>NC_045605.1:16586583-16889613 GCF_009762305.2 Zalophus californianus
CTTCGTACAGTCTGTCAAAGAAGGCAAGGCATTTTTTAAAACGGTCTTGTCACTTGGGAGCAAACAGAGTAAGAAGAGAAAAGCCTCATGTCTGTTGCCCAGAATAAAATAATCATATACATTGCAGGTCATATGGCCTGTTTTAGATTGGTGTTTATAGTGTCCTAGTTATAGGCATGAATTCACCCCAATTGATTTTCTTTGTACATACTAGAAAAAAAACAGTCTTATATAGTTTTAGAAACTATATGACTCCTTGTTCATGTTGCTTTATACATCATCACTTAGAGAGGTTTGTGGAATTTTATTTCTTCATGGCACCAGAGATATTTGGTAGACCAGATTAAAGAAATGGTTATATGCTCCAAAACATCCACTTTCCCCCAAATGACAATAATATGTTCTATTACCATATATTGAATACTTTCTTTATGTCGGATGCTGTAATTTGAGGTAGGTATTTTTTATCCCCATTTTACAGGTGATACTAAGGCTTAGAGTGAAAGAAAAACATAATCCATGGTCACACAACTAGTGAGTGGCAGTGGCACATGTTTTTAACCACTTGGTTATTCTGCCAATTGCATGTACTGAAAATTATCAGTACATGCAAATGAATTACATTTTAAGTAATTAATTTCTCTTACAGATGGAGCAGCCATGCGGGCTGGGGTACAGACAGGTGATCGAATCATCAAGGTAAGAGGAAAAGACTATTATGGAATTTATGGTAGATTTACAAACAGCATATGTTAACCATATTTTATTTTTTTCACTTGGATTTTTACAAAAAGAAGTACATTATATATGATATATTTGTTGACTATAAAAAACATTTCATTTATTTTAAAATTAATATTACCATTTACTGAAGGGCATAATAAAAGATGTGAATAAATGGAGTCATGTGTGTTCTTAGATAGGAAAGTAACTCACTGTGATAAAGATCATTTCTCTCCAAACTAATCTGTTAGTAAGAAATTCTCATCAAGGGTATTAAAGAGGGCACGTTCTGCATGGAGCACTGGGTGTTACACGCAAACAATGAATCATGGAACATACATTAAAAACTAATGATGTAATGTATGGTGATTAACATAACATAATAATGAAAAAAAGAAAATTCTCATCAAAATATATTAATATGACTGGGGAGATGTGTCATTATTTGTCAAACTGATGAGTCTTCCAAATGAATTTTACAGAGGTATAAGAATAGCTAAAAAAAAAAAAGTTTTATGTATATGGGTATTGTGTGAGATGAGATTGTGGGGATTAATTCAAAACAGGTTGCTCTAGTCTAGATATAGGCCTATCAGTCCAGCAACAGGCCTTGAATTCTGACCAGTATAGGAAGAGTGGATTGGTCAGTCATTACTCTTGAGACGGTTGAGTAATTTGAATACTTAAAAAATCAAATTATTATACAGGAAAAGGCACCATGAATATATTTACAAACAACTATCTGGAAAAAATTATTTGAAACTAGAGTAGAATACCTTACTTGTAAAGAGCACTTTTAAATTCCTAAGAGAAGAATAAATAGAGAGAGAGAGAGAGAGATAGCCTAATAGAAAAAAAGACAAAGAATTTTATCAGGCAGTTTCCCAAGGTAATTGAAATAAATAATGTATTAAGGAGGATATGTCTCACCTCACTGATAACCAAAGAAGTAGAAATTAAAATGATAGGTGAAGGGGGACCTGGCTGGCTCAGTTGGTTAAGCGTCTGACTCTTGATTTTGGTTCAGGTCCTGATCTTTGCGTTGTGAGATTGAGCCCCGTGTTGGGCTCCACACTGGGCATGGAGCCTGCTTAAGGTTCTCTCTCTCCTTCTTCTCTTCCCCTTTCCTACTTCTCTAAAAAAAAAAATAAAATAATTGGTCAGAATATATTTGGTTGTCAGAAATGGTATGTTTTGTCATTTTTAATGGTTAGTTATAATGTCCTTCAAATCAAGGCCTTGTTTTGTATTCAAGTTCATTTTGTTGCTGAATATACCTTATAGAAGAATATCAATAAAAGTGAATATTGAACCAAATATATACATATTTTAATATAGTTCTCAGTGCTATATTATATTACAGTTGGTTGTATTATGTATAATAATTCCTAAAGTCAATATATCCATTCTCTGGAATGTATCTGACATGCTATTTTTATTTTCTTACAGGTGAATGGAACTCTGGTGACTCATTCAAACCATTTGGAAGTGGTGAAGCTAATCAAATGTAGGTGAATGTTATTCTCAGTTTGGTTTCTGATTGGTTTGATTCTCTAATTGGTTTCTGAATGCCTCAAAGCAAGGATCAGAAAACATTCATGTAATAAGCCAGAGAGTAAATATTTTAGTATTTGTGGGCCTTAATTGTCTACTACTCTGTTTTCTCTTTGTAGCACAAAAGCACCCATAGGCAGTATGTAAATGAATGGGTGTGGTTGTATTTCAGTAAAACTTTATTTTGTCAAAACAATCTGTGGGTCAGACTTAGCCTCTTGGCTGGAGTTTGCTTTAACCCTGCATTAAAGGAAAGTCTGAGGTGAAAATTCTTAATTTACTAATAACTATCTTTTGTCCACTTCATATATGTGGTTGATTATAATACCCTTGTCACTCATATATATATAGAAAGATATCTATATATATCTATATATATAGATATATATATATCTATATATATAGAAAGCATATATTTGAAAGAAATGCATGAGTCATGTGAGGGGGAAGAGACAATTCAGATGGAATGGCCCGGATGAACTGAAATGGAACTTTAAAAATCATCTAGCATAGTCATGTTTCCTCAGATAAGTAAATCATTAAATAAAAACCAGGGTAGTGATCTCTTGGAAATCTCCAGGGTTAAGAATTTAGAATCTTCTGCATCAAAACTCTTCCACGGTAGACTACAAATAAGAGATAGTTGTTTATGGCCAAGCAGAAACACTACTATTTTATTTAATCCTGTTTTTGTTTCATAGAGCAGACATCTTTAGAATAAATTTAGTAAACTGAATTCCTTCTTGCCCATCTTACTGTTTAACTAAAGAAACCCCTGAATCCTTTTTACCTTTTCATCAGACTACCTTTTCACTTTAGTACTTTGTAAAAAGAAATGGGATGATCAAAATTAAATCCCCATTCTTGAATCAGTTTGATTATTTATGTAATGAGATTGTGGTTTATACATTTTTATGTGCTACATTAATATGATGGTTTATGGTAATAAATATATGCCTGATAACTATTACAAAGAGTAAGATTATTTCTTTAGCTTTTTAGGTTATGTATTTTACTCATTCCAGTGTAAATTTTACTTAAAAAAAGTAAATCCTAGCACTGTAGCAGATGAGATGACTTATCCAATACTGAGAGCCTGTCTAAAGTTTTAAAGTAAGGATAAAACACTATGAACCTCTAGAACAGATCTAAATTTGCAATGCCTCACACCTGGGTACTCTACTTGTACTGGTCCCTCATGTCCTACCGTGTAATGCATCCTCTGGACATGATAAAAGGGATTTTAAATGAAAGCAGTTTAAACATAGCTGTAGAAGAGAAGGGAAGAAATAGGAAGCTAGTGGAGGCAAGTAAAGTAAGTAAGTATATTTATTTACGTATGTCTAAATACATATATATCATACATGGATAAGTAAATAAGCTATAATACATGACTTTCTGACAGAAATACGATTGAAAAACCTTAAAAAGTGTAGGTCCCTAAAATACCCCCAAATCATAGCACTTGTGACCATTAAGTGTAGAAAAAGGCTTTTAGAACGTTCTAACTCAAACACTGAAATAATTGACAGTGAGTTCCATGGGTGGTTAAATAGGGAGAAAAGTGTGAAATACATTTAGAAGTTCTATTGGAAAGTCTAAGAGGAAGATTTTGTCATTCAGAGGTCAGTTATCCAGAAAAGTCATTGATTTGGAAAGTCTCCTTTCTTCTTGATGCTAGATAAATAACGAATGTCTGTTGTCGAGTCTTTCTGGTCAGGGTTGGTTTTGCTTTCTGTACTTTCTTCCTCCTGTAATATGCCTAGTGAAGTTCTGTCTTCTCCATATTTTAAAAATAAAATCTTACGGGGCGCCTCGGTGGCTCAGTCATTAAGCATCTGCCTTCAGCTCAGGTCATGATCCCAGGGTCCTGGGATCGAGCCCCGCATTGGGCACCTTGCCCCGCGGGAAGCCTGCTTCTCCCTCCCCCACTCCCCCTGCTTGTGTTCCCTCTCTCACTGTGTCTCTCTCTGTCAAATAAATAAAAATCTTAAAAAAATAAAATAAAATCTCACTACACATTTATTGTGTTTTCTTTTGTAATTTTTGTGGGATTTTTTTTGTCCTCATTTTTTTAAATTAATTTAAAATTGCATCATGATATTCCAGAAAATCAGTTAAACCCTACCTAATTAGTATCATTTCAAAATATGATGATTACTTAAATCTAAATGTACATTTAAGAAATTAATTGAACATAACCATTAGTGTATATGGTTGCTGTTAACTCACCCTTCCCTAAATTAAAAACAATTCTTGGGATTATAAGTTTTATTTGCCTTTGTGTAGTATCTGATCTTATGAAAAGTAATTTGTCATCTGAAAATGGCATTGTTCTTTTAGATTTTTAGGGGACTCATAAAGGAATGACAAGTTGATTTCTTTTTCTGTGGAACAATGGTTAGCAGATGATCAGACTTGCTCACATAACTGGATCTTATAGAACTATCAAAGGGGAAGTAGCGAAATGCTGTAAACAAGCTTTTGACAGTGTTATTTTTCCTTCCTCTCTCTCCCCACCGCAAGCTGGTTCCTATGTAGCTCTCACTGTGCAGGGACGCCCACCTGGGTCGCCCCAGATTCCACTCGCCGAATCTGAAGTAGAGCCGTCAGTCACTGGACATATGTCTCCCATCATGACATCCCCTCATTCACCTGGAGCATCTGGGAACATGGAGAGAATTACTAGTCCTGTGCTCATGGGGGTAAGAGGGGAAAACTTCTTTTAAACGCTCACTTTATAATGATGCCTTTGCTTTATATTAAGAGTTTTAAAGTATTGTTCTGATAGATTTAAGTTCAGGATACCGGAAAATAGCTTCCTAATATAAAAAAAATTATGTCATAATTTGAGATGATTACAGAGTGTTGGGATAGCAGATTGAATTAAGAAATATTTAACACCTGCCATATACAAAACAGGGTGCCATTCACAAAAATATAATTAAGATACCCTATGTTCAAGGTCCTTCCTTATCTTGGAACATATACTCTCAGAGGACAGAGTTTTGTTTGTTTATTGTTGTGTCTCCAGGGCCTGAAATATTGCTTGGCATATAGTAGATACATAAACCCTTGTTGTTTGAGTTAGAATCAAGAGTATACAAGTAATTATAATACCAAGGCAGAATGTAGACATTATGAGGGGGGAAATATGAAGTTCTGTGACAATTCAGAGGAGGGAGGAAGCACATCGGTTGTAATAAGGAAGGACTTTATGGAAAGCTATTATTTGAATCGAACCTTGAAAAATAGGTAACATTTAAGTGGTGGCAGTGGGGAGGAAAGGAGCCCAGGTAAAAGAAGTAGAATAAATACAGCGAAAGAGCCAAGAAAGCACCAAGTATTTGGGGGAAGTTCCAGGACTTTTGTTTGGCTGGTGCCTGTTAAGGATTTAAGTAGTGGGAGATGAGGCTTGAAAACGGTAGGACTATTTATTTTGAAAAATCACAACTACAGGCTCATTTATGTGTAACTCGAGAGGCAGTAAGAATCCATTAAAATTTGGGGGCGGGGGGTCAGAGAGTGATGTGACTGTAGCAGGATTTGAGGAAGGCTAATTAGATCAAATATTACAAGGTTGTGAAACTTCTAAGAAGAGATGGTGGAGAGGAGTTAGGGAGCTGAGTATTTCAGGCAGGAAGTACTGGGAAGTTGAGTCATGCGTGGGGATCAACAGTACAGATCCAAAGGCGGAAAGTGTAAGATATTATTCTTGTACTTAAGGTGACTTCATTCCCCCAGCTAATATCAATATTTAACGTTTTCTTGAATCGAGCTTAGTAAAAGTGAAATAGAAGGGCTGAATTTCCCTATAACCTTCCGACTTTGAGTGTCGTGTCTCACAGCCTTTCTCTATAACCGCTATTTATTTTAGTTTCACTTGCCCTGTATTCGTTGGTTGTTTGTTGTTGTTGGTCTTTTTTTATCTCTTTTCTAGGAGGAAAACAATGTGGTTCATAACCAGAAAGTAGAAATTCTGAGAAAAATGTTACAGAAAGAACAGGAACGGCTGCAGGTACTAAATTAGAAACGGGGCAGTTTACAGGCCAGTGAAAATGTGAGTGGGCCTAGTTGAGTTGGTATTTGTTGTGATCACAGTCAAGCAGTATTGTAATCAATGCCATCCGCTATTTTATTAAGAATGGACTTTTTCTATATTTTCTTGACATAAGTAATTAATTCTCAAAATATTTTTATAACTTTTCAGTTATTGCAGGAAGATTACAACCGAACACCTGCCCAAAGATTGCTAAAAGAGATCCAAGAGGCCAAGAAACACATTCCTCAGCTGCAAGAGCAGCTATCCAAAGCCACAGGCTCTGCTCAGGTAGCATCACTATTAAAAGTGCTACCCAACTTTTTGCAGGAGATTTTTCTTCTGGGAATGTGTTAGAGAATGTTGCAGTTGCCTTTTTTAAAAAGTTATTTTTTCTAGCATAGGTCAAGAGGATGTCCTGTGTAGCATGTTACAGAAATAATGATTAGCTAAAAGAAATGTGGGCTTCTGATTCTTTGCTTGCTCGTGGTATCATGTTTCTTTGTTCCATAATAATTTTAAAAAGAATTGAGTGCCCTTGCTTTGTTGTGACAAACTACTAAAATGTATTTAGATACATATGTTTACATTTCGAGGCTCATTCTCCCATTCTCCCATTTTGAAAGAGAATGGCAGTTATGTTTTTAAGTAGGAACATAAGATTTTGTAAAATGACAGGCATTATGCTAAATACAGAGACAAGTGTTTTCTTGCCAATCGTCACTGCAACCCCCTGAGATTGGATACTACTATTCTTTGCCCCCATTTTACATATGCACTTAGAGAAACTCAGAGAGATTAAATAATCTGTCTCAGGTCATGTAGCTTAAAAGCAGTGGAACTGGAATTTCAACCCAGTCTGATGAGTTCAGAGCACTTTCATATTCTTAACAACTGTATTTTTTACTGAAATTTTAAACTAGATTTACACAGAACTTGTTACACAGGTATAAGTTATGGAGATGGTAGTCTCATTAGAAACAATGTTCAACCACATTTCTACTCAAGAATATTCAGGTCTGGGATATGAGAAGCTCCTTAATATCTCATCTTAGAGCAAAATGGACATATTCCTGTACCATTCGAAATGACTAAAAGCTCTTGATTTATTATGCTTCCTGACTCTGTGAGTGAAAGCCCCAGTTTCATAGAACTCAAAGGATTCTTTGAGATCATGTATCCTCATCTGCTCGTTTTAAAGTCAAAAAAATCATGTGGTTGAGGAAATTAGGGCCTAACCAGGTTAAATGATTTAGCCAGGGTCACACAGCTGTACGGTCTCCTGACTTCCTGTCAGTGTACTTTCACACAGTATTTAGCTTTTTTCATTACTTTCAATCCCATTAGCTATATGAGATTTTGAGTATTATGCCTCAGTAATGTTGACAGTTTTATGTTGTTTTAATTACTGAGCAAAGATGACATTCTTATTCTGTTCAAACAATAAAAACGTGGTTCCTGGTCTAAAAGCCTATATTATATTATAGCATTGTGTCCCAGAATTGGAAATTTATTGAAATTCTAAAGTGTTGGGAAGCAGTTAACCAGAAGTTATAGTATAATAATCTTTACTGTAATGGGCAGGAAATATGAATTATGTAATTTAACCAACTATTTTATCTTTTTGCTCTATTCAGAAGTTTGAACTTTTTTTCTCCTTGCTAAAATATCACTTTCCCTCTCTCTAAGATCATGCCATTTTAGAACCACAGAATTAGTAGTTATTTATGCTTTAAATTTTTAGAGGTTTGAGCATTCTTGATCACATCAAGCCGGCCAACTTTTACCAGTCTCCATTTAGATGACAGTGCGAGTCTGTTTCTTTATGCAGTCAGTAATGATTTTTTTTTATTGTGTTGGTGTGTGTGCATGTGTCTAATCCGTTTTAGGATGGAGCTGTCGTTACATCCTCCAAGTCTTTAGGTGACCCCCTGACAGTCAGTGAGGTGGAAGCCGATCCTGGTGACGGGCTAGGCAGAACTGACTCTAGCAGTGGAGATGCTTCTCGGCCCAGTAGTGACAGCGCAGATGTAAGTGTTCCACGTCTTGATCTTGTTTTCTTCTTTACAGCTCCTCTCCATATTTGATTTTAAGTTACGTGAATTAGAGGCGTTCTCTTATTATTTACTTTTTATCACCACCACCTTTAAGATAGCATTTTGATGAGCAGAAATTCTGGACACTGTTGTCTGAGCTTTTCATTCCAGAGGTCACTTTTTCCCTTAGACACACGTTGCCAAATGTTTCTTTTGAGGAGGTGGAATTTCCCAGCAGGCCTCTTGTTTGCGGGTTGAGAAGTTAATAATGCTAGTGTTTTTTTACTGAACCAGGAGGCCAACTGTTGATATCTTTAAGAGCATGTTAATATTCCATTTGTGGTCAGAGTGACTCAGTCTTGAATCATGGGGCACTTTGCCATTACAAAGAGGAAAAGCCTTAGTCCTGTTAGATAGACTTGAGTTAATAGCCCTTGTTTAGTAACACTTTCTTGATTAACCCCCACATTGCCAGATGAAGATGGATTATTTGTTAGGAAGATCATAAGAAAACATTTCAAGTTGATTATGATGTACCACCATAGTCATAATGAATACTTACCAGCTAAGTTCACTGTTGCTTGCTTAACAATCCTTTGTAAGTAGTATGCGGTGATAGGAATAATGACTTAAAAATAGATCACCCTCTTTAAAAAAGTGATGAGGAAAATAGTCTAAACCAGTGTTTTGAAACTGTGGATTGTGGAATCAATTTAGTGGGTTGGGACTAGCATTAAAGAAAAGAATAGAATAGGAAATAATGTTTTTTGCAAAATGCAGGTAAGGTAAGTGCTACTTCTTGTGACTTTTGTTAGGCACACATATACATGCATGTGTGTGTTTGCATGCTATTGACAATGTAAAATTTCTTATTGAAGGTCATGGTAAAAAAAATTTGAAAGCCACTGGTTAAAGCCATCATTCAGGCCACCTTTTGAGGCTTAGGCCCAATGAATCAGAACTTCATTCAAGGAAAATTTGAGGATTTTGTTTTTTTTTTGGAAAGATAATGCTAGCAGTCTTATGATTAGATGGGCTCAAGGTTTTAATGAGAAATTTCAGTTTTATCTCAAGAAGAAAACATTTATTGGGCATATATGCCATATGCTGTAATGAGTGTTTTACATTCCTTATTTTAGTTAATTCTCAAAACAACCTTATGAAGTAGTACTATTGTTAACAGAATTTTACAAAAGAAAAAACCGGCCAAAGGGAGTTAACTAATTTGCTAACTTAGCCAGATAATAGGTGATCTGCTTACATGTAGCTCTAAAGTACCGGTACTCTAAATATAAACAAAGGTACTGAGGAATAGAAATGCATAACATTTTGGGAGACCGGTGAAAATTTTATTGCTATATTATGGTTATGGATGGAATGGCTAAAGTTTCTCTTAGAAACAAAGGCTTGAGTTCAAGTTGTAAAAGGCTTCACGTTGTTCTAGCAGTACTGTGTTTAGCAATCCTTCTTGCATTCTCCTTTTAGACTTAGTGCTACTTCTCTCTGTTTTTGTGTCTCTACCATTAGACAGTTTCTTAAGAGGACAGGGACAGTCTTATTTGACTTTATGTCTCCAAAGCCTAGCAGATCCTACAGTTAGGAATTCACAACAAATGGTACGAAAGAAAAATTTGAATTTTATCTTGTATTTAGAGGAATGTTACAATAAAATGTGTGGCTTAGAAATATAACTTTATGAAACACAGAATGAATTGGCAAGTGTAGAAATAGGCATTCCAGTGACTTGAGACTGTTTGAGATGTAGGTGTTTAATAAGTATTTGAATGAACAACAGAATGAATGAGAGTTTGGGCTTTATCTTGCTTGCAGAGGAGAAGCACAATCAGAAACATGTCAGTGTGGAAATGAATTAGAATAAAGAGACAGGGAGATCTGTAAGGACAGAGGACTACTTGGCTTAATAGGCCCTTAACAAATGTGCGCTGAATGGCTAATAAATAGTTAACATTACCGACTACCTCCTCTGTGTCAGCAGTTGCGCCTAATGCCATACAGATACTCTTTTAAATTCTCCCAATGATATCAAAGAAGTAGTATCACCATTTTATGTAGAGGAAACCGAAGCCAGGTAAATAATAAACTGATGTTGTAGAAATCCGGGGGAGAGATGATACAGTACAGACTAGCATATTCACTGAACTCATAACAAACTAGTTTAATTCCCACAAGCGTCTATTTGAAGCTAAAGATGTGCTGCTTTTAGCTTATGGATTTCCACATTTGTATTAAGACAGTAGGAACCAGTCTTCCTGTCTTTTCAATCAGTGCCTTTAATTTTTTTTCCCATTTTCTGCTTACTTTTATAAAATGATCTTCTTGTAATGTTTGTGATATCATTATTATTGTAAAGCTCCCTGCTTATGCTCACCTCAGAGAAGGCTTTGAAGAATACCCACACACCCAGTCCTCTCAACAGAAGCAGGTTCATCACAAATCATCATTTAAAATCTAGAGCATCTGCCTCTCTGATTTTTGTGAATTTGTGGCTGATGTTTTTAAAAGCTTATTATGGAAAAATTTTAAACCTATTCAAAAATAGAGACTAACATAACAATCCCTTCTGTGTACCTGATCACCCAGCCTCAGAAAGTCATCAACAAGTACTCGGATTTGTTTTGTCTGTGCCCCCCATTCTTCACACCCTCCAAATACTGAAGTATTTTCAAGTAAATCCAAGACATTATTTCATTAATCTGTGTCTTTAAGAGAAAAGACTTTTTCAGAAATACAGCCATAATAACATTATCATAAAATTAAATTTCTTAATATACAATTTGATTACCCTAATTGTCTCATAATCATCTTTCTGCAGTTGGTTTATCTGAGTCCGGATCTAGTCAAAGTCTTCAGCCTTTGGTTCATAAGTCTTAATTTGTTACCTCCTCTTTTTTTTTCCTTGCTATTTTTTTGTGACAGAAACTGGGTAATATGCCTAGTAAAACAAACTCACATTTTTAATTGTATTTTCATGGTGGTGTTTAATGTGTTCATCTCTGTATATTTCCTGAAAGCTATTAGTGAGATCTAGAGTCTTGATCAGATTAGGAGCTGTTGTTTGGCAAGAACAATTCATGGGTGGGACTGTGTTCATCCTGTTACATCACATCAGGAGGTGAATGTCTGGTTGTCTTTCTGTGACTGTAGGTTTGTTTAAGGTGTTCAGATGATGTCAGCATGGTTCCTTCATAATCAACTTTTCCACTAAGCTTTTATGTAATGTTCTTACCAGTCATTGATGATCAAAATGCCTGTATCCATTATTTAATTAGTGGTTTCAAAAGGATGGTATTATAATTTTGTCATTCCTTCTGTATTTACTAGTGGAATTATTTTACAAAGAAGAATCTTCTCTTACTAGCTTTTAGGTTACCGTAAAATACAGCTTATACAGGAAATGCAGGATGAATACTTGATTCGTATCCCTCTATATATGTTTTTCCAGAGGAGTCTGTACCCTAACAAAATCTAATGGTCACTAATGGGGGAGGTGTACACATGCATATGCGTAATATTTTGAATTCGTAGACTTTAACATATTTGTTTATTGTGTTTTAGTCCATAGCAGTCATTACTTTTTGTTGTTGCTGAAACTGTCCCTTTTCTGGGCAGTGGGAGCTCCCTCGAGTTGTCTTCAGTATTTTTTAACATGACATCGCAGTAACTTTGGTAACTTTCTTACTTTTTGGTGTGACAAGATTATTCTAGCTTCTTCTTTTATATCTCTTGCCCAATACCCAAAGTCCTCCATTTCTCCAAGGCAGGGTTTATATTGGAAGCTACTGTTGTCTTTATCTTGTGCTATCTTTTTTTTTTCTCTCTTTAAATTTTTTATTGTTATGTTAATCTTATGCTATCTTGATATATGTATAAATAGCACGCATCTTCCCTTTTGGCATTCACACAAAAATCTCTTGTACCTCATTTTCAGCTGCTCTGAAGAATGGCTCCCTTGCTTTGGGGTGTTCCTCATCATCCAGAATTGAAGTTCTGCACATCATATTGTTTCTGGTTTATATTAGGACATCCCAAACATACCGTGCAAATTTTATAAGCACCCACAAATCACTTTCACATGATACTCACAGAAACATAGACAGAAGCTTAATTTTATTCATATAAAGAGGCCAGAATGCTTTTACCTTGCATAGAAAGAAGAGTTGGGGGCAGGGGAGTTAGAAGAGGTGGATGAAGACAGAGTTTGACTTTAACATAATGAGTTTGAGGTATGTAATACATCTAGTTAGGGTTACTTGGTAGAAATTAGCCCGTAGGCCTGGAGTTCACAAAGTACATCTGTTCTCTTAGTGTGATGCTGTTTATCAACATAAAACTAAAACAGCTGAGAATAAGTGTCTTGTCAAAGTCAGGAAGACAAATAGTAGAGCCAGGTATTATATTAAACATATTTAGTGGTGTCAAATACAAATGTGAAATTTAGAACCTTGTTTTTTCACCCTATTTTTCCTTATCCCTTTTTTGGTGAGCCTGTTGAAATGAACTGAATGTCTTTTTTTTTTTTAGAGTCCCAAGAGTGCCCTGAAAGAGAGGATTTATCTAGAGGAAAACCCAGAGAAAAGTGAAGTGACTCAGGACACTGTGAGTATGAAATCCACGACATGGCCGTGCTTTCTTTAGCTTTCCTTCTATAGAGACAGACACATCTGATATGTGTGGATTGGGGGTGGGGGTGCAGGTTGGGAGAGAAAAAGTTTAAAGTTACTAATAAAGATTTGATAAATGGAGAGCTACTCCATGGTGGTCGGTTGACATTATTAGGTGGTTTAATGTTATTTTGCTTATTGTAGTAAAATACACATAACATAAAATTTACCATTTTAATAAGTTTTAAGTGTACAGTTCATTGTCATTAAGTTGTATTGTCACTTTTATACAGCCATCACTGTATCTGTCTCTAGAACTTTTTCCTCTTCTCCAGCTCAAACTCAGTACCCATTCGACACTGCCTCCCCACTATCCTCAGCACTGGGCAACCACCATTTTCCTCTGAATTTGACTACTTTGGGGACTTTATATGAGAAGCATCATATGAGTTTGCCTTTTTGGGACTGGCTTATGTCACTTAGCATCATGTCCTCAAGGTTCACCCGTGTCATAGCATGTGTCAGAATTTCCTTCCTTTTTAAGGCTGAATAATAAGCCATTGTATGTATAGACCACATTTTGCTTATCCTCTCATCTGTCAGTGAACACTTGGGTTGTCTCCACCTTTTGGCTATTGTGAATAATGTCACTATGACCATGGAAATACAAATACCCGTTTAGGTTCTTTCTTTTAGTTCTTTTGGGTATTTATTCAGAAGTAGAATTGCTGGATTTTGCATATTCTTAGGTGAATACTTTTTAGCATCCTGATTTTGTTTTTTAATTAGATTTGTATCAAGTTTTATAGTAAAAGATTTAACAGCATAGTGTGACCCATCAATTATTAGCAACATAAGGACTATTGAAAAATCAGAGACACTGAAACAGCTATAAAATCTGAAGTTGTCTGACAACCACTCTAAACACATTTCTCTTGTTTTACCATATTTTAAAAAAATGACTACAGCCTTGGCGTTCAGAAAAACAAGCAGTAAGAAAGGCAGAGTGGAGTTCAGAAGGGGCAGATACAGAGATCGGCATCCCACCTAAGGAGGGGAGACAACAGCTACAGAGTATTTTGTTTATAACTGGGTCCATGTGCATAGCTTCGGCTAGGACTCCTATACACACGGCCCCCAAATCAGGATAGCCCTGCTCTCCTTGCTCAGCCCCACATCTTGCATGTTCAGCTGCTGTCAGGTTTGAGCCGAACTCATTCTTTCCCTAGATCCTCCCAAATTTGTATTTCTCTTCATACTGCATGGCCTTAGATTTTAGTATTTGTGATCTTCAACCATCCCATATTTTTTACATTATACATTAATGCCCTTACACTGCCTTTTTCATGCTAAATCCAACTTTGTAAGTGAGCTGACAAATGGATGAGCTATTATTTGCATGGGAGGGAGCTCTGCCAACCTACAATTTATGTTTGCAGTTTTGGTTCTTTGTTTCTATACAGAATGATTTTAATTTTGTGTGATTACTTGAAAATTTTGTTGCATTATGCCAGCGATTTTCAACCAGGAGTGATTTTGTCCCTCAGGAAACATTTGGCAGTGTATGGAAACATTTTTGATTGTCATGACTGGGAGATTGCTGCTGGCATGTAGTGGGTGGGTAGAGGCCCAGGATGCTGCTCAGCATCGTACAATGCACAGGACAGCCCCCACAACAAAGAATTATCCAGCCCCAAATGTCAACAGTGCCAGGGTTTGAAAAACCCTGTATTATGCACTTATGAAAATGAAAATGAAGCAACAGGGTTCAGGCATAGCTTTCAATTATGCGATGTTAATAGAAGTCTTTGTGTGCACCTCTCTCCTCACCTCGTCTTATTTCTCCTCTCATTTTTCCTTTGTCCTGTGGTCTTCATTCACTTTTCTTACTCTGTCTCTTTAGAATTGTAATTATTTACGTAAGCCAACTTTCTGCCTGTGACAAGGTTTATATGAAATGAATGGAGTACACACAGAGTGATTAGAATCAGATATCCAAGAGTGTAGTGAGCAAAAGGTGTTAATTATTTCCAGAGGAAATGTTTTTTGTTTTTTTTTTTTTCTCTCCAAGAAACAGTCGATACTGTTGTGGTTTTCTTTGCTAAAGTGATTCATTGCCTTGAAAATTTGAGAATCGCTTCTTTGAAAATAAAGCACTTAAAGAAAAGCAAAAAGGAATCAGTTTAGTGAACCATTTCTTTTTGATGATTTGGCTTCATTCTTTCTCTGATTTGACCAACAGATAATTTTTCTGTTCCTTTTCTCTAGGATATTCAGTCACTCATCGGGAGTCCCTCTCCCCGTATAGCACCTCATATTATTGGAGCAGAGGATGATGATTTCGGTACTGAACATGAACAGGTGATGACATTTTTTCCTAGAACACACATTATTAATTCTTCAACATGTTTGATTTTTTGTGAAAATGAATGCTTTTTGGAGATTGAAATTCTCCAAGATTTAAGGCCGTGTCTTAGAACCAAGATTAATTGTTTAATTGTTTGGATTTTTATTTTAACTTTGACCAGTAGAAATGACTTCGCTTTTAAAGGTGATAAGGAGTGCTTGATTTACACTTAAATACTTCATTTTGGGAGAGGGGGGTGTAATTGTAAATATATATTCTTTTGATTTAAAATTCCATTTGTTTATTGATGGTGTATAGGAATACGACTGGCTCAATTCCTGTCCTTGTTCCCCACGGTCTTGCTAATAAACTCATTCATTCTACAGGCTTTTTAAAATAACTTTTTGGGATTTTCTACATAGACAACCGTATTTATTTCCTTGTTTACTTATTTGTTTCCAATCTGTTTATCTTTTATTTCTTGTTCTTTATTGCGCTGGTTAGGACTTCCACTGTGAGATTGAATTGGAGTGGTGAGACAGGACATTCTTGCCTTATTTCTGACCTTGGAGAGAAAGATATTTAGTCTTTCATCATTAAGTAAGATGTTAGTGATAGGTATTTTGTAGGTACTTTTTATTAGGTTATGGAAGTTTACTTCTATTTCTGGTTGCTGAGAATTTTCATCATGAATGGCTGTTGAACTTTGTGGAGTGATTGAGATGATCATGTGGGTTTTTTGTTTTTATTTTAACTTGGTCTCTTAACATGGTAAATTACCTTGATTGATAATATCATGTTGAACCAGCTTTGCATTCCTGGGATAAACCACAGTTGGTCATCACGTATCTTCCTTTGTGTAAATTGTTGGATTCAATTTGCTATTACTTTGCTGATGATTTTTACATCGGTTTTTAAGGGGGATATTGGTTTGTCATTTTCTTTTTTTATACTGTCTTTGTTTTTGATATTTGGGTAATGCTGGCCCTTTTTTTTTTTTTAAGATTTCATTTATTTATTTAGAAAGAGAGAGAGCAGGGGGAGGGGCACAGGAAGAGGGAGAGAAAGCAGACTCCCCCTCCACCACACCCCCCGGGCACGGGGCCTGACGCTGGGCTCGATCCCACGACCCTGAGATCATGACTTGAGCTGAAATCAAGAGTCAGACACTTAACCAACTGAACCGCCCAGGTGCCCCTAATGCTGGCCTCTTAAAATGACTTTGAGAAATGTTCCCTCTTCTTATATTTTCTGAGAGAGATTGTGAAGAATTGGTACTATTTGTTTAGATTAACTTTCTTCTCTAATTTATTTAGAGATGTGAGAAATTAAATGGAAATTGTGATTCGAGGTTACTTTAGGTTTAACTAGTAGTTTCCTGTGCTTGGTGTAGTTAGGGCGCATAGAGTTCTTCTCAGAGTCATCTTGCTTAAAATTATACATCTCCATTTTCATACCACCATTTCTGCATTAGCTCAAAAGAAAAGAAAGACGTCTATTTTATTAATAGGCAGAACGCCTCCCATTTCGTTTTTAGAAGTGTTGTTAATGCTCTTTTTTGCATCCTGATACGTAGACATCTGAGCTCCTCAATCATCATTTTCTAAACTTGTGTTCTCCTAAGGTAGTCTTTCTTCCAACCTGTTTCTATGAGGTTATTAATTTTCAGGGGAAGAGATTCCATAAGCCTGTATGCTAATACATTCCAGTGGAATTTTTAAAATCTTGAACTTTTTTAGGGTAGGTCAAAGTGAAATTTGGATAGTTGTGTTTAACTGAGCTTACCTTGTATTTTGCACCTGTGTGGTGGAGTTCTTGATGTGTTGGTACTTCCTCTTCTAGATCAACGGGCAGTGCAGCTGTTTCCAGAGCATTGAACTGCTGAAATCTCGCCCTGCCCACCTGGCTGTTTTCTTACACCACGTTGTCTCACAGTTTGACCCTGCGACGCTGGTAACGTGTTTGACTATTCAGCCAGCTCAGAGTTCTTACACTGATTCCTACACCATAAAACCTTTCACTTCTGCAAGATGAGTTTCTAAACATACCAGGATAGATACGTAAGATAGTTAAAAAGAAATTATTTTTTTAAAAACTTGGTTGCACGGTAATGATGACATTGCTCATAGTGGCCTACTTGTTGGAAACTTTCCTCTTGGGGAAGATCTAGCAGATGACATTTTTCATGATTTCTCCCTTTTTCTCTCTTTTCCATTTCTTCCTCTGCTACAGCTTTGTTATCTCTATTCAGACCTGTATAAGCAGACCAATTCCAAGGAGACTCGTCGTGTCTTCCTTGAGTTTCATCAGTTCTTCCTGGATCGATCTGCAGTAAGTTACCAATTCATATTATATAATCTTTGCTGTAGTACGTTGAGTTATTGGACTCCTACTTCCAGGCTTCCTTCCCCTGTAGTTTTGGGCTTTATTATTTTGGACTTTCTGAAGTTTATAGTGTATCTCAGTTACTGATTACTCTTGACCATTACTTTTATCGTTTCTAAATGAGTTGTAGGCTATGAATTCTCACAGTAGGTGTTAGGGGGTACATATATATATTGGGGTTTATCTGTGTGCATAATTAAGAGAGTGCAAAAGAGAACACAAATGATATGCATACATATGTATTAGGATCCAAAGGATAGTACTTGCATAATGAACTCTGGTTGGCCTCTTTGAAGTTCAGAGGCACAAGTTTAACTTGTGGTAGGAAAGATGGTAGGACAGATCTTACATAAATGATAATAGTGTTTTATTTTACCAGTAGAAATCTTTATAAGGTTTTTAAACTAATGAGTGTTATTATTCTTAGCCTTTCCATAGGGTAAGTCACAACCCTTAATGCTTCCTGGGTAATCGTGCTGCTGCTCCCCGGGCCTTCCACGGTTTCACTGCTCTTTGATGACTGTTGCCCACTTTCCCTCTCCCGAAACCTCATCGCTTCATCTCCTGTCCTTTCTTAGTGGAGGACCTTGCAGTTTCTGTGAGAAATTTGAAGTATCTGCAGAAGAACTTCTACCACATATGTCCCCTACCTTCACCATCCTCTACGCTCTGGCCTTTGTCCTGAGGCCACAGAGAGCTTGCCTTCTTTTCTCCAAGACCTGCTCTTCCCTGTTCGCCTTGTATTTCCTTCTGCCTGCTGAGCAGTGGGATCCGGCCAGTTGTCATCCTTCCCTCCAGCATCACCAACTTTTTGTTTTCTGCTGAATGGTTCACATGAGCATGCAAACATTGTGAGTTTACTTAAAACAGACAGACACAGAAACATTTTGGCTCCACTCCTTCCTCCAGTTCTTGCCCCATTTTTGTTACACAGTTGCCTACACACTTCCACGTGGTGGGATACACTTACCTTCTCAGGGAGGCCATCCCTGACCAGCCTACCTGAGATTTTACCCCCTTCCCTTTCTGTCACCTTTCCTGTGTTATTTTTGTCCATAGAACTTTTATTTTATTTATTTGTTTTGTCTCTGTCCCTGCTCTTCTGGAGTGTACAGCTCCCCTGAGGGCAGATATTTTTGCTCTGTTTGTTTGTTGCTATTTCTCCAACACTGAATAGATCATGGTACAGACTATTGAGTGAATTCATTAGGGTTCTGCTAATACTGCCATTGTTTAAAATATTACATATTATACTTGTTAAGATAATTTACTTCCATGAAAAAATGAGAGTATATTGAAATATATTTGAATTTTATATTCCTTTCTTTAAAATTGAAGTACCGTTGACATTCGGTATCATATTAATTTCAGGTGTACAACATAGTAATTCAACAATTACGTACATTATATAATGCTCACCATGAAAAGTGTAGTTATCATCTGTCACTATACAAAGTTATTACAGTATAATTGACTGTATTTCCTGTGCTATACTTCTTATCCCCATGACTTGTTTTTCTTTTAAGCTTTTAATTCCAGTTCATTAATATATGGTATTATATTAGTTTCAAGTATACAGTATAGTGATTCAGCAATTCTGTATATCACCCAGTGTTCATCACCTGAAGTGCCCTCCTTAATCCCATCCCCATCTCCTATTTAACCCAACGCCCACCCCACTCCCTCTGGTAACCCTCAGTTTGTTCTCTTTAATTAAGAGTCTGTTTCTTGCTTTGTCTCTCTCTCTTTTTTTCCCTTTGCTTATTTGTTTTATGAGTGAAATCATATGGTATTTGTCTTTCTCTGACTGACTTAGCATTATACTCTCTAGCTTCATCCATGTCATTGTAAATGGCAAGATTTCATTCTTTTTTATGGCTGAATAACTTCCATTGTCTGTCTAGGCACCATCTTTTTTTTTTTTTTTTTAAGATTTTATTTATTCATTTGACAGAGAGAGACACAGTGAGAGCAGGAACACAAGCAGGGGGAGTGGGAGAGGGAGAAGCAGGCGTCCTGCCGAACAGGGAGCCTGATGTGGGGCTCGATCCCAGGACCCTGGGACCATGACCTGAGCCGAAGGCAGACGCTTAACGACTGAGCCACCCAGGCGCCCTCGGCACCATCTTCTTTATCCATTCATCAATCAGTGGACACTTGGGCTGCTTCCATATTTTGGCTATTTACATAATGCTGCTATAAAAATAGGGGTGCATGTATGCCTTTGAATGAGTGTTTTTGTATTCTTTGGGTAAATACCCAGTAGTGCGACTGCTGGATTGTAGGGTAGTTCTATTTTTAACTTTTTAAGGAACTTCCATACTGTTTTCCAGAGTGGCTGCTCAGTTTGCATTCCCACCAACAGTGCACGAGGGTTCCTTTTTCTTCACATCCTTGCCAACACCTTTTGTTTCTTGTGTTGTTGATTTTAGCCATTCTGACAGGTGTGAGGTGATATCTCATTGTGGTTTTGATTTGCATTTCCTTGATGGTAAGTGATGATGAGCTTCTTTTCATGTGTTTGTTGGCCATCTGTATGTCTTCTTTGGAGAAATGTCTGTTCATGTCTTCTACCCATTTTCAAATTAGATTATTTGTTTTTTGGGTGTTGAGTTTTTTAAGTTCTTTCATATTTTGGATACTAACTCTTTATCAGATATGTCATTTGCAAATATCTTCTCCCATTCCATAGGTTGCCTTTAAGTTTTGTCCTTTCCTTCGATGTGCAGAAGCTTTTTATTTTGTTGTAGTCCTAGTAGTTTATTTTTGCTTTTGTTTCCCTTGCCTCCAGAAACGTATCTAGAAAAAGGTTGCTACAGCCAATGTCAAAGAAGTTACTGCTTATGTTCTCTTACAGTATTTTCATGGCTTCAGGTCTCACATTTAGATCTTTAAAATGGTTTGAATTTTTGTGTTTGGTGTAAGAAAGCGGTCCAGTTTCATCCTTTTGCATGCTGCTATCTGGTTTTCTCAATACCATTTATTGAAGAGTCCTTTTCCCATTGGATATTCTTCCTGCTTTGTCAAAAATTGGTTGACCATATAGTTGTGGATTTATTTTTGGATTTTCTGTTCTGTTCCATTGATCTGTGTGTCTGTTTTTGTGTCGGTACCGTATTATTCTGATCACTACAGCTTTGTAATATAACTTGAAGTCCGGAATTGTGATGCCGCCAGCTTTGCCTTTCTTTTTCAAGATTGCTTTGGCTATTCAGGGTCTTTTGTGTTTCCATACAAATTTTAGGATTGGTTTGTTCTAGTTCTGTGAAATATGCTGTTGGTGTTTTGATTGGGATTGCGTTGAATGTGTACTTTGCTTTGGGTAATATAGACATTTTAACAATATTTGTTCTAATCTTTGAACGTGGAATGCCTTTCCATTTCTTTATATCATCTTCAGTTTCTTTTATTAGTTTTCAGAGTACAGGTCTTTCACCTCTTTGGTTAGGTTTATTCCTAGGTAGCTTATTATTTGTGGTGCAATTGTAAATGGAATTGTTTTCTTAATTTCTCTTTCTGCTGTTTCATTATTAGCGTATGGAAATGCAACACATTAAGTAGATGACTTAAGTAGGTATACGATACAAATACATTGATTTTGTGTCCTGAGACTTCACTGAATTCGTTATTAGTTCTAGCAGTTTTTGGTGGCGTCTTTGGGTTTTCTGTATGTAGTGTATCATGTCATCTGCAAATAGTGAAAGTTTTACTTCTTCCTTACCAATCTGGATGCCCTTATTTCTTTTTGTTGTCTGCTTGCTGTGGCTAGGACTGCAGTGCTATGTTGAATAGAAGTGGTGAGAGTGGACATCCTTGTCTTGTTCTCGACCTTAGGGGGAAAGCTCTCAGTTTTTCCCCATTGAGTCACATGTTAGCTGTGGGTTTTTCAAATATGGCCTCTATTACGTTGAGGTATGTTCCCTCTAGACCTACCTTGTGGAGGGTTTTTATCACGAATGGATGTTGTACTTTGTGACTTATTTATTTTGTAATTGCACGTTTGTACCTCTTAATCCCCACCACGCATTTCACATATCTTCCGCCCCATTTAACCCTCTAGCAGCCATCAGTCTACTCTGTATTGATGAATCCATTTTTGTTCTTTTTTTTGTTTGCGCATTGCTTCATTGCTTTTAGTTTTTAGATTCCACATATAAGTGAAATCATATGGTATTTGTCTTCTCTGGCTGGACCATTTTCCTTAGCGTAATACCCACTTGGTCCATCCATGTTGTTGTGAATGGCTAGATGTCATTGTTTTTTATGGCCGAGTAATATTCCATTATGTGTATCTACCACATCTTCTTTATATTCATTCATCTATCGATGGACACTTAGGTTGCTTCTGTATCTTGGCTATTGTAAATAATGCTGCAATAAACATAGGGGTGCAGATATCTTTTAGAATTAGTGTTTTCATTTACTCAGATAAATCCCCAGGAGTTAATTTCACATTTCTTAAGAGCTCTAAGCTAAGTCAGATCTTTATTTTGCTGCTCATGATCTGTATTAAATTTATCAACATTAAAGTGTAAGAACCCTGATAGATTTATTTGCTAATTATTCTTTTATACCACAGGTGATATTTATTTCCTATAAATACAGAAACGAGCATATAAATCCTTTTTTGCATTTGTGCTAGCAATACTTCTAGGACACTTGATTTGAGCTACTGTGTGGCAACATCAGTTAAAGAGAAAGCTTTGACATCTATTTCACTGTTCTTCAGACAAATATTAGAGATTTCATAATTTTCAGCAATGACTTATTTTCTAATATAAAGCTTTAGATCTAATAAGAATTGTTTAAATTCTGGAAGTAGATGACTTAAGTAGGTATACAATACAAAGTAGGCACAAAAAGGTTAAGATTATTTCTCTAGATGCAAAATTAGTTTTTTCTCTAAGTGATTTCCCAGATTGATGAGAAAGAAAACACAGCTATGTGGTAATGGGACCAGAAACTACAGTTATTATGGGGAAAATCCTAGCTAAGTAGAAGTTAATTATGACTCAGTTACCTTAGTTGGCTCAACAGTAAAAACTACAGATGGTTATTGGTAATTTAATATTCCAAAGCCTCAACATTGACATCCAGTACCTCCTCATTGGGGTGTGAATGTTATGAGGGTTAACTTTACGTAGGAAATTACTGGCAATATGTGGTCAGTAGTCTCAAATGCAGCAAAAAAAAAAGTCATGGTTATAGATGACCAAGGTTTTCATAAAACATACACACAGTTTAGGTTTTAGCTGTATTGATTCAAATGATGTATAACTGAGTATATTAACCAGTGACTATAGATATTTCCCGTATAGCATGATCCTTGGGGAAAGGGCTTATTTTCAAGTTTAAACAGTGGGACCTTCCAGAGCTGTGACATTTGGATGGGATAAGTGAGTTTATACCTGAATGTGATTGTAAAAATAGCTATCCAAGTTGCATCTCTTCACTTTATACAAGTACTTATATATACATCTTGGAAAGTCCTTAGTGGTGTTTGACTTTTTGTTTGCGTTTTTGTTTCAGCACCTGAAAGTTTCTGTGCCTGATGAAATATCAGTAGATCTAGGTAAGTGTGGAGCGTCAGGATCCTGGAGAATTACATCTCTGTTGAGTTGTAGCTCAGCTCATCTCTAAACGTTTTATCGGTCATGTGACCAGTAGGGCGTCTGAATCACAACAGAAAGAGAATCTGTAATACATTTAAAGGATAGTATATGAAATCTGCATTATGAGGTAAAATACATAAAATGCATTGAAGACCTTCTCTTTGTCCTACTTCAAGTTCGCACCAAATGGCATCAATATGTTGCCAGTTGTAATGCACAGAATATACCTTTAAATCACATAACTCCTTGCCTTTTCTTTATGCAGAAAAAAGAAGACCTGAGCTTATACCCGAGGATTTGCACCGCCACTATATCCAAACTATGCAGGAAAGAGTCCACCCAGAAGTCCAGAGGCACTTGGAAGATTTTCGGTAAGCTTGGTGGGTGATATAAGCTGATATGGTCATTCTGAATTAACCTTTTTTTGGGTAGGAAAAGGTTACACGCCTAGCATGTAGTCTTTATCACTGTGATTAAAACATAAATGGACACCTGGAGTCAAAGAGTTGGTGTGGTGCTGAGTCCCTACTCCCCATTCCATAGGCTTTCAGGATTTGAGCTCACTGCTCTGCTAGGCTAAGTGTGCTCCCTCAGGATGCGTGTTCTGTTGAGTGATCGCCTCTAGAATTCTTTTTCTCTGGTGTCCTAGGTGACAGGGGCCCCAAAATAGAAAACTGTGACATTTTGCCCTTGCTAGCTATGGAAACTCTGATGAAGCATCTCCAGAGAGAGATCGTTCTTCTCTAGGCTACCTTAGGAAGTTTGTTCTGTTCCCTTTAGGCAGAAGCGTAGCATGGGGCTGACCTTGGCTGAAAGTGAACTTACTAAACTCGACGCAGAGCGAGACAAGGACCGGGTAACTTTGGAGAAGGAACGGGCATGTGCGGAACAGATCGTTGCCAAAATTGAAGAAGTGTTGTAAGTAACAGAAGTATATGTGGACATGCCCTCTCTCCTGAGATGCTCATTATGCTTAAACCACACTTTGAGCAAATTTAGAAGGGGTGTCAGATTGTGTATGTGGAGCTATGTATGGGGGTTTTAATGTTTTAATTTTTAATTTTTGCTGATGTTTTAGAAAAGTTCTTGTTTTTCTTTTTCTGTGTATTGTTGGTAAAATGAGTAACTATAAAATTTCTAACTGATCAGAAACAGGTTGAGCACTTTCAGTGGTTTCAGTTCATAGGCTTTGAAACTATTTCAGGCCAGAGAACATTGACAGTTGATGACATGAATGAGAAAAGCCTGTGGTCCCTTGGGTGGTTTGAGTTCTGGTATTTTATGCCAGGTGACAGAGATTGAGGGTGGCCTAAAGCATCCGGTGCTATTCTTTTGCTTCGGGTATCTAATAGCAACTTATTTAATTTTGAAATATTTTTATTTTTAGGATGACTGCTCAGGCTGTAGAAGAAGATAAGAGGTAATGTAACTGGGTTTTTTTCCCCCCTAGAATTTTATGGAAAAAAAAACAAACAATCTTTTCTCCTGTTGGTCCGAAATTAGGATTTCTTTCTTTTAACTTCAGAATTCAGACTATCTCCCTCTGGTGGCCTCGATTTTATTTGACTAATATTCTAGTGTCTTGAGTAGAATCCTTTTGTATTTGCAATGAACAGATACCTCCTTAGTTTTTACTTGATGAATGAATTCTAAGGATTCCAGCATTGGGGTTTTTAAAGCCATTCGATAGCTTTATTCTGTCCACCCTCCCTTCTCAGAATTCTTATTTGACTTCATGCTTTTCCTCTAGTTCAACAATGCAGTATGTTATCCTTATGTACATGAAGCACTTGGGGGTAAAAGTGAAAGAACCTCGAAATTTGGAGCACAAGCGGGGTCGGATTGGATTCCTTCCAAAAATCAAGGTGAGACTGGATAATAATGTGTTCAGGTCTCTGTGCTTCTTGACACGGGCTACGGTGCTTTCCTTCTTAGTCCTTACTGTTTCTGCGGGCTAGCGCTAGGCATGCTGATAGGTGTGCGATATGGCCCCTGTTCTCAAGAAACTCAGAAATCTAGCGGGAAATTCAGGCAGGTGAAGTAATGGTGAGACAGTGTGAAGAACGCAGATGGCACTTTATACAGAGTGCCGTCCTAACCCTGTCATGGCCTTCGCCTCTCCTTGTATGGCACCTGTCACAGTTTGTCATTACAGATGTATCCCTTTACTTTTTGTGAGGCTGTGGAGCTCTGTGAGGGCAAGGGCCCCTTTAATCGTGTCCCCAGCTTTTAGCACAATGCCCTCACACATTAAGAGCTTATTAAGTACTCATTCAACGGATGAATGAACTGCTTGGAACAAGCTCTCAGTAGATGTGTTATAAAACTACCTCTTGGTTTTCCAAAATTGCCAGCTCTAGAGGGGTTGAAAAGACATCTTGAGTTTGATGTGTATGTGGTACCACGTGCCGGCCTCTACCAAGCGCTGTGTGTGAGTGTCCTTCACTCCCGTTTAACCGGTTCTTCCAGCTGCCCATTAGAATTGCATTTGTGTGTTTGAAAGCCACAAAAGAAATCTACTCTGTTATGTATCTTTTACCTCTCTGATTGCCCCTCAACTCTAGCAGAGTATGAAGAAAGATCGAGAAGGCGAAGAAAAAGGGAAGCGCAGAGGATTCCCCAGCATCCTGGGACCCCCAAGGAGACCAAGCCGTCATGACAACAGTGCAAGTATGTTAGGTTGGAAAAGCGGCGTTCTCACCAGCCCCTGCTGTCTTCCCTTCGGAGGCTCAGTTAGCTAGAATGAATTGCTGGAGAAAGGTGTTCTTGAAATGATCCCACTGAGCTTCCAGTGTGCCTTGTTTGCATTCAAGGTTATTTCTGAACTAACTACCCCCATGTGGGCTCTATAATTATCTTAAACATCTTCTTGAATGGCAGCATCCTAGCAGTTGTCCATAACATAATTGACTTACCTAATCTGATTTTGTTTGCACTCAACTTCTATTTGTTAAATTAAAAAAACAAAACGTGTACGGATTTCTCCACCATTCTTTATTTCATCTTTCTATATACATATTACTCGCTCTCCATACTTCTGCAATTTCTCGGCCTCTCCATTGTGCTTTATTTCCTGACCTCCCTCCACCATCAGGCCTAATGGAGAGCGATCAGCCCACTGATCTGGGGAGAATTAGGGAGGGTGGTACCTCAGGGAGGGACGTCAGGTCACATTGTGGTCTTCGACTGGGCAGGACCACATTTGAAAATACTGGCCAGGTTGGAGTGAGGGTGGTATCGTGGTACAGTGACATGGATGTTCTGCACCATGAGGAATTCTCAGTTGGATACCGGTAGTGCCCCTTGTTAAGAAACATTGAGAAGATGAAGGAAATTCTTAGAGAAGAGGTTGAGGAGAATGGAGTATCTCACAGATTCTGACCATGAGTTCCAAGGCATGTAGAAGAAGGATTTAGGAATGAGGGAAGGAAGAATTTTAGGATGAGGGATGTCCAGAGCCGCATGAGGGTGTGCGGCAATGTGGGCAATGACGACGTGAGTGTGTTTCACCTCTTGTGGTTCCCAACGTGAACAGGGCTAGTGAGCAGGCTGCGAGCAATCTCCGTAGCCTCCGAGGCACGTTGTGCTGATGAATCTGCAGGTCTTGGGGAGGGGGCTGGGGGGCTTGCCACGAGCTCACAGAGCTAACAGGCTTCATCCTCACTCTTACAAGTGGGTGCAGTTCTGTGTGTCTCTGCCTCCCAGCATTCCCACCCCCACCATTGCTCTCATCTCCTGTCTCTCCCCATCATCTTCCGCCTTCTCCTCTCTTCTCTCCAGCGCTCCTCCACCTCCCCCTGCCTGCCTCTCTTTCTTTCCCTCCCTCTCTCTTCCTCTTCCCTTTCTTTTCTTTCCATCCTTTCTTTTGCTCTCTCTCTTTCTCTCTCCTTCCTTTCTTCCATTTCTTCCTACCTATCCCTCGCTCTGCAATAATCCATATTTTCCTAGGGCCCACCACGTTCCAGACTTTTTTTTAGATCCTTTATATCATCTTTTTTTTTTCTTTTTAAGCTTTTTTGCAACACAAATTGTTAACCCTTGCTTTCTGTTCAGTTGGCAGAGCCATGGAGCTGCAGAAACAGCGCCACCCAAAGCACTTATCCACACCCTCTTCTGTAAGTCCTGAGCCTCAGGACCCTGCTAAGTTGCGCCAGAGTGGGCTAGCAGGTGAAGGAACAGATGTCGGATACCTGCCAGCCAATTCCACGTCCTCTGTGGCGTCCGGGGCCACTCCTTCCCAGGAAGGAGGGAAAGAGAATGATACAGGTGAGCTAATGTTGTAGTGCAACTTAACTAAGTATCAAGATTTTACAACAATCACACTAAGTAACAAACAAAGTGACATATTATTCTAATCAAAAATCCCAATTTAATTTAACATTTTAATGTTCTATAACCAGTGATAAATCCATGCTGAATGATAATTTTGAGTTTTCCTCTGCTCAGAAATATTGACTGAGCTCTCTGTCATGCATTAGCTTTGTATCAGATGTTAGCACACGATAATTATACGGAGATTCTTGCCTTGCACAGCTAAGTCTCATGGGGAGATAGTCACATAAATAAAAATTCAAATTGTGCCAGATCCAGTAATGGAAGAGAAAAGGAGTGTTGAGGACTTAGTCAGTAGTTAGAGGCAGATGTGGGGGGGGTCTGAAAAGACTTCTTAAAAAATCTGAGTTACTAGAGTTTTTTTTTTTTTCTAATACTTAGGGAAGCCCATTGAGAGGAAGAGGTTGAAGACGCAGGTGATAAACTGTATAGAACTAATAGGACAAAGTTTTGAGAAGGAGAGCAGAGATGAGAGGCAGAGAGTGCGTGTTAAGGGCAAGGTTATTAGCAGAGAGAGAAGGCTTAGTGAGAAGGGCAAGGGGACTTGAAGAGTAGAGAAAGATGTAAGTAATTATAGATCATTGAGAGAAGAGCTTCTTACCATATTTCCTCACACTTGTTTTAATGGGTTTCTTAAGCAAGTGAGCTGGGAGAATCAGTGATTTTATTTGGAGAAGGGAATGCCTGTCTGTATTAGTGATTTTGGAAGCAGTCCAATTTCTGGTATGACACGGTCAAGGATAAAGCTGTGGGAGTGGTCACTGAAGTGGCCCAGGGAAAGTCACTAAAGATAAAGAAAGTAAGGAACCAAGAAGCCAGGAGTTGGAATACCTTAACATCCCCGAGTTTTGAGGTCACCTCATGTGATACTAGCAGGAAGAGGAGAACTATGAGCCAGCAGCCGAAGGTTCAGTATTACTAGATGATTGTCACGAGGTGGGGGAGAGCATGTGATAATACCTAGAAGTGAGAGCCTCAGTGCAGCAAGGGATTTTTATAAGAAGGCAAGATATGGTCTAAAAGTAGTATTGAGGAACAAGGGTATCTATCCCATCTCCACCCTGAAGTACACAGTGTATGTTGGAAACATCCGTCTCTTTTTGAGAGGGCTGTAGCAGAACGGGGTGGGGGGGGGCGTGGATTTAAGACAAAGAAGGAGGGTGATAGTTATAGAAAAATCTGGAGGTTTTGTCTTATATGGAATTCTGAAGATGTTGGGTTGAGTACATGCATGAATTCATGGCTCCCAGCTCTCATTGAACTTAAAAACATGGCAGATAAGTAACCAATAGCAACTAAATAAAAAACACGAAGAAAAAGGAAGTAGAGGAAGAGATGTTATCAATAAGCAAGAGATTTCAACAAATTTGGGGGAGATTAAAAGTGGACAAGCATGGTTGGAAGGATAGAACAACACAGAGGAAGCCGGAGTCCGTAACTTGTTAGAGGCAGTCCGGTCCCGGAGTCCCGTCCCTGGTGGAGGCCAATTGGCCCATTAGAACCCTGGAGAGACTTTGGGCTCTGAGTTGGCATGTCTTATGGAGTGCATGAGTAAGAAGTAAAGCTGGAAATAATTAATTGAAGGTCTGTAATCAAAACAATGATGTCAGCAGTTCCTGATCCTTGCATGGTAGAATATGAGCCGTCCGTCATTTCTGTACCTGAAGAAGATGAGTGTGCTCTCTTTTAGAGAAGTTGAGTGAATTGTGTAGGGAAAGGTAAGTCCTCTGTGGTATCAGTGCCCTGGAGTTCTAACATTTGGGGGCCTGAAGCCTGACAGTAAACATGTCAAGCTCTCACCCTGCCCAGAGAGCTCCCAACTGAAATGGACCTACTTCATATAGCTGCAAAGAGAAAGCTGGAGCAGCTACCCAGTCTTGCATACGCAGATATGAATAGTATTACTCACTCTTGGCAAAATTTGCTTGCTGGAATCAAGACCGAAGATGATACATAATGCCAGACTTACCAGTGACATACAAAAGAGAATAAAAATAAACAGAAAAACTGCCCCTAGCAGAAAACAGTAACTTAGGTAAAAGACAAGAACTTAGAAAAAAATACCTCTAAATTAGATAGTATACTTGGGGAAATTTTAAAAATTATTGTATCTATAAAACAAGAATAATAATGCTATGAATAAAAGAGCTTTCAGAAACCAAAAAGAAATGATTTAATATAACTGTTACATACAGTACAATAACTACTGTATTTGTTATCAACTGCTTTCTGACAAACTACCTCAAAACTTCATAGTTTAACACAAAAAACACTTAGTATGTCATGTTTTTGGAGGGTGAGGAACATGAGAGCAGCTTAGCTGGGCAATTCTCTCTCTCCTGTGGTTGCGGTCAAGGTGTCAGTCAGTCATCCGAAAGCTTAGCTAGGGCCAGAGATGTGCTTCTGCGTTCACGCAGGTAGCTGGTAGCAGAGGGGCTTAGCTCCTTGCAGGAGGCCTTGGCTCCTCACTGTATGGGCTTCTCCATAGAACTACTTGAATGTTCCATGACGTGGTAGCCAACTTCCCCCAAAGTGATCCAAAAGAGAGAGTAAGAAAGGAGCCCCCATATCTTTAATGACTTAGTCTCTGTGGGTGCACATTGTTATGTCAGCAAGTTAGAAGCCAGCCCCTAAATCTAGCTCACACTCAAGCAGGGAGGAATTAGGCTCCACCCCTGAAGGGAGAGAGGAGTAGCAAAGAATTTGTGCACATATTTTCAAACCACCACAGCTGCCAAGAGTTTAAAAAAAAAAAAGGTCCCTAAAAATAAAGTCAAGGAAATATTTGAGAACATATATCAGAAATGTCGAGAGATAGAAATCGGAGAGACAAGAATTATGTAGCGAGCCACTTGAGAGGTCCGACGTCTGTCTCTTTGACGAAACATCAGTAGAGGAAATGGAGGAGAGGCAGTTGGAGAAATGATAGAAGAAACCATCTCAGAGGGAAGACGACTTGTCTTCAGACAGAAAGAGTTGACTGGGAACCACCTACGATGAATAATAACAATAGTAATAACAATAATAAAAACAAGAGCCATACCTAGAATGTCTCTGGAAATTTCCATGCACCAAAAGAGAGCCCCGAAAGCTTTGAAGGGAAGGAAAATGGAAATTATGCTGCCTCACATTTCTCGTTATCACACCAGGGGCTAGAATACAAGGGAGCCAGGCCTTGCAACTTACTGAAAGAAAATTATCGAACTTAGAATTCTGTGTCCATCCAAATTTCCCATCAGAAATGAAGGAAGATACAAAGACATTTTCAGATATGCCAGGATTCAAATGTTAACTGAAATTTGCCCTTTCCTTGAACATGATTTGTAGATACACACTCAAGCAAAATGAGAGAAAAATGAAGGAAGAAAATGTTGTGGGGTCCAGGAAATAGTGGAAACATCCCAGGGAAGTGGTGAAGGGCAGGCAGGTCTCGGACGATAGGTCACAGGCCGAGGGAGCAGCTGCCCCGGATTGGAACACAAGGGCTAGGGGATGAGAAAAAGGGAGATTTTAAGCAGTTGGTAGTATGATGTAGCAAATGAAGAAATCTGAGACTTGATAAAATGATAAGTGCTTTGACAGCAGTAAAGTTTAGAAATGCTAAGATAAAAAAGTTGTTTCAAGAAAGTTAAGTCATGATTTAAATGTGAAACAAAATATGCCATTGGAGATTACCCAGGCTCCAGCTGTGGCCACCATACAAGGAAGGAAGGAGGGAAAGGGGGCCATGGGGAAGTAGAGGAAAGGAAGAAATGTAAAACAAAACAAAACTGGCGTGATCTTGAAGTAACTGATGGACTATGTGACCTTGACGGAATGAACATTCTATTTCGAGTGACCCAGGGGTTGCATCATTGGACCAGCAGAAAAGGAAACATAATCCTAACATACTCCTAACCTGGCAGGAATAATATGTATATGTAATATATTATATGTTGTATTTTGTGTATGACAGTGTGTAGATTGGCATAATAATGTAAGCACTCTGGGTTTTCAGACTTTTAGAATCAACCAAATAGGCAAGGGAGAGAATAGTTGTGGCCACAGATCATGGAAATGTAAAAAGTCCTCCTAATGACACAAGTAAAAATGTAGTTGAAAGGAATGAAAGGTAGAAGGAAATAGATACAATTAAAGGGAACGATAGGAATATTAAATACCTAATTTGATATAGAAGAGAGTTAAGGTACTAACTCCTTGATGGAACAAGTATAGATATAATTCTGTCATTTAAACTTAGGTAATGTAGATTACCACATATAAATCATATGACTTATAAATGTATGTCATTTAAACTTAGCATTAACCCAACTAGTAATAATAATATTATTAAACACTGGGAAGAAATGTGGGGAAAGTGAAGGTGGGAAGTATAAGTGGGCAGAATCCTCAGAGGAGGAAGAAATAGATATTACCTAAAGATAGTAAATCAAGAAAAAGAATTATGAGGTTATTATTTCGAATTAAACCACCATAATAAGTAAAATTTGGGTGAAGAAGATTGACACAGGGATAGAAAAAGGTGATGTAAGAGAATGTTTCTCCTCATCATATGCTCTTCTGAGTTGTTTCCATGTCTTATGTTGATGTTTAAAGATTTTATTTATTTATTTATTTGAGAGAGAGAGAGTGCATGATCATAGGGGGAGGAGCGGAGTCGGGGCAGAGGGAGGGCATCTCAAGCCGACTCCACGCCCAGTGTGGAGCTCCACGCGGGGCTCAGTCTCACGACCCTGAGATCATGACCTGAGCTGAAACCGAGTCTGAGGCTCACCTGACTGAGCCACCCAGGCCCCAATTATAATGTTGATTTTTTAAAAGTTGCTTAAAAATGATATTCCTGGTTTTGGGGGTTTTTTTTAGGGCATTTTAAAATTTTATATATTAGAATTTTGGTTCTAGCTAACATGCAATTGTTTAAGAATGTGGCTGTGGATAGGTTGAATTTCTCTTTGGGGACTGATTTTTTTTTTTTTGGAATTATTGTCTTCATTAACACCATCTGAGTGTCCGAATTTTGTCTTTTCAGGATCAAAGCAAGTTGGAGAAACACCAGCATCTGGAGACTGCATAGATAGCACCCCTCGGACTCCCAATACTGTCTTTGATTTCCCACCTCCTCCCTTAGACCAAGTGCAGGAGGAGGAATGGGAAGTGGAAAGGTAATTCGGTGATATCTTTGGGGGCAGGGGAGGTTAAGAGTAGCTTCAACTGTTTCATTGTATACCATTGCCATACTTGGTAGCATTTTTCCCACATGTGGTTTTTTTGGGGGGGAGGAAGTACTAGAACTTACTGGTAGTAAATAGTAGGTACTGAAATGTTTTTAGTTTATATTAAATCATTAGACTATCCAGAAGAATTATTTATTAGCCACTGTACTTTAACCCAGTTTTGAGTATCCCTGGCATAAATTTCTTTTTTTTTTTCCTTTTTACTGAAGTATAGTTGACATACAGTGTTGCTTTAGCTTCAGGTGTAGGACATAGTGATTGAACAAGATTATACATGTTATGTTGTGCTGTCCACAGTTGTAGCTGCTGTCTGTCACCATACAAAACTGTCACACCATTGGCCGTATTCCCTATGGGGTGCCTTTCATCCACTTGACTTACACATTCCATTAACTGGAAGCCTGTACCTGCCACCGCCCTTCACCCATGTTGCCCATCCCCTCACCCCTTCCTTTCTGGCAACCACCAGTTTGTTCTTTGTATTTATGGGTCTGTTTCTGCTTTTTTTGTTTGTTCATTTTTTAGAGTCCACATATAAATCATATGGCTTATTTCACTTAGCCTAATACCCTCCAGGTCCATCCATGTTGTCACAAATGGCAAGATGGCATATTTTTTATGGCTGAGTAATATTCCATCGTGTAAATGTACTGCGTCTTTATTCATCTGTTGATGCACACTTAGGTTCCTCCCATATCTTGGCTATTATAAATCATGCTGTAATAACTGTAGGAGTGCATGTATCTTTTAAAATTAGTGTTTTTGTGTTCTTTGGGTAAATATCCAGTCGTGGGACCTACTAGATTGTATGGTATTTCTATTTTTAATTTTCTGAGGAACCTCCATACTGTTTTCCACAGTGACTGCACCAATTTTCAGTCCCACCAACAGTGCCCAAGGGTTCCTTTTTTTCCACATCCGGACCGACACTTGTTATTTCTTGTCTTTTTGATACTAGCCATCTGACAGGGTGATATCTCATTGTGGTTGTGATTTGCATTTCCCTGATGATTAGTGATGTTGGACATCTTTTCTTGTGTTTGTTGGCCATCTGTATGTCTTCTTTGGAAGAATGTGTGTTCAGGCCCCTTGGCATAAATTTCTTGATTACCATTTTGTTTTCATGTTGACTCTTTGTTCTCCATTGTTTCAGGGTGACTGAACATGGGACACCAAAGCCCTTTCGAAAGTGAGTAATCCTAAAGTAGCTTTCAATAGAGGCATATTTTAAGAAATATATCTTTTTTCTCAAACATTCTAGTTTTAAAGGAAAAAACCTGTACACAGATCTGTTAGATAGTATAAAAGAAAATTCTTAATAAAGACAAATCATGCAAAAGATATTTATAGAGGTATATATAACACATGTAAGTCATTTTGTAGGAGAGGGTGATGTTTCAGCCCTGTGCTAAGCACTACTTCAGAAATACGACTTATCTACTGTAATATAAAAATCTGTGCTATTTCCCATTGTCCATCTGATGTCCTCAAATAGAATTCATCATTTTTTTCCCATCAGGTTTGACAGCATAGCTTTTGGAGAAAGTCAAAGTGAGGATGAACAGTTTGAAAATGACTTAGAGACAGATCCACCCAACTGGCAACAGCTCGTTAGTCGAGAAGTGTTACTGGGACTAAAGCCTTCTGAGATCAAAAGACAGGAAGTAATTAATGGTGAGTTTAATTAGATTTTGTTGTTGTTCACATATAGTGAGTTTTATTAGAGTGAAACAAGCCTCTGAGCTTTAGAGTTTGCTTCAAAATTTGCTGGCTTTTTGTTCTATACAAAGGGAAATTAAACTGGATAGATGACCCTTGAGCTTTCCAACTCAAAAAATGCAAATGATTCTACAATTCTTAATGATAATTTAAAAGGAAAAGGTGTTTAGCTTTCAGGATATTTAAGATTCATAGCATTATAGATCTTGAACAGTCATTAAGATAACCTTGGTCCGTCACTTTACTTTCGTCCTAAGTTATTTTTATGCCTAGATTATAAATGAGGAAGCTCAGGCTCAGTGTGATTAGTTGAATTAATCAAGATCATACAGCTAGCTGATAAGTGATAGGGAGGAAACTGGGATCCGGGTGTCCCTTTATCCTAGTGTGCAATGTTCTTTATTTTACCCTAGCATATATGTGACGGAGATGTGGGTGACATGGGTGCTGTGCCCTCCACTGTCTTTAGGATGCAATTTAAATAAATACCCTTCCTGTGTCTGGTAACTTTGAGTTGTAGTGAAATAACAAGTCTGGCCTCAGAAATGAGGGTTTATAGGCCAATTAGATAACCAAAAGTACTGTTCTTTCTAAAGAGGGCTCAACTGAAAGGCTATGTGCTGTTTGGGCTTACAGCTTTTCTGATGTTGTAGCTGTGATTGGTGGGTAGTGTTGTGAAAAGACAGAAGGATTTTGGAGTACATTGTTAAGTTTAATATACAGAATAGTTTTGGGGGTTTTTTGGTTTTTGTTTTAAAGATTTTCTTTATGTATTTGAGAGAGAGACAGCGGGAGTGGGGGGAGGGCCAGAGGGAGAGGGAGAAGCAGATTCTCCGCTGAGCAGGGAGCCCTGATTTGGGGCTCGATCCCAGTACCCTGGGCCCATGACCTGAGCTGAAGGCAGACGTTTAAATGACTGAGCCACCCAGGTGCCCCCAGAATAATTTTGAATATTTTTCATTTGCCAGCATTCAGCTCTTAGAGCCAGTATGTAGGAGGGTCCCATGGAATCAAGAAAGTGACATGAGAGATACTACATCCTTTCAAAACTATAAATAATTATTATAGAGCTCATTTGCCGCTCAATTCCAGCTAAAGCCTGTGTTTGGTCTCATGGAATTATTCTAATGAGGTAACATTTCATATTTCCTTTTTTTCTGCTTAGAATTATTCTACACTGAAAGAGCTCATGTTCGAACACTGAAGGTTCTTGATCAAGTATTCTATCAGCGAGTGTCTAGAGAAGGAATTCTGTCACCTTCAGAACTACGGAAAATTTTTTCAAACTTGGAAGATATTCTTCAACTTCATAGTAAGTAAATCGACTCTGATCTTTGTCCCTAACATTTTTAATAGATGAAAGATTGTGAGTATATAAAAGCACCATAACAATAAAATCTTCTAAGTGTATCCATGTTAGCATTCCTGAAATTATATAATTATACATGAGCACATAACATAAAGAAGTGATCAGATCGTTGAATACCTCCCTCCCCAGACACTCACCCGCACCATCAGCCTTTTGTATACAGTGTTACCACAGGACTTAGGGTCTGAAGTTAATGTCTATGGTGAAAAATATGAATACTGTGTGGTGACTAACATAACAAAAAAAAATAAGTAAAATAAAAATTAAAAAAAATATGAATAATTAAATTTACCCTTGGAAATGTCTTATCAATTGCAGTGTAATGTTTTTAAATATATCCCATATAATTTGTGTGTGTGTGTGTGTGTGTGTGTGTGTGTGTGTGTATAGTCTATGTAATATACAGTGTGTAATTTCATGATGGGGTAATTTTCAGGAATTAAATTCTTTTGTTGTTGCTTGAAATGCTTGAGTAGATATATAAAAAATTCTACCTTGCTGGCTTTCCTTGGTTATAGTCACCTCAGACTTTTGTAGACACAGTTCCTCTCTCTGTAAGTCACTGCTTCTCTGTGATCCTTAATTCTCAAGCTTTCTTTTGTCAAGGTTGCCATCACCACCTGCCAACACCTGCCTACCAAATTGATGCCTTTTATGTCTTTGTGGGTGATCTTAGATTTCACCAGCATGCATTGACAAGTTCAGGTTGATTATATCCACTGCCTGTGAACATAAACATTTTGAGAGGAACAGTGGGCAGAATCACCTGTTCTATTTAAATTTCTTTATGAGCATGGTTATGATGGGGTCTTGAAATTAAATGCATATGTGATGTACCCATACTGTATGTAATGTGCTATTTCCACATTGTTTTATGCTTTGGCACCTGTTTTTCAGATGGAGCTCACAGATATCTGTATGCATAAGAATTGTGTTCAGATTTATATTTAAGGAGACTAGAGGCAAGCTATACTACTGTGAAATCCTTTTTTTTTTTGAAAATTTAGGTTCTCAGTACAACCAGTAATGCAGACTAAAATGAGTGCATGCTTAATTATTTTCCATTGTTTTTTTCCCCCCTTAGTTGGATTGAATGAGCAAATGAAGGCTGTTCGAAAGAGGAATGAGACCTCAGTTATTGATCAGATTGGAGAAGATTTGCTGACCTGGGTAAGGAAATTGGCTATTTCATTTTAATGTTTTTATAGATACTTAAAGATCAGATTCAAGGTTGAGTAACTAATCTTTCCAAATATGCAAACTCATCCATTTTGCAAAGCTACTGTAAAGATGAAAGGGGTCCAAGTATGTATTCTCTTGGTTAGTATCTTTCTTTTTGTTAATATTTTTCAATAAGTGCTCATTCGAACTAAGTGCTCTTTTTTCATCAAAGATACTAGTTCTCTGTGTTTTAACAAATAGAGAATCAAATGAATCTTGATGAAAATAATATAACTAATGTAGAATTTTCATCTTCTGTTGTCCAAATCTCAGAATTAGACTGTAAAACATTAAACAGTTATAGATCCAGAACTATCATCACAAAAGTAGAAAAGTGACAGTTACTTGATCTTATTTACAGAATAAGAGTTCAGAGACTATCATAGCTGTTTGTCACATTCTGTTTTTCTGTCTGACTCTCTGTGAGAAGTATGTACACTGTTCGAGGTGCTGGGGAGACGGTGGCAATCATGACGGACATGGCTCCTGCCTGGGTGGCGCTTATAACCAGTGGGAAAACAGTCGTTAGTCCTTTCAAGTGTGATAAGAGTTACAAAAAAGGGAGAGTACAGGTTGTTATGGGAAGATACAGCAGGGAGACCCACACTAGGATGTATAGAAAATTTTCCTAGGGGAAAATGGGTTTGATCCAAACTTTTAAAGAAAGTACTGTAGTTAAGGCTGTGAGTAATAGTGAAGTGTATGACATAGTTCTCCAAATATTAACACAGGTTGAACAGGAACTGTTTAGATATGCTCACAGAAACTTACTTCAGTGTGGAGATTACTTGAGGAAATGCCACGGGATTTTGGTAACTGTACAATGATAACTTTTTAAAAGATTGAATACTAGAAAGTTGACTAAAACAATGTTCATCTTACTCCTTTCGTTGATGTTGAAATCATGGCTAAGAATCTAATCCCGTAGGAGATCTTTCAGCTACTTGACTCATCGAAAACATAAGGGAGCCACAGTCCAGTCTCACCTTGCGTTTACTCAGCTTTCCAAAGCATCTTCTCGAGGCCCACTCAGGCATTATTGTTACTGAGGAGATTTAACGTCCTTGAAAAACCCAGCTTACTCTACAGCTACTTGGTGATAGTGTGGCTCATTTTGTTTCTTGATCTCAGGGTAGCAGTGAAAGTTGTAATTGAGTTCTCTTGGCTTGGCAGCACACTACTCAACTTGAAACAGTTTTTTTTTTTTTTTAAAGATTTATCTATCCATCCTTCTTAGAGAGAGGGAGAGAGAGCAACAGCGTGGTGAGTGGCAGAGGGGGAGAGGGAGAATCTTGAGCAGACTCCGTGCTGAGCATGGAGCCTGACTTGGGGCTTGATCCCAGGACCCTGAGAGCATGACCTGACCTGAAACCAAGAGTTGGATACTCAACCAACTGAGCCACCCGGGTGTCCCTGAAACAGAAAATTTGTAGTATGACACAGTAAAGCATCAATTAGAATCCCACAGATTTTCTTCCTGGAGCAGTTAGTAACTTCTGTGAAGCCGTCAGATTCTAAGACAGTCAAATGTTAATCTCAGTCTTTAAGCCTTTTGTGTCTTCTATTCCTCTAGTGTTAACCTTTCTGTTTAATTTAGAAGTGGTCTAGACTGGAAAGGTAGTACATTGTGGGAGGCTGTGAACAGGAAAACATTGGAATGTGATCAGAAAAGGTCTGGATGTGTCAGCGTCTGACCTTTTTAATGGAGAAACATTGATAGTCCACAGAGATGTGTAGGTCTCCGTTTCTTGTCACTTGAGAGCACTTAGCGGAATATTGAAAGGATCGTGGTTGTCTCTCATTTTGCCTGGCTTCGGATAAGCTCAGTCTGCCATTCTTCGTTGTGTTCTTTGCATTCTTGGCACAGTTCAGTGGACCAGGGGAGGACAAGTTGAAGCACGCCGCTGCTACCTTTTGCAGTAACCAACCTTTCGCCCTGGAAATGATCAAGTCTCGTCAGAAAAAGGATTCTCGATTCCAGACCTTTGTGCAAGTGAGTTGAGTGAGTCATGTAAGAAAATAAATAGTGCAAATTTTTTATCAAATAGAGAGTAAACTGGGGGAATTCTAAGATTCTTACAAGGATTATGTTAACCCTTTTTAAAGCCATGCATTAGTTCTTAAATTCCTGGGGCGTATAAAGGTGATATTGGAATGGTAAATAATGAAGATTATATGTCAGGGTTAAAATACTTGACGGAGAAGTCCACCTTGCCGTGGAGATATTGTCAGGAAATGTCCCATGTAAGCTATTACAATAATATGGTCAGAACACGAGAATGGGGGGGCGCGAGAATGGGCTCATAACTAGCCCAGAGAAGAGTGTGCCAACAGCCATGCTTATTGAGGTCTGTATATTGGTGTCTATCAGGGGTCAGTAAGCGAGGGCCCACAGTTCCTATCCAGCCTCTTGCCTGTTTTTGTGGGGTTTTATTGGAACACAGTGTAGTAAATTTTTGCTGCAGTATAACAAATTACCACAAACGTAGCAACTTAATGCAAGAGCATTATGTCACAGCGTTTGTGGAGTGGTTTAGGAGTACAGATATTGTTTGGCAGGGTCCTCCCTTCGTGCTTGCACCAGGCTGAAAGGAAGGGGTCGGCTGGAGCTGCAGTTCTCCTCTGAGACTTGGGGTCCTCTCCTAAGTTACCTGGTGGTTCACAGGATTCATGTCCTTGTAAATGTGTAACCGCGATCCCTGTCTTCTTGTCGTCATTGGCTGGAAACTGCTCTCAGCTCCTAGAGAACGCCCGTGTCTCTTTCACGTGGCCCCTACAGGTAGTTTACAAGATAGTTTCCTTTCTCGCAGGCCAGAAGGATCGTGTCTCTCTGGCAGCTTTCTTGTAAAGGCTTCTCTGATTAAGTCAGACTCACCTAGGAAACACTTTCCTTTTTGATCACCACAAAGTTAACTGATAGTAACCTAATCATATGAGTGATAACCCATCGTGTTCACTGGTTCTGTCCACACCCTGGGGGAGGTGATTATACAGAGTATGTCCACCAGAGAGTGGGCATCTAGAAGGCCATCTCAGAACTCTCCACTACACACAGCCACGTTCATTCATTTACGTACTGTCTGTGGCTGTTTTTGTGCTAAAACAGAGCTGAGTAGTTGTGACAAAGACTGTATGGCATGCAAAGCCCCAAGTATTTATTGTCTGGCACTTTCCTCAAGTTTGCAGAACCCTGTTAGAGATGAACTGGGGTGTATCCAGCCTGATGATCCATTGTACCTACTTAGAATGGCAAGTAGCAAATCAGCCAACTAACTTTTGGTAGGAATGCCAATCATAGGAATGAATATGTGAATATAAAACTGTTTTATCACAAGCAAGCAATTCTTAGAGTTGATCATGAATGTTCTCAATTTTTGCTTAAACAGATAAGAAAGAAGCCACTGGCTTAGTGATAAAGCCTCCCTGCCCCCATTATGTGAGTAAAGGAGAAAGCAGAAGTATAGTGTGGCCATGGTACACCTCGCTTTTTTTAAGTCTTGATCTAATAACCAGAATGGTGATGTTGTAGACCCATCCATGATGACTATATGGCACATGATGGGTAACTATAGTCCTGATAAGAATCACAAATTCACTTATTTTAATTTTAGGATGCTGAGAGTAATCCTCTGTGTCGTCGTCTGCAGCTGAAGGATATCATTCCTACCCAAATGCAGAGGCTTACGAAGTACCCTCTTCTGTTGGATAATATTGCCAAATACACAGGTACAGCATTCTCACTGAAATTAAAAAGCTTAGGAACAAAACAAAAAACCCCACGTCCTGCTAAATAATCTCTCACCGCGTCCTGGTGCCCAAGGGTTCAATTTCCAGAGTCTGGCAATGTTTTCTAACAAGATCCAATCCAGTCTTCTTGAGGCTCTTTGATTTAATGTGCTCCATTAGAAGCACATTAAACACAGCATTTGGCAGCCTACGAATCGTGGACCAAATCTGGCTCATCACCTATTTTTGTAAAAAAGTCTGATTAGAACATAGTCGTGCTCATTGGTTGACAAATTGTCTCTGACTGCTTTTTGCCTACAACAAGCAGAATTAAGTAGTTGTGACGGAGAGCAGTTTAGCCCCTCCAGTGCACAATATTGGTTATCTGGCACTTTCCAGACTAAGTGCACTTTGTACAGTCCTTCATATAGCGTAGGTTGTATTTGCTTTGAAGAAGTCTTATGGTGGGTGAAGAGATGCTCTGTGTTTATACATGTACTTTAATTAAACCCGACCAATGCGTTATCACCCCAGCTCTCCTGTTTTGAACCAGGAAGTGAATCCCAGTTTCTCAGTTGAGCTTTAAGCTCTTCTACTCTGTTCTCATTAATAATTTTATGCAATCAAATTCCTGTTTCTTATGCCTGAGAATTTGAAAATACTCCTACATGTTAATTTTTATACTTTAATATACCTGTTCAGTATAGGTGGACTGTTGTTCAGAGGATTATAATTTTAAATATTCCAGTTTTGGCATTCTTTACAATGTAGACCTCAATGTAATCTCAACACATTTTGGTAAATTTCATCTTTTAATGATACAAATGCAGTAATCTATTTTCTTTCCTTAAATGTAATCTCAAGTGGCGCCTGGGTGGCTCAGTTGGTTAAGCGTCTTGCCTTCACCTCAGGTCATGATCCCGGGATCCTGGGATCGAGCCCCGCATTGGGTTGTCTGCTCAGAGGGGAGTCTGCTTCTCCCTCTCCCTCTCCCCCTAATGCTGGCACTCTCTCTCAAATAAATAAATAAAATAAATGTAATCTCAAATTCAAAGGAACTTATTCTGGAGTTATTTTGAATTGTGTTATCATTTAAAAATTATTGCTTAACAAGTCCACTGGACATAATCACATAATCACATAGGCTCTGCTCTCAGAGGAGATTCTAAAGGGAGAAGGGGTCCCATTTATATAGCTTACAATGTGAATGAGACCCGCTCCCTGGAGTGCATAACATGGGGGGGCTGATACTTGATTTAAAGCATCGCTTCTTGAACTTGGGATTCTATACAATGGCTTCTTTTTAAAGATGAGTATTTTATGTTTTAATGTACTGTCATAAGCTGTCTCATCTGTCCAAAGATTATCTGAGTTGAGATTCTGCCATAGATTTTAGCCCGGTATAAAAATATTCAAGGTTGGGTGCCTGGGTGGCTCGGTCGTTAAGTGTGTCCCTGCGGCTCAAGTCATGATCCCAGGGTCCTGGGACCCAGCCCCGCATCGGGCTTCCTGCTCTGTCTCCCACTCACCCTGCTTGTGTTCCCTCTCTCACTGTCTCTCTCTGTCAAATAAATAAATAAAATCTTTAAAAAAAAATATTGAAGGTCTTAGTATGTTTTTGTAACTGTTGACATAAAATGATATCTCATTTACATACCTATATTTATGTTCCTTTCTGATTTCCTTTATTTTGCATTCTGGATTCCCCCCGCCCCATGCTTAGAATGGCCAATGGAAAGGGAGAAGGTGAAGAAAGCTGCAGATCACTGTCGTCAGATCTTAAATTATGTAAATCAGGCTGTCAAGGAGGCAGAAAACAAACAGGTAAGAAGGGGGAAAGCAAAGATACAGGATGATGTAGCGAGCGTATTAAGCTAGTGTTATCTGTGATTTGTGAAATGATAATTGAATTACCATTACATAATTGACAGATGGGGCATTTGGTAGCTATTCAAGTAGTTAGGTGGGTCCAGACTAGTTTTGTGGTAGAACATCAGACTTGTGTTTGGCTTTTTTGAGCATCTCTAGCTACTTGTTTGTTCTCTCATTCATCTATCCATTCAGCAGATATTTCTAGAGCATCTGTATGCTGAGTGGATGCTGAGTGTAGGATATAGGGTGCTTAAGTAAATAAATAAGTGCCCACACTGAGCTTATTTTCTAGCAGGATAGAAAGTATTGAACAGATTTTAGTGCAAGTATTTTATATGAGTTGTGATACCTGCTATGAAGGAGAATTTGGGGATGCTAGAAATATGTAATAGTGTGGGGGGGTGGGGCGAGCCTGATTTGAGGGTGTTGGGTGGTGGCCGTTGGAGAAATCTTCTTTCAGGAACTGACATTTAAGCCAAGCTCTGAAAAGTGAATGGAAATAAACCAAAAGAATGTGGAAGGGGGCAACCTTACAAGTAGAGGGAACTGCGTATACAGAAGCCCTGGGGTAAAAAGGAAGCATGGCCTGTTTGAGGAAAGATTAGGTTAGTGTAGATCATGCCTAAAAAGCAAAGTCAGAGTGGTGTGAAATGAGGTACAGTAGATCAGAACCAAGTCATACAGGGCCCTACTGTGGACAATGTTAAAAGATACTGATGTTGAGAGCAGTAGAAATTCATTATAGACATTTAAGAAGAGTGGCGTGTTCAGATTTTTGGCCTTGTAAGTACCACTCATGCCAGTCTATGGAGAATGGGCTGAAGGGGACAGGGCGGGTGAGAGAGCTCAGCCTAGTCTGCTGCAGCAGTTCAGGACAGATGGTGGTGACTCAAGAGATGCAAGAATTGGAGAAGTATTTAGAAGGTAACTGATAGGATGTGGTGACTGATTTACAGAAGGATTTGAAGAGAGATGTGACGGTAGGAATAAGTCCCAGGTCTCTGGCTTGCACATTTGGGGGGGACAGGCTGAGGGAAGAAGCCCTAGATTTGTGGGGCAGATGCAGAGTTCAGTCTGGGATATGAGGTGAAAATGTATAGTATGCATTTGGCTATATGGATCCACCTCTGAGAGGACTGTGCCGAAGAGGAAAACGTAAATTGTGAGCATATATCGAACTAATTGAATCCCTGGACCTGGATATAATTTCTTAGGAACTGAGTATGATGACATCTCTGTTGATGAGGCTGTAGGAAAACAGGAACTTTCAAATGTGGTGTTTGGAGTGTAAAATGATAAAACCCCAGGGGGCACTTCAGCAATATGTACCTAAATTAAAAATGCACATATTCATACATCTGCCCTTTGACCCAGCGATTTTGTTCCTAGTGATCTACCCAGCAGAAATGAAGATCTGTGCCCACAGACTTGTACAAGAATGTTTCTAGCATAAACCAAATGAGGTATAGTCATAAACTAGGATTATAAATTCCAGCAATAAAAGGGAATGAACTACTGATACACACAACATGGATGAATCTCACAAACATGATGCTGAGTGAAAGAATGCAGACGAGTGTGTGTGTGTGTGTATATAATTTTTTCTCTATGAACTTCTAGAACAGACTAATCAGTGGTGGGAAAAAGGTCAGAAAAGTGGTTGTCACTGGGCCTGTGGGGACAGATATTAACTAGGAAGAAGCATGAGGAGACGTTCTGTGGTGATAGCAATATTTCGTATCTTGCTAGGTGTTTACACAGGTGCATGCATATGTGAAATCTTGTGGAAAGGTACACTTAAAATATATACATTTCACTGTATGTAAATTTTACTTTAAAAATAAATAAATATCGAACTCTTGTTAATGATATGCACACTAAAATGTTTAAAGGTAAAGTGTGCTTACATTTGTTATTGTGAAATGCACTCAAAATATGTGGTGGATTGATGGATAGCTAGAGGAATGAAGAGACCTATGATAAAACAAATATATCAAATATTAACTGGAATGTAAGTGGTGGGTATATGGGCACTCACTATATGTATTCAGACTTTTCTGTATACTTCGACATTTTTATAATCTTGGGGAAAATACAGATATGCTTTGGTATAATAGTTGTTTCTTTAGAAATTTATCTTAACAGGTGTGTCTACCCGTATCTATAAAAATATATGTTTTAAGGCCATGCTATAACAGTATTTATTTGTTATGGGAGAAGATTGGAAGTAACTTCATCTCCATCAATAAAGTGTAGTTAGATAAACTGTAGTTCATTCGTAGAGCTGAATACCATACAGTCATTTAAAGAGTGAGTTCTCTCTGTATGTGTTAATGTAGAGCAATCTCCAAGATATATTGATGAGTAATAAACACACAGAGATGTGTATGTGATCATGTTACCATTTGAGTAGTATATTAATATATTATGTTAATTATATTAATATTAATATATTAATATATATTATATATTATGCTACCATATCTTTTTTAAAAGGATATATATCCACACAACATGTACAGAGACAAGCATACTTATATATGCATATATTCTCTTTGCTTAGAATTTTTCTCACAGGCTACCTAAGAAATGGGTATTAGAGATTGCTTTTTTAGAGAAAATTGGGGGAGGGGAGGCAGGAGGACAGAATTGGAGGGAGACTTCGTTTTCATTATGTGCCTTATATTACTTTTCAAATTTTGTACCAGGTACATACTTATATATTCAAAAAATAACCATAAGCTAGTTAGAGGTCGGTGAGTTTGAAAAGCAGATTGAGCAAGAATAGCCAAAGAGGGAAGGGGAAGACTAGGAGGGTGTGATGTCTCCAAAGCCAGGGAAAGGGGGTGGTTTAAGAAAGAGTGAGCTGTGGGGCACCTGGGTGGTGCAGTTGGTTGAGCGTCGACTCTTGGTTTTGGCTCAGGTCATGATCTCAGGGTCCTAGGATTGAGCCCCTTGTCAGGCTCCGTGCTCAGCTCAGAGTCTGCTTGAGTTTCTCTCTCCATCTCTCCATCTCCCTCTGCTCCTCCTGCCGTGTGCTCGCTCTCAAAGAAAGAGCTGTCAGTCATGTCTAGTGTTACAGAGAGCTCTGTAAAATGCAGGTTAAAAACATCCATTTGGCTTTGGAACAGGGAGACCATTGATACCCAAAGCAGTAACCTTGGCTCCATCTCGTCTTAATTTTCAGCGTTTAGAAGACTATCAACGTCGTCTGGATACCTCCAATCTGAAGTTGTCAGAGTACCCAAACGTGGAAGAGCTCAGGGTGAGAGATGGTCTAATCATAATTAAAAAAAATAATAAAACACAATTTACTAAAGACCTGGCAGGGTATTAGCATCTCAGAGGGGCATCCATCACCTGAAGAAGTTCTTATGTCATAGATTGTCTATATTTATGATTCTGTTCTTCCTTTTCAACGTCTGGTCTATGTGAAGATGACTTTAGTCTTTCATTAGAGGAATATTTTGTGTAAAACTAACTTTATATAACAATTTGTGGGGGACTTAAGGAACATTAGTTATTTAATTTTATTGTGTTCTCATAGTATGAATGAGAGTAGGGGGTGTTTGCTCTGGGAACTTTCCAGATTATTGAGTAGAACAAGGTAATTGTTTTCATGAAGCTCTTCAAAAGCAGAAATGTTGAAACCATTACAGGAATGATAGTAAAGTATTTTGTAATTGCCATTTCTATCATGTAGGGCTCTTGTATTAAAGAACTGCTTGGGATTTTCAGTCTTTCTTGTACTGTTTCAGTAGGTGGTGGTTTGAGTAGATTTATTTGGTGGCTAGTAAACTAGACTTTTATATCATATATAGCAGTTTATCAAAAGCATGCTTAATATGCTCAGCGCCTTCACTTCCAGGGAATGAGATTTTTCTAGAGCTACCTATACTGAGAGATGATTCTCTTACTAAATTATTAGTATTTAGGGGTGCCTGGGTGGTTCATTTGGTTAAGTGTCCAACTCTTGGTTTTAGCTCAGGTCATGATCTCAGGGTCCCAGGATCAAGTCCCACATTGGGCTCCATGCTCAGTGAGGAGTCTATTTGGGTTTCTATCTCTCCTTCACCCGCTGCTCCCCCCCCCAAATAAATAAATAAATCTTTAAGAAAATAATTAATATATGGAACAAGGTCAAGTACTACCTGGACTTTTTCATGAGTACTGTTCCTTAGAACTTTGTAACTAGAGCCTGGCGCTCACGGGCCTCTTACGTAGATAAGCTATGCATTATCCTCATCTAGTTATTCATAGAAAAATTAGGGGATGGGCTGCAAATCCAGTGGCTGAATGTTTGTAACTTCATTTTCATAAGCAATTATCATCTATTTAGTGTGAGATTTAGGAGGCAGCACTCCTGAATGTTTTTCTACAAGATACCCCTAACTTAGGATATTGTATGCAGTTTACTGTAACTTAGTCTTTATTCTATGTTCAGTAGTTGGCAGATACCAATAATGATAGTGAAGGTAAATGGTATCTTTTATATGAGGAATTTCTTGAAAAGAGACTCTCTGGAATATCATCACACTAAGTGCTTGGAAATAATTTGTGTGTAATTCTCTTTATTTTGGCAGAATTTGGATTTAACAAAAAGGAAGATGATCCATGAAGGGCCATTGGTCTGGAAGGTGAATCGAGATAAAACTATTGGTAGGTGTAATGTCTGTCAGTTTTGGGGAAAGTGGAAGAAGTAAAGTTCCCTTGGGCGGAAGATAAGAGACGGCCATTTACGGGTTTCAGTGACAGCAGTGAGCAGTGCTGCTCTGTGTTATTTTTGCAGAAGATCTGTTTATGTGATTTTGTTCTAGGTGAAGTGCGTTAAATATTCACCGAGGGCTGAAGCAGAAAAGTTTGTCATGATTCAGTCCTGTCTCCAGCATTCATGTATGCCAGTGAGCTTCCTAATAGGCTTTCTTTAAACCACTCCATTTCAAACTATCTGTGATGAGGAATCATTGGGGTTTTTTTTATGTCTTGTCAGTCACAGACTGACACTTTGGTGTGATACAATATAAAAATGAATTATTAAAAAATGAAACTAAAAAAGACAATAGCAAGTCAATTTTTAAAACGTATTAGATTTAACAGAAATAAATTTTCTCTGTCAAATTGTTATAAAGTTTATAAAACACATCTCAATTTCTGCACTAATCACCTTCTCCCCACTTTGGTTTCTAGATCTATACACATTGCTGCTCGAAGACATTCTTGTATTGTTACAAAAGCAGGATGACAGACTGGTGTTAAGATGTCATAGTAAGATTCTGGCATCTACCGCTGATAGCAAACACACATTTAGCCCTGTCATTAAGTTGAATACAGTGTTGGTTCGACAAGTGGCAACAGGCAAGTATGTCCGCAGAGTGACAGTAACCCTCAGGTTCATCATAAAGTTGCATGAGATAGTCGGTATTGTTCAAATAGCCTGACTAGTATAGAGTTTTGTTTCTTTGTATTCTTAGACAAATGAAATGAAATGTATTTACTGCCTAGAAAGTAAATTAAGAGTTTATACCCCCAAATTACTTGAGAAGCCTAGGTTCCTCTGAGCAGTTTTCTGCACTTGAAAATTTCCTACACGCTACTTTGATCTTTATTCCATGTTCAAATCGTAGACACCAAGGAAGATGGTGCATTGAGAGGTAATCCCAATGAAAAGGCTTTCCTTAGAGTGGTATGCTTTTTGACTTGTGGTAAAAGAGCAAACAAACAAAAATGGAGAGGTGGGTGTAGCTTGGGATTTTTGAAATCATTTTAAGTTAGCAAATTATATATTAACTGTGGTAACAGTGGAGTCCCTTTTAAACCTTGTTAGTTCTGTAACAGCAAGATAAACTGGTGATCTCTTTTCTCTACCATTTATTGAATATTATTAGGTAACTGTTTAGCAAAAGGGCAATTCAAAATAAATGCAAAAACGTCCTAGTGTTCAGTCATTCAGATATATGGACACCTCCTTGTTTCTACGGAGTTACTGTGGAATCCCTGCTAGTTTTTATGATCTTGGTTTTGTTGGAGTATAGTATATACAATGTAACGTACAATAAGTCACACAAATTTAAGTGTATAGCTTGATGAATTTCTACAAAGTGAGCCCATTAACCTTTACCCAGATTAAGGTGCATAATGAACTGGGACCTTAGAAGCATCATCCTTCATGGCCTCTGTAGATCATATTCATGTTGTTAGAGTAATTTCTGTCTTCTTTCTTCCAGATAACAAAGCTTTATTTGTCATCTCCATGTCAGACAACGGAGCCCAAATTTATGAACTGGTGGCACAGACCGTTTCCGAAAAGACCGTGTATGTATTGGATAGTGCTACCTTTCTCTAATAGTTTTTATTATCCTGAACATATTATTCTATCAACTTAACTTGGTTTTTGTAATAGTACTTTGGAAACCAAAACCTACTTTGAAACAAGCACTTCTCCTGTTTTCTTTTTGAGATATTTTTCTAAGAACGTGTTCCTTTTTAGATTGATGTCCCATATTTTGATTCTATACTACTGAAAGTATCTTTTCTAAAGAAAAATTCTCAGAAGTGCCAAGTGAAGTTTTTTAATGCGAAGTGTATCCATAATGTTGCTTGTTAGCTTTTTCTTTAAGGTACAGCTGTTTTTTATAATCTCTACTTACGTTGACAAAATAAAGACACTCTCTGGAGGAAGTAGGGTTTTTTTGTTGGATTGGCTTGCTTTGGTTTCTGGTTTGTTTGTTTTTGTTATTATTTCTTTCTGACTGTATTTAAAGGGCATTTTTTTTTCCTTTCCCTTTTGGATTTTGGATCCTTTTCACACTTCCTGCAGCTGGCAAGACCTCATCTGTCGGATGGCTGCATCCGTGAAGGAACAGTCCGCAAAGCCAATCCCATTGCCACAGTCACCACCTTGCGAGTGAGTGTGCCTCTGCATCGTTGTCTGACTGACTCTGGGCTTTGGTCAGGAAGGGAATGGATGATTCTTACATTTCGTTGCAGTGATGTTTAGGCACCTCATGAAACTGAAAGGTTGTTTTCCTTCTTCCACAGAGGAGACAACGATGAAGAAGCAGCTCCAAAGTTAAAAGTGGAACATCACAGCATTTCGGTCCCTGGTCTGCAGAGTCCAGGTAAACTGATCTGTTAGGTTAACCTGGAAGAATGTAGTCTATGTGTTACTTGTGAAAAGGCAGAGAAACTCGAAGTCTTTTGATTTATGCAGATTCTCGCATCAGCTGTTTACTTTCACAAGCTTCGCTTATGAGCCTTCTGTGTGCCCTTGGTAACACTGCCCTAAGTGCCGTGTATTTTACTTAACAGCCGATGATCTCTGTACTCATGTGGTTATTTTTGTTCCAAGTATTTCCTGAATGCTTCGCGTTAAAAATTAAAAGTTTTGTTTAAGATCTATTCTGCTTTTTCTGTTCCATTGAACAGACAGAGATTTGGGATTAGAGTCTCCCTTAATATCGTCAAAACCTCAGTCTCATTCACTCGGTACCTCTGGGAAATCCGAGGTAGATGATCTGTTTGTGGCTGAGAGACAGTTTGCTAAGGAGCAGCATGCAGATGGGACTCTGCAGGAAGCTGGAGCAAGTTATCAAATCACAACCCCAGACCCACACTTGCCTGCCTCAGAAGAACGGTGGGCATTGGATGCACTAAGGAATTGTAAGTGTTATTCATAAGTTAACACAGATACTTGCAAAGTACCAGGGTTGTGTCGTGTACTGTGCAGCCACTTAGGGAGAATCCAAAGAAGTGGGAACTCTGACCTCTCCCTTAAAGAATTTTACCATCTAGTTGGGAAAATGATAGAAAACCTCCCACTTTTTTTAAAGTAACCAGTACAGGTATGTCAGAATTGATCTGGTTGTGGTGACCGGAGAGGGAATTGTCAGGAGACAAGAGGGAGGTGATTTATTGCCTTGAAGAATGGGTAAGACTCAGATAGGTATGTAGAGAATATGTAGGTAAGAATAATGGTAGGACCGGAAGTACAGAGGCAGGAGGCCCCGAGGGTGCTCCGAGAGCCGCGAGCAGACCATGTTAGTGCAGGTGTGGGAGAGAAGCTTGGAAAGGTAGGAGACGGGCTTCTGAGCCCAGCTGCTGTGAACCTTGAACACCACATTGAGTCCTCTGGATTTTAAGGATGGCACAGCACACAGGGCACCTGGGTGGCTCAGTCGGTCAAGGGTCCCACTCTTGATTTCAGCTCAGGTCATCATCTCAGGCTCGTGAGGTTGAGCTCCATATCGGGCTCTGCTCTGGGCATGGAGCCTGCTTAAGATCTCTCTCTCTTTCCCCTCTCTTTCTCTCCCTCTCTCCCCCACTCCCTCCCTCCCTCCCTCTCTCCATCTCTCCTTCTGCCCCTCCTTCACACACACACACACACACACACACACACACACACACACACTTGCACACATGCTCGCTCTTTCTTAAAAAAAAAAAAAAGATGGCAGAGCATGTGCCAGAGCACAGATACTCTTCTTATTTTCTTTAGAGATTGCAGTACTCTCCACCCTGGCCCATCCTCCCTCTCTCTCTTTCATACACACACACACACACACACACACACACACACACACACACACAGCGCACACCCACAAGGTGGGTGGCCCTTGCCACTCTGTTAGCTCCCCCCTCCCTCTCCAGCCTGGCTGAGAATCCCTTACAAATGGGAGCCTGTCCTGTCTCGCAGGTGTGCTGGAGGAGGGGAAAGACCGAGAAGGGTGGCTCTGGCTGCCAAGCACCATTTGAAGTTTGGAAGCTTGGGTATGACTAGTGAGAACAGACCGCTCAGGCTGAGAGTGTGGAAGGGTTGGGATGGGGGGAGGCCAGGAGGCTGTGGCTAGCCAGTGTGAAGGGGCTTGAGGCTGATGAAGGGGTCTGGACTAGAACGGCATCAGAGGAATAAAAAGCAATTGAGGACGCAACAAATACTCAAAACAATCGACTTGGTGCAAGGGCAAAGAAAAGGGAATATTTAGATGATTTCAGTGTTCTTGTCAGAAATCAAAGTCAGAAAGGACCACCATGGCCCACTGCCACACTTTCTTTTTTCCTCCTTTTTTTATTTGCCAGGGATTATGGGCTCAATTTTAAAACTGGCAAAGCTATTTAAAAAGGAAGTAACTGGCAGGAGGTTGGAGTTTTTAAGACCTGGGCTCTGGTGAGAAGGTGGGGGAGGGATGGGTTTGAGTGTCAGGGCTGTAGGAATGCGTAGCATCTCTTAGGGGAGTGTAGGTAGAGCGGAAGCCAGAGAGCCAAAGACTAGTGGAGACTGTTTGTCCAAAGAAACAGAAAATAGAAATTCAGCCAGAGTTCAGCGTCGGGAGTTGGTCACATTCTCTAAGATCTAATTTATTGTCGATTCTCCTGAATGAACAGTCAGAATGGTTTCCGATGCTTTGACTGAAACTGTCATTGTATGAGTGGCCGCACAGCATACACCTGCCCGTTGAAAATTGAATTACTTCTTTTCAACAGCCCAAGGAGGCCGTGCCACCAGTAAGGTCGTTTTTAAAAACTCATATACATTTTCCTCTCCTTTGAAAGTATACATGCTACCAAAGCATTGAAAGTAATCTCATTATAGGCTAGCTTTATTGTCTTCACCATTTAAGGAGATTCCTTGGGTTATTATAAATGATAAAATAAATGTTCAGAGTGTGTCTAATAAAATTAGAAAAAATAACGCCTGTGTATACGGTGTCTGCTTCTGGACAAAGCAAAACTTTGAGGGCTTCTTTGCTAGCATAACACAGCTTTTTAACATCCTTTTAAGAAGTACCTTTGGGGTTATGTGGAAGAGAAAAGAGAGGAAGGCATGGTGTCAGATTTAGGAGTGCCTCCCCACTCAGAAGGTGTACATCTTTCCAAGTCTCCTTTAATATTACATCTTCTCTAGATGGTGCCTTATTTCATTTAACAATACAAAACAAAAAAAATTATCACACGAAATTAATATTTTGACTCTATGTTACTAAAAAGGTACTTACTCTTAGAAGTAATGGATAAGTCCACACACTAATTTAATTCCAGCAGTCTGCGGTTATTGGTATGAATGTGTGGATTTTTCCCTCCCTCCCTGAACCTTCCAGTGGGCTTGCTGAAGCAGCTGCTCGTACAACAGCTGGGTTTGACTGAGAAGAGTGCTCAGGAAGACTGGCCACATTTCCCAAGCTACAGGACAGCGTCTTCAGGGGTGCAGACAGACGGTGGGGCCCAGAACTCGGAGAACAGTAAGGCCTATCCTCCTGTCGAAGGACAGATGCCCTTTAGAACTGGAACTGGTGACGTTGCAACTTGTCACAGTCCACGGACTTCAACTGAATCTCCGGCTCCACGGGATTCAGTGGTACTGGCCTTCCAAGATAGCCAGGCAAGTACCATCTTCGCCATGGACCACATGCTTATGACCCCAGAGATGCCTCCTGCAGAGCCAGAAGGGAGTCTCGATGAGAGTGGAGAGCACTTTTTTGATGCCCGTGAAGCACACAGCGATGATAATCCATCAGAAGGTGATGGAGCAGTTAAGAAGGAAGAGGATGTTAATTTGCGCATCTCAGGCAAGTTTCTTTCACATTTTAAACTTTGATTTTGATCGTTATCTGTGCTGTGTGCTGAGACGGATGTTGTTTGGGTATGCACGCATCATCCCTGCGTGTGTGTGCGTGTGCATGTGGGTGAGTGTGTAGCACTTACTGTTTCATGCGGTCAATTATTACTGAATCTGCTCTGTGCCAGACCCCATCCCAGGTGCTGGGATAGACGGCATTAGCTAAAACCCAGAAAAATCCACTGTCTTTGTGAAGCTTAAGTACTAGTGAGGAACAAGTCATGGTAAATAAGTAAACCAACAGATGTCAGATGGTCAGAAGAATTAGGAGGAAATGTAAGGCAGACCCAGGGGCAGACAGGGCAGTCGGGGAGGAGGGCCTCTGTTAGTTGCATGGGAGCAGAGCGGCGTGGGCACTGAGGGAGGGGGGCTGCAGCAGAGAGCCGGGGCGCACATGGTGGGAGATGAGGCGCAAGAGCTCTGCGGCCGGGAAGCAGAGGCAAGATCATACGGGGACTTTGTAGTTTCCAGCTTTTAAGATGCTAACTAATTTGGAATTATTCGGAAATCACATGAAAGTTTGCTAAGTTTAGCTTCAACCTGAAGTGAGAAGATTCTGATGTACTTAAAACTGAACTCGGGAAGTGGGGAATTAATGTTTTTTCTCCCTCTCTAATGGCTTTTAAGGTTGTCAGCATCACTTCATCTCTCTTTTTTGATGTGAGGGTGGCAGCACGAAGCTCATCAAGCTGCTCTGTGTCTGTCAACAGGAAACTATTTGATTCTGGATGGCTATGAAGCGGTGCAGGAGAGCTCCACAGATGAGGAGGTTGCCTCCTCACTTCCCCTGCCACCCGCGACAGGCATCCCCTCCATGGACTCTGCCCCCCCGCAGCATCACTCGCCCCAGCGTGCCCATTCTGATGGGGCGGCTTCACCGTTCACCCCAGAATTCCTGGTCCAGCAGCGCTGGGGAGCTATGGATGATTCCTGTTTTGAGATCCAGAGTCCCCCCTCTTGTGCAGATTCACAGAGCCAGATCATGGAGTACATTCGTAAGATCGAGGCTGACCTTGAACACTTAAAGGTACCTCAGACCTCAGCGTCCTCGCGGCTTGGGTAAAGAAACGTATTTCACAGAGAGGAGGTAGAGAACGACCACAGTGCTGAAGCCAGTGAGCTTGTTCAGGTTCTAGATTTGCTGTTTTCCTTGACCGTTACCCGTGAATAGACTTGGTTAAAAAGCCGAGATCATGGTGCATCTGGTTGCAGATCACAAGAACAGAAAACATCATAGTACTATATAGATGGCATGTTTGTGTGGGTTTCTCAGTGTAAGAACCCAAATAAATTTGGGATGATTGGCTGGCCTCCCTGAGGAAATGAACAGCAAGCCAGTGACATAGGAGGGCTTGTGTCGGTATGAATCTCGGCTAGGAAATGCTTTCACTTACTAATTATCCGTGAATTGTTAGGTGATGTGGGTAGTTCCCCAGATGCTCTGACACACAAAAGTTGGCTCCAGTGGCTCCCATGATCTGGAGAGCTAGACATGAATGGAATTTTGTGAATTGGAGTTGAGGTCACTGTACGGGCCGCTATTTCAGAACTGACTTCAGTGGTGATTCTAAGAAAAGGACTTTATCCTAAAGTTTGGCATCAGTAGACACAACTGCTAGAGCCCAAATGTTTTTTCATGACTTCATTTAGTTAGAGGCTTCGGAACATTAAAAGTGTTCTTAGCCGTTTAGCTGAAGACTGATATCCCTTAGTTTTTCTTTTAACTTCACGTGATAGGTTTTCCCTTCTTCATGTGATTGTAGGTGATGTCATCCAGGGGCTGATGAGGTATCTAGAAGGCCATTGTGGGCAGGTTGGCCCTAACACAGCTCATGTCACCTGTGGGACCATTTTCAGGGTGACTCTGGGGGTAGGAGAATCACCTTTACGTGACAGAGTTTTAAGTTACTCACTCCAGGGAGAAACAGGTAAAAGGAATGCAGTTCACTTTTCTCCCCCCCACTAACAAAATTCTTAACGACGTTAATGTTGAAATCTAGAAGCACGTACTGGTAATAGGAAAAAGCTTGCCTTTCTGTTTTCATAAAGAAAAATTATGATGTTCAAATGGCAAACCTATGGGTTTTATTTTGCAGAAGGTGGAGGAAAGTTACAGCAGGCTTTGCCAAAGGCTGGCTGGGTCAGCCCTCACAGACAAGCACTCAGGTATGTTAAAGTTGTGGATGCCCGACTCTCGAATCATTCTGCCTGAACAGTACATCGAATGAAATGATTTATTCTTGTTTAAAGTGGAAACCTTCCGAGATTCCATTTCTTTCCTGTCTTTAAAAAGCCACTTGTTTGCAGACATCGTAGATCAAGCAGAGGCTGTTATCTGCTGACTCTGCGCCTCCCCTTCTAGGAGGAGCTGTGGCTGTCTTTTTTCTGTGCCATCCCGCCCCCCACCCCCTCCTTCTTTACCTTTGCAAGAGCAGAAAACAGGGCAGGGGTAAGCCTGGTAAATCCTAGATTCCTGAGAGATTTGCCGTGCTGATGTGAGGGAGGCTCGTGCCCCCCAGGCCTTGCTGTGCCTTGGTGTCTGTCCTAACGGGGCGGGAGCGTGGTCTCCCCGTGACTGCAAATGGATCTGTGTTCAGTGCAGCAGTCTGTCCTCATTTGCTTACCTGTTTTCCAGTGAGGCCTTTCTGATCCAGAGAGACATACTGAGACCCACAGATGTCAGATGTTCATTTGTTCTTCCTAATTTGATCTCCACACATCTTTATTCTTCCCAGATAAAAGTTAGAACCGCGTGTCCTGGAGGTGACTGAAGGTTGTTGGACTTTGAGCATCGGCCTCGCATCACCCATCCTGGGCTCCACCGCGGACGCAGAGAGTGTGTGTGACAGAGGGTCTGCCTGTGAAGCCCCCGGGGGTGGCCGTGTGCCCGGGCGCCCAGAGCGGGACTCGTTCCTCACCGTCCGGCAGCTGCACGGGTCTGTCAGGGGGGGAGCCCTGACTCTCTCACTCTGCTCTCCTCACTATTGGAAATTCATTTTGATTCAGAACAAAAACCAAATGTATAGAGCTTTGGGTGTAGGATATGAAATTTTACTTAGACTTAAGAAAAAGAGAAAATCAGATGTATTTATTTGACTTCATTCCGTATTTGAAAGCACATTTTAATTTTTATTTTGCCATGTTTTGTTTTAATTGAGTAGTGAGAGTTTTAGCCCTTCGTATTTAGTACACCCGAGGGTCAGTTGCTCCTAAAGCCAAGAGTTCCGGATGAGGTATTAGGAGGCTGGGTGGAGAGGCAGAGAGGAGGAAGTAAGCCGGGGAAGGGAGGAGCATCCAGCCTTCATGAAACTGTATTCCATGCCCTTTGCCACCCGGTAGGCACTGTCTTTGAGGCTCAGTATGCCCATGGCTCCTGCATGCAGAAGACTTGAGCTGTGTGCTACCCACGTGGGCAGAGAGGTAGGTAGGCTTCCTCCCACCTGAGGCAGGCACCTCTTCTCTGTAGCTGGGATCCACCCCCAATTAACAGAAAATCCTCAGTGTACTAAATAGCAGGCACTTGAAAATGGGTGTGTTTTCTTCTCTTCTTTTCTATTGAGGGTAGGGATTTGGGAGGGAGAGGAAAGCAAATTTTATTTTCTTGGCTATAAATTTGTTATTCTTGGTATTGTTCCATTTTTATAATTATACATTAGACCTGGGCACTTGTGTAAAATTATCCCTGCGGATGGAGCGGGAAGGAAAAAACAAATGGAGACACTTCGGATGGTGGCAGGGGTGGGGGTGCGGAGGAAGGGCGGGAGCGGGGGAAAGAGTCTGGGAAGGTTAGCTAACTGAATCACTACTGAGTTGAACCATGGCTGTCATTAGCCACGGGTACTGCTGAATATAAGGCCAGTAACATTTTAGTACCTGGAGGTTTGACTCTAATATTAAGTTTGCACTGATGGTGCCAAAGGGCTCTTTGAGTTAAGAGGAGAGCCACGAGCGGAGTGGTGAGGATGTGGTGGAGAAGGCAGGGCTGCTCAAACCAGCTCCAGAACCACGTCCTCTGACTTCACTGCCGGAGCTTTCTCCACACTGGTGCATGACTGACCTTCACCATTGCAGACCAGAACATACACTGGAAACTGTGGGCAAGGGGTTGCTGACTGCCTGCTCTCGAATGAATCGTAGTATTGGCAGCACCCTACAGAGGATCAATGTTGCAGAATTGTGACTCGAGAACTCCTTCAGTTATATTGGCTTTCTGTGGTTTTCTTTGTGCATCGGGTATATGTGTTTTGGAGTATTTTTGCCAACTAGCACTAAATCATTTGTCAAATCTTCAAATTCTGTTAATATGCAAACCATTCCTCCACCGCTCATATCTTTCAGTAGTGCCCTCTGAACCCTGTGGGTAATCGGGATGTCATTTTACTCTTCCCCTGCACTCTCATGGCAAGTGATGAGGCTTCCCTACTACTACAACTTAACCAGCTCATCCGTGTCCGCATTCCTGTTTCCTGCCTTTTCAAACCCGATCTAGGTTTTTAAGTAGCCTAACTCGGATCGTTGGATATCCTCTCTAAATTAGAATGCTATTTTGAGTTGTAGACCAAGTATCAATTAAACCAGAGTGGGAGTAAAAATTTTGGAAGCAGAAGCTAGTAAGTGAAGCTTGGGACTTGAACTTTCTGTAGCTCTTAAGCAGGTAGAAACGGAATGGTTACGTGCGGCTGGAAACAGGTAGTCACTCCCAGCTGAAAGGGTAACACACCTGCAGCCACATGACACCGGTGTCCTCAGCTGGCATTTAATCAGGAGAAAGGTAAATAAAAAATAGAACGTTCACCTTAAGTTCAGATAGTCCAGGGGTAGTCACATGATTCTCTAGCATGCATTTAAGAAACTTTTAGGTTTCCTTTCTAGCTCAGCCAGATCTTGTCCTTAACAACGATTTGCTTTTCTTTTCCTGCAGTTTAACCTCTCCTTAGAACCGGGCTAACTGGAAAAATACTTTGACCATAGCTCTAGTACTTCCAAATAAATTCATACCTAGATTTTTGAGTGAAGCCCCACAACAAAGTCTTAAGTCTGAAAAGGTTCCACAATTTTGAGTGTTCTTTTTATCTTAACCAGCCTAACTTCTCCCCTCCTCCTTCCTTCTCAGCCTCACCTCCCACACCCTCCTTTTCTTTGGGCCTTTATAATCACGTCCACTTTACTTTGATACCATATATGCCCTTCAGGATGATGGAATTAGATATTCATCCTGTCTTTGAGTGACAGTGGTCACCATCAAAGCTGTTTTCTCAAAGTTACTTGACTAAAAGCTGGATCCAAGGGTGGTGAACAAAGCAACCTCCCCAGAGCTGGAGAGCTGGGTTTTAGCCATTGAAGTGACCTGCTGTGACCCTGGGCTCTCTTCTGTGGGCCTAATGGGTCCTTTGCTATTAAATGGCAAATTACACTTGGAGTGTCTCCTTCCTTTTAGAGAACAGAGTTAATCAAGGCAAATCAGCAAGCCCCCAAAGTGCTATAATTTAAAATCATGATTACAGCCCTAGAAGCCATATATTTTGCATACTTTAAAATCAGCTAACTTGGACTGCCTGAGTTGTCTTGGCTTTTAGAACCTAAACTGTTAACTATTTATTATGTTTTACCATAAGAAGGTATATTTCATTAGCTTTTTGGCTTCCCGTTCCCCAGAACAACTTCTAACCACTGTTAGAAAGGATGTGCCTCTTTATCTTATTTTTTTTTAAGATTTTATTTTTAAGTAACCTCTACACCCAACGCTGGGCTCAAACCCACAACCCCAAGATCAGGAGTCACATGCTCTATCGAGGGAGCCAGCTAGGCACCCCAAGGGTGTGTCTCATTAAAAACAGTTTTCTCTTTGTTTTTGGAGGAGAGAGGGGGAACCTAATGTGATTAAAGGAGACAAAGCTTATTTTTTTTCTTTTTAGAAGCTAAAGAAAATAATTACGCTTCCTGTGAGTTGTGTTTTACTTGCATACTTTTTTTGGGTGATGTTGGTAAATTAGGTATATTACATGGAGCTTCTGTATTTCAAACTGGAAACTCTCTTCTCCGAAGGTGGTATATGATGTTATTTTGAGCTACTAGAGCATTGGTCACTATTTCCTTCCCTGTATGTCACAGAGGGCATCACTGAGAAGTGTGTACAGAGGACCTCAAAATAGAAAATTCGGCAGGACCTAGTCCTTTTTCTGCTGGCTAGTTTTTTCCCCTCTACCATTAGAGTTTTTGTTTTGCAAATCCTGTTTTCTTCTGACTGTCCCACCCCTTTTCAGAGATCGGCAAAATTGTTCTTACTTCAAGAAGAGTTTCTTTTGCCTCGTTCCTTATGCCTTCCCCACTGGTACTGATGGTTTTGATAATAAATTGGTAGAGAACAAAAACGTACCTCATAGAAGGAAGCCCTGTCTGCCATTTCCAGGTGCCAATGGCTAAGATGTACTGCAAAAGTGATATAACTGTAATGTGCACACTATTGGTTATTTTTAATAAGCCTCTTCCTACTAGAGCATTTTATTTTCCTTGTTCACCATACAATCATGTACTCTTTAACAGAAATTACTTTTAAAAAAATCTGGAACTATCTTTAAAAAAAACTTTATTAATAATCATGTATTTTTACTGATCACATTTTGAAATGCCTGAAAGACTTTATTGTTCTAATTATCCAGATGTACCTTTGTAAAATAGCTCTTTTATGAATTAGCTGATAAGGCTGTATGTTTCTGGAACAAAATATTCGTCATCTAAAAACTTTCTGTTTTCTGGGGTCTGGGAAAATAGAAAATGAGAGTTCAAATATTAAATATGCTTAAAGGAACCAAGGATGTGACTTTTTATTTATATTCTTCTTGATCTAACTTACACAAGTTACACTGGAAAAGCTTACGCACCAAGGAGGCCTTAATTAATCTTACTGGCAGTGAGCGTCCCACATCTTGCTGCTTGTGAGAGCGTCTTTTCTAGTGAGACCAGCCGGCTGACCGCTAACGTGTGAGCCTCCATGAGACCAGCAGCTGGGAATGCCACTGCACATGGGGCAGTTTTACTGAGGCTTAGTGCACATAGCGTACAATTCACTCCTTTCAAGTGTACAGTTCAGTGATTTTTGGTGTGTTTTTTTAAATTGTAAAACATGCTCATAAAAGTTGTCATTTTAACCATTTTTAAGTGTATGAATCAGTGGGATTAATGGTTCACTTGAAAATAACTTGGGCTTCCTGCTACCCTAAATGAAAATCTGATGTCTTTATTACCATCCTTATTCCCAATGCTGGACTAACTAAAGGAGCAACACTTCTATGCTTTTATTGATCCCATTTCAACTCTGAAGGCTCGCTGAGTTGGGCTTTTGGCTATGTTGGTTTTGACATAGAGGTATCATTTGACATTCTTGGGATGATATTTGAATTTTCAGTCATTCAGGGGCACATTTGGCTGATCTAATAAGTGTAGCAAAAAAATGCTTCATATTTTATAGGATGTTTTTAGTTCAGCCTTTTAAAAATTAAGGCTATTCAAATATCCTTTGAGGAAATTAACCTGTTAGTAGTTGCAGTTGTGTTTACAAGGATAGCTGGGAAGGGGGATGAATACCTCCTCCATTCGTACCTGCTCCTGGATGGCCATCTTCTAAGGAGAGCACTATCTCTGCGCTTGAGCAGTTCCTTTCACTTTGGGCTGCCCTCTTCGAAGCTATAGGACCAGCTCACCAAAGGTTCAATACCAACTTGAAAAATAAGAGGATCTATCCCGATGAGTAGTTGCTTTTCAGTGGAACATGATGTCTCCCTACTATGACGAATGTCCTAAAACATTACAGATAAATAGCTAGATGTGGGTGTTTCCCATTTTTTTTTCTGTCATGTCAGGTATAATTCATCCCGCTCACAGCAAGCGCTTGCCTGATTTTAGCCATCAGGGGGCATGTTTGCTTTGCCGCCTATTGTTAGTGAGACACAATCGTTCCCTGAGCGTCAGCCGAGGCCTTGGTGTGAAATCATTGAAGGTAAGTAGAGCTCTGTTTCTATTCTACTGTCTTTCCCCCTTATGTGATTAGGCTGCTTTTGGACCTAGGTATAACTTAAGGCTTCCCTTACAGCATTTTATTCCAGGGGATCCCTTTCTTTGTACAAGGGACCACAGGGTTGGGGCCACATGAACGCATTCCTGATCAAGAACAATAATTAGGGGACTCCGGGGTGGCTCAGTCGATGAAGCATCTGCCTTCGGCTCAGGTCATGATCCCAGGGTCCTGGGATGGAGCCCCACATCGGGTTCCTGGCTCAGCGGGGAGCCTGCTTCTCCCTCTGCTGCTGTTCCCCCTGCTGTGCTCTCCCTCCCTCTCCTGTCAAATAAATAAAATCTTAAAAAAAAAAAAATAGGGTACATCTTGGTAATTCTTAAAATTTTTTGGAGAATCATCTGTACAGGTCAATTTTTTTCTGCTATCATTATTTTAAATGATGAAGGGGAGCAGTGCTCAATCGTTTTGATCTCAGGATCACTTCATACTCTTAAATTAAAATTATTGTGGGCCTCCCGGAGGAGCTTGTGTTCGTGTGGGCTGCATCTACTGACATTTACCTTATCAGAAATGAAAAAGGAAAATGTAATATGAAAAATGAGAAAGCCAATAAAAACCCAAAAAATTCATATAAAAAGTCATAAACCCATTACATGTTTTTATGAAAAATTTTATTTTCCACAATAAAATTATTCATGAGAAGAGTGTTTTATGGTTCCTCAAATGTCTTTAATTGTCTGTCTTAGTAGAAGGCAACTGGATTCTCCTATCTACTTCTGCATGCAATCTGGTATGCTGTTTTGGTTGAAGTATATGAAGAAAATCCAGCCTCACACAGACACATATTTTAAAAAGGGAAAAGTATTTTAATAGCCTTTTCAGATGAATGTGGATATTTCCATACTACACTGAAACTTGGTAAGTGGTAGTTTCTTAAAAGAGAGCAGCAATGTGGAATCTGAAGGCATATCAATGAAATTTTTATACCTTGTGACACTAAAATCCATCAGTCCATTTTATACTTTTCAGTGTGCGAAGAATGGTATCTTTTCCCTATGCATCATTTTGTAATATCCTGTATCGATAATTTGGAAAATACTGGTTTATGAACTGTGCAGGCCTTCAAATGTTGACACATTTCTTTATATAGAATCAAAAGCTCACATGTATTGATATCAACAACTGATCTCATTGGAAAAGTCTCACAGTGGTGGACACGTTTCCAAATTTGTAGTTTAACAAAAATAGTTACGACTCCCTGTATCCCTGAAAGTCTTGGGGACCACCAGGGTTTGCAGACCATACTTTGAGAACTGTTGGGGTGGTGAAAAGAGCCTGAACAGTTGGATTCAGTTCTAGCTCTTGTGCTCACTTGCTGCGTGACCCCGAGCAGATTACCCCCTGGGTTCCATTTCCTTGGCTGCAGATCAGAATCAATAATACTTAAAGGAGTTGGGGGAAGTGAATGAGAAACTTCCAAGCATGTGACCAGTGTCTCTCTAAAGGTGGTGGTGGTGTTTTATTCTAGGAGTTAAATACTTAAAGCAGGAAAGGTGGAAAATGATTAGTGAATTTAGAATTTGTTAATCTCTCTCTTACTAATGCAGCCATATTTCATTTTTTTTTTTAATGCAGCCATATTTCATGTTTTATAATGGTTTTGTGTGTCCAAACTCTAGGCTCGTGTGTGTGTGTGTGTGTGTGTGTGTGACACAGAGAGGGAGAGAAACAGGAGGGAGAGAATGTATGTTCATTTTTTAAAACTTGGTTGCTAGTCTCTGTTATACTTGTTTAACCTAGTTCTTTTAAATATAAAGAAAAAAAAACTTGGTGACTTAGTAAGAACCTTGTTTTGTTTGTTGTTTTTTTAAGATTGTATTTATTTGAGAGAGAGCATGAGTGGAGGGGAGGAGCAGGGGGAGAGGGACAAGCAGACACCCTGCTCAGACAGGGCTCAATCCAGGACCCCGAGATCATGACCCGAGCTGAAGTCAGACGCTTAACTGACTGAGCCACCCAGGTGCCCCAAGAACCTGGTTTTAAGAAACTTGTATATTGGACTTGTGCTGCTTTGGTGCTGCTGTTATAAGGGGGTGGGGTGTGGTCATAGTAGACGTTCCAGAAATTTCACAGTCACGTGTAACTTGTGGTTGTCATCTTGCTAAAAGCCTCCTTCCATTTGCAATGGGCTGATACTAGGGTTTATCTTCCAGTTTAGCTAGATCTTGGTAGTTTGGAAACATCTTTATTTCCTTGAAATATATGAGCTGCTTACATTTTTAATTAATGGGAAACTGAATTACATTGTGGTTAATGAGACTTTGTTTTATCTTCCTAAAAATGCATATATTGCTATATCTACTGCAGTAAGAGCATAAGCTATTTTCATATTCATATGTAAATATGAATATGAATTTGATATACTTTGAGACCTTTTCTGGAGAACGCAAACCCCGTAGCCCAGACATCGTGGCCTGAAGGGCGATGTGGGGCAGGGTTTCTGGGGTTTTCCCTGTCTTCCCCTCCCATAAGACCAAGGAAGCATGACCAAACCAAACTTAAGTCCTTTCTGCTCTCTGCTCTCATGAGCTCATTGTCTAACCTGGAGCGAGTCATTTACCTCCTCTGGACCTCTGCTTTCTCATCCTCTACTGAGGAAGCTCTAGCCTCCCCTGGCCTCGTGTGTTTCTCCAAAACAAGAGTATGATTTTCATGTCACTCGCTGAAGTCTGTCCCTGGAAATTTCTGTTTCTCCTCTTCTTCTTTGGCATCTCTTCTTTTGAGAGAGTCCTCTCGTTCGTTGAGCATGACCTACGGTCTGATGAGGCATTATTTACATTTTTCCTTTTGTCCCGATCTCACTGCCAGTTTACAAGAAACTTGAAGGCTTTTGTGGAAGCAGATCTGACATTCCTGGTTCAGAGGAGACTTTCTGAGCATTGGCTGAGCAGAGACTGACAGATCTTTTTTTTCCTTTCTTTTTTTAATATGGAACGCTTCTCAAATTTGCGAGTCATCCTAGCACAGGGGCCATGCTAATCTTCTCTGTATCATTCCAATTTTAGTATACGTGCTGCCGAAGCAAGCACGAGACTGACAGATCTTATTTCCATTCCTGCTCCTGTCCTGATAGATGGCCTCTTCCGAAAGGTTTATGAAATTTGGCGAATTCACAAAAGTTGAGTGCCCGGAACATGAGGCAGCTGGATTGATTATTTAGCTGGCAAATGCACCATCCGAAGAACTGGTCCAGACAGCAAGAATAAGTCCCAGAGAACTTGGAAGCTTTCATGCAATCAAATTTCTATAAACAGCTAAAGTAGAAGAGAAAGAGGCACAACAAAATCTTTCCTATGCTTTGCCACCTATTAAAAGTAAAAGCCTCAGATTTTCTCAACCTTTTCCTCTTCCTTTTGGAGAGTGGCCCCTTTGAGATAAATTCTAACTTGATTGGGCCGTCAGTGACATTTGGCCACGATACACACGGAGCCTAATGTTTGCTTCCTGTGGGGGTATCTGCAGTCTAATAGGAGTGTGTGGGGAAGGTTCTGGAGCTGTAAATGTGAGTTATGATAGGTTGACTTACATTCTGTCTCTTCAGAGAAGAGTCGAACTGCAATTATGACTGGGTACCCATAGGTGGATTAAAATAACCAGGAATCGAAGGCAGTTGGCTCAGGTCATGACCCTGGAGTCCCGGGATCGAGTCCCACATCAGGGTCCCTGCTGAGCAGGGAGTCTGCTTCTCCCTCTGACCCTTCCCCCTCTCATGCTCTCTCTCTCTCTCTCATTCTCTCTCTCAAATAAATGGATGAAATCTTTAAAAAAAAAAAATAACCAGGAATCTTTCCATCTTGGGTCAGAGTACCTTGACAGCGTGACTATAAGATTGACTGACGAATTGGTCAGTTTATTCCTAGCTTTGTTTCAGAAAACGAAGAGTTGGAGGAGCAAGGTGTTTGAAGATGTTTTGAGGGGGGAAAAAAAATGCTGGCCTTAGGGGAAAAAGGCAAAAAGTCAGGATCATTTACAATATTTGTTACTAGGGTCTGTGATTCTTTTTTTTTTTTCTTTCAAACTGTCTTTCTCATTTACTCCTTGCTCTGTTCCCACCGTGGCCAGGTCGTGTTGTACAAGGGGATATCGAAACCACCAGCATGAGACTGAGTTCCTGCTCTTCTCTCATGCCCCTGGCTTCCTATCCCGTTTTCCAAAAACCCACAGCTTCCCTCATGTCACTCGCCTGCCCAAGAACCATAATGGCTTTATGGGGACTGCTGTAAGGAGATTGAACTCTTCTTGGTTTCTGAGATGTCCACGATTCATTTGGCCAACTTGATTTTCCCTCTCCTACCCATCATGACCCTTCGCCTCCAGTCAGGCTTAGCCTCCTCCCTGCCCCCCTCCCCTTGCCTCCAGGTGGTCCTTCCTCATCCTTTGCTTTGACACCAGCCTAGAGCAGACCTGTCTATCCATATCTGGCTCATCTTCCCAAGCTCCTTTTTCTCATTTTCTGCAACCGCTAGTTACCATTCTCTTTGCCCAGTTCTTTCTGCAGTTGTGGATTCCCCCTGTATTCCACCAACCCCCCCCCCTTGCACTTAGCAGTACAAGTATATTTGGGTACCCTCTCTGCAGAGTAGTGTGCCACATCTTGGGGAGGACTCAAGCGGTGAGGATGAAAGTAGTAGCTACAGCGTACAAAGTACATGGCAGGTGCCGTCCCTTTATGTACGTTACCTCTAATCTTCACAAGCGCCCCGAGAGGTAAGTGGTTTTTCTGTTTTTCTCCTTTTCTTTTTTTTAAACTAATGAGGTAACTGAAGCTTGTGGTGATTCTGATGTCCTAGTGGAATAGCTAGAATTCAGGAGGAGATCTGGCTTCCACCGAAGCCTTGTCTTTATGACCCTACTGTGGAAATAGTTTTTCCCTTAAAGGTGTGTTTCCAGGCAAATAGCGAAGACAAGTGCATGACTATTGCTTTTCTGCCTTTCTCCCTTACTAAATTGCAAGTTACTTATGCTGGACCCAGGGGTAGAAATTTGCGTTTCATTTCAGCTGTTTGATCTCGGGACTGGTCTGGACCCAGCTGAACATAAAAAGAATAAATCCAACAACTGAATCACACTGAGCAGAGTAGAAAGGGGAACAGGTAGTAGACAGGGAAGCTAGTGGGAAGCTACACTAATAGCCAACAAGAGGCTTGAAATCGGTCATGACAGATTAGGGGGAAATGGCATAGTCGAGGTGGAGTTTACAGATATTGGCATGTAAGTTACTATGCAGGAGAAGGAGGAGTTAAAAAAAAAAAAAGACTTTCGTGCACCTGAGAGATTGGTGTTGCCATTAACAGAAGTGGGGAAGCATGAAGGAGGGAGGCTGTCAGGGGAAATTAGTTCCATTTGCCACGTGTTTAGGCAGCGGTCTATCAACAGACATGTCCGCCAAGAAGCTACAAGTGCGGTCCTGGAGACAAGGTGAACTGAGTCCCACATGTTAGTGTCCTGGCTGGATATAGAACAGGAACCCTGCATTCATAAAACCTCGGAGTGGAAAACACTTCAGAGTCCATCCACTGATGAGCTGGTCAACAACACCAAAAAAATGGCACATCCACACAATGGAACGTTATCTGGCCATTAACAGGAATGATGCATGCTACCACATGACGGTCCTTGGAAACTTCCTGCCAGGTTACAAAATACCACAGATTGTATGATTCATTTACCTGAAATGTCTAAAATAGGTGATTCCATAGAAACAGAAAGCAGATTACTGGTTGCCAGAGGCTGGAAGATGGGAGAATACGAATGAGTATGAAGGGATCAAAATGCTCTGGAATTTGATGGTGGTGACAGTTACACAATCTCGCAAATACACAAAGAGCCATTGAATGGTACACTTAAAAAGGGTGAATTCTATGGTATGTGAATTACACCTTTTAAAAAAATGAAAGAAAAACAATTACCTCCGAGATTGCCTCCTTTGTTCCCCTACTGAGTGATTCAAGGCTTTCATCCTTCCCCTATTTACACTCCTTACACATGCTTCAACAGCCCCTGTCACAGGGAACTCACCGTCCACACACCTCATAGGGTTGTGTTGATGAAAAAGAAGGAATAAATGTAAAGCATGTAGTACCTAGCACATAGTCAACACTTGATCAATGGCATAATTTTTTTCTTACTTCTCGCCTGCCCTTTACAACACAAAATACCTGGGAAGAGCTCAATCACTCCATGTGTTTGGTCATCCAATAGCCTAAAAAGCCTGTAGCACCAAGTTGAACCAATGACCCTGTTGGAATAATCTGTGAAAACGTAAGGTTGGTTAGTGGTCTTGTTTTTTAAGAATCTCGATGGGGTCTACTGATGCTTTGACTGCCAATGAGGTCAGTTGGCTAGTAAGCTTGTTTTTCCCCTTCATGAGACACGCACCCTGTGTGGTCAGAGATCTGAGGCGCTGTTGGATTGGGACAACTGCGGGAACGCCCATCAAGATGCGGGGGAGTTCTGTGTTTAGTTTCAACATTTCAACCCCTTCCCCAAAATGCCAATGATATTAAGAGCTGAGAGCGGTCTTAATCAAACATTAGACAGCTGACCCAAACCTTCCTAACAGCCCTCTGCTTTTTGGTAACTGAAAGATAGAAACAAACCTAGTTTGTAAAGGGAGTGAGTGATTAGTTGCTTCCTAGATTCTTATCCTGATCTCAGACTTTTTCTCCCAGTTTTGGCTAAGGTCAGGCAAATACAGTGAAATGATATGGCACCAAAATCCTAGGCAGGAGACCGTCTATTTAGGTTCAATCATCTAGAAGATTTGGACACCTTTTACAAGCCATTTGTTATATGACATTAGTCCAGTGCAACCCTGGTGGTAGCTGAAGATGTCTGGGTAATCTCTTGGATTGCTTCATAAAACACTGTAATAAACCCAATAGGAGAAGCCCTCAATAGCTTTGCACCAAGGGGACGTCCCTCCCACCTCTCATTTCTTCTGCTTCCTATTCCCCACCCCCTCACCCACCAGCAATGCTGGGCAGCTGGAACCACGGAACACCAGGGTTCCTTTCAGAGGAACGAAACACCCGAAATGTCCCCACCTGCTTTCTTAACTGGTCAGTTGGTTTCCAGATGTCAGTAGTGTGAAGTATTTTTCCTAATCAATGTTTTAACCTCCTCGATATTTATTCAGCTAGATTGAATATACTCTATTCAGTGGAACGCGACGGACGGGAAAATAAATCTGAATTTTGCTTCTCTGGAGACATCATAGTATTTCTAATTATCTGAGGTTAATGTTTTGCCAAGATGTTAACGGGCTGTTTGCCTGCTGGGGATGTCATTACTTCTTCCTTCCTTCAGCCGCCAAACAAAGGGTTTTGAATGAACTTGGAAACCAAGCTTAATTTCTTGACGACTCCTCTGGCTTTGAATCTCATTCTCTGTTCCTTGCCATTGTAGATCATTTGGTGCTCCTATCTGTCCATTTCCTCTGATCCTTGCCACTGATAATATGATTAAACCCTCCATTCTGTTGCTTTTCATTTACTTCAAATTATTGCTGATTATGTGTGCTGTATTTTCTTTATTTAGACCCAAGCTCCTCGGGTAAGATCCCAGCTAGTCCAAGTCTTTTGTAGCAGTTGGGGCGGGGCGGGGGAGGAGGTGCCTAGCTACTCAAATCCAGATGTATGATGGTAGCTTATTTGTCTTACTTTGTGTTTAATGAGATTCTTCAGATATTGTTACTTTGAAGTACTGCTTCTATTTTATCTAACATTCATTAAATGTCAACCATGTGCTCTGTTGCACACGAAGAATAGTATGGTTCTGTCTGGATTAAGAATCTAGAATGCTTGTGGGTTTAGTTTCAATGCTGGTGACTAAAAATATATATCTAGTGGACAGTGTATGTCGTCGTAGGGTATGTTTTCCAAATATTTTCTATGAAATTAATACACATTAGACCCTGCCCCTGGGAGAGACATATATAAAACAAGGCACAAGGAGAGAGCTATAAATAAAATACACTGGAACTTATTTTAAAAGTCAGATTGATCTAAAAGAGATTTAATTTTTGTTCTTGTTTCGAGTGATTGGTTGAATTTTCTAGCTATTTTGGGTTTTGGTCTTACCAATGTTTTCCATTCTACAAAGAACATTTTGATCTTTGCATTTGGCCCAAGGCAGAATGGGTGGCGTGGCTCAGTTACAAGGAGCAGAAGTGTGGACTGCAGCTCACTTAATCAAGAAGTGGCATAGCTTTGTTCCATTAAACACTTTGTTCCTCAGGTCCTATATGTATTACATCAGTGGGGGTGCCTGGCTGGCTCTGTCTGTAGAGTGAGTGACTCTTGATCTCAGGGTCATGAGTTCAAGCCCCACATCGGGCATGGAGCCTACCTAACGTAAAAGTGAATGAATGAAAGAAAGAAAGAATGAATGAATGAAACTAGGTAGGTATTACATCAGGATGGCAGAGTGGTTAAGATAGAACTGTGGTGGAAGGGGAATTTTCTTGTTTAAAAAATCAGAAAATACACCTTGAGGGCTCATTGTTTACTACGACTTGGGTGATATTCCCATCTTTGAAATGGGGATAACACCACAAGTAACAGGGCTGTGATGAAGAACACAGATCTATGATGGCGGCGGCGGTGGTGAGAGCACATTATAAACTGTGACGTGGGGTGCAAATGTCAGTTGTTAGAATGGTAGGGAGATGGCCCAGGGACCTGCATCATAACAAAAATGAAAGGTATGTATCTTGAGAATGCTTTCTGTGTGAGCGGTTTATTTTGTTTTTCATGAGTAGGGTGCGGGGGCGGCAGTGTGGAGATGAGGACTGGAGTTAAGGGGGTGGACTCCTACAGAAGGGCCTCTCCTGCCTCACCGGATGGAGTGAAGGGGCTTCCGGAGGGCAGGGACCACATTGCCTCATATTTGCCTCCCCAGCACCTAGGACAGGGCCTGGCACCCAGCAATCAGTGAGCAGAATGTTCATGAAACCCCAAAGCAGATCCTTATAGGAGCATGAGAAAATACAAATCTTGTCTCTGGGGGTTAGGAAAGAGAAGACTTACATTCTATTCTGGTTATTAAATATCTAAATATTTATGTTTAGGTATTTTTGCTTGGGTCTGCTTTTGCCTTTTTTTTTCAATTTAGTTTCTCTATTTTCTCTTTCCCCGCCAAATTTTTAAGTCACCTCTACAGTCTGCCTAATTAGCATTTGAAAAGCAGTGCACTCCATCAGACTGAGGGGGCGGGCAGGGAAGGATAACTTGGAGTCGATTTGTATTCCAAAGAACAGGGTATTACTGTGCGTGCTGAGCGTCACCCAAGTGCTTAACGCTTGAAAATGCATGAAGAAAACCATCCTTCCTCTAGCAGGTGGTACAGTCTGATTCCAAGGCATAAAAGCAGTAGATATATTGAGATACTTTTTCATTTTTCTCCACTCACTGTTTTCCTTCCTGAATGTGTACGCATATGTGCACATTATAAGAAGTCATTTAAAAAACAAGCACGATGTTCATCTATTCAAATTGGTCTTATTTGGGAACTATCGTCCTGTCTTGTAAATAGATTTCCTTCTTTAACAAGGCCATTAATGCTATTTACCTAGTAACACTTGAGTGTATCAATAATATTAATTTTGTCAATAGAGCATTTAAGTGATTATTGCATTTTCTAATATTAAGTATCTTCACTGCGTTTAAAGAAAAGTGCCCATGCATCTAAAGAGAAAAGCCCAAGCACGTAAGGCACGTGTTTACTTCCAACAATAAGAGTTACATTTCTCCAAAGATTGACTTTTTTTTTTTGCCTCGGGCCAAGGAGACAGACTGAGAATCCAAGAATTTAGAGATGGAAGGTACCTCATTCAACCTCCTAATCCAATGCTGGAATCCCTTCTCTGGCAATCCTGGCAGATGGCCATCCATCTGCTTGTATACTTCCAATGCTGGGAAGCTCATTATCTCCTGAGGCAACTCATAAATTCTTTCTTATTTGAGCTAAAATCGGCCTGTAGCTTTTATCCATTGGTCCTGGGTGTGGAGGAAATAGGAAAGATCTTCAGTGTTTGAAGACAGCTATCACATCTTCCTTTAGTCTTTTTTAAATTAAGATAACTGGATGCTTCTAAATTAAGACTTTCACCTGGAATCTGGAAGAGTAAGGATGTAAACAACTGAGTGTTAAACCAGGCAGTACCCAATACAAAACTTCTGCTACAAAGCAGCTAGTGGGTAAGCGTCTCTCTCTCTCTTTTTTTTTTAAGATTTATTTATTTATTTTGAGAGAGTGAGAATGAGAGAGAGAGAGAGAGCACATGAGAGGAGGGAAGGCCAGAGGGAGAAGCAGGTTCCTCGCTGAGCAGGGAGCCTGATGCTGGACTCGATCCCAGGACTCCAGGATCACGACCCGAGCCGAAGGCAGTCGCTTAACCAACTGAGCCACCCAGGCGCCCGGGTAAGCATCTCTTTTATATTCAAACTTGGCCATAGCTCACCGCACAGTACAGTTCTCGAACGTAACTCATCCCTCATTTAGCTAGGAGTAGTAAGAAATCTGTCCTGGGTGAATAGAAATCCTACTATCTTATTCTTTTTACTATTCTGAATTCCTTCAGAGGGCACAAGCTCCCAAAATTGCTATGAGATAAAATGTAAAGGTTTTCCTTTAGAAGGGAAAATTAAATGCACCAGAACATATATTTTTGAAAGTAGGAACTATGTCCAGTTTTTCTTTCTGTCCCCCTGAGTGCCTAATATCATTCCTGGCAGATGGAAGCTGCTTGCTGATTTATTGTTTTATTGAGCTGAAAAAGAGAACTAGCCAACATTATGTTGAAATATACATGTATTTGGGAATGCACATACACACACATCTATCTACCTACCTACCTAACTGTAGAGAGACATATATACACATACATATGCACACACATTTTTTTTTTTACCTTTATACTATCCTGGGGTCGTTTTATAATAATTCATAGGAAAACTTAATGCCACAGTGCAGACCAAACTGTTCTCTGGATAAGCTGCAAACCCCAGCTACCTGGGGTGATATGAAAAGTGGCATCGTATTTATTTATTTATTTAGTTAGTTACTTACTTCTTTTGGCGTCTTATATATTTTTTAAAGACTTTATTTATTTATTTGAGAGAGAGAGAGAGAGAGAGAGAGAGGCAGGGGGCTGGGGAAGAGGGAGAGAGAGAATCCCAAGCAGATTCCCCACTGAGTGCAGAGCCCGATGCAGGGCTGGATCCCAGGACTCCGGCATCAGGACCCAGGCTGTGGCCAAGAGTTGGACACCCAACCAACTGCACCGCCCCAGGCACCCCTTGCCATCTTATTCTTGTATCCTGAGGTTGTTGCACTGTGAAGGCAGACCCTCTCCTGTGTCCCCTCACTGCTAAAGCGATCATACTTTGCTCCCAGGTAGAATGTGTGCCCCTGTTCCTCATCTCCCCTCGCTCTTCCTCCCGCTCGACTGTAGAGCTTCTTCAGTTCCTCTTGTTCTTGGGGACCTTGGACAATAGTGAAAGGGTGAGAAAATGTATAACTTCTTCAGTCGTTGCTTAGCGCTTCACCCAATTTGACCTAAGTGGGCTTATCCCCTTCTCACAGAGGATTTGCTCAGCGTCCTTCACTCAGGGTGCTTCCCTCCCGGAGCCAGAAGCCCTGAGTTTTAACCCAGCGTTGCCACCTCCTTACTGAGTGATTTGTGTCTATAACACGATATCGTGAAACCTGCCTAGACCGTGAGCTCAAATGAGGAAAGGTGAGTGTGGAAGCAGAAAGCCCACCACAAGGAAGATGCTGCGTGTAGAAGTGCGTGTAGTACCCCTGCTATCTTGGCACCAGTTACCAGCCTTGATGGTGCAGGTGAGCGCCATGCCCCTTCCCACACGGGCGCAGGCCAAGGGGCAGGCCTCCGGCCGCAGTGTAGGTCTGAAGATCCAGGCAGAGCGTTACGGTGCATACCCAAGCCCGTGTGTGCTGAAGACCCTCGGTCCCAACGCTGGACTTGCCGTAAGCCACAGGTGCCCACTGCTTGCCTCCCCCCAGCCAGCCTAGACCATCACCATGCAACGGAGTTCACTGTATGTGAAAGATCACACAGAAAATACCTGATATCAGAAAGCACCAGAACTGTGAGAAGAGATGATATTTTTTATTTGACTAAACCCCAAGAGGCCAAGCCTGGATTTGTCTTGTTTTCTATTTCGTCTCCAGGGCCCGGCGCATAATAGGTACCGAAGATTTCTGGAAGAAGAACAAATTGCCATGGCGGCTTATCTCCTCTGCAGAGTAGTAAATGGAAACTGAGACACAGGGTGGGGACGAATTAGGTTCTGACGTCGGGAGCAGAGAGGCCTACAGAAGGAGGGGCAGGTTGTATTCTGATCAAGGAGGAGCCAAGTTTTCGATGTAATTTCAGTGTGAGCAGAATCCTGTATGCCTAGACTAATAAAATGGAGATAAGAAAGGTTGGGGGAAGGGAGCTGCATCAGAACGCAGTCGTCGGGTGGAGGTGGGGCTTTTGCACATAGTGAAAGACATAGTCTTTGCAGTCAGCTAGGCTAAGCGACGTGCCGCCTTGGGGCCCCGGGGGCTGTGCACATCGAAACCCACAGGTGTACCTATCTGCTCTTTGCCGACACTTGGCCATGATGTCATTAAGCAAAACCACTGTTAAGTGCCTCCTTCAAGGCAGGAGTAAAAATCAAAGTAAAATCAAAGAATAATTCTCTTTCTCATTTCAGTTCTGCTTCTCAACTGGTTCTGTTAGACATTACCTTTTAGGAATGAACCATGTATCCCCCAAACAGGCGACAAGAAGGACAGAGAATTATTTCATTTAACTTGGAGTTGGAGTGTTGCTGCATTTAACACCGTGGGGCCAAAAGGGTGTGCGGTCGGGCTCTTGCTATCTTCAACCTCAAGGCCCTCAAGCAGAACCCTACATTCAGCTTAGGTTTATAAAGGCTTCAAGCTTAGCGGGGACCAATGGTTCATACTGCCCATCAGGAAATCCCATCTGGCTCACTGAGACCAGTGACGGAAGCAAATTCAATGTGCCAGATTGCATACCTTACTAACCCCTACTTCATGTTGGTTCAGTCATTCAACACATTTACTGAGCACCTATTATCCCAGGCATTCTGCTGTTAATAGATCTTTTTTAAGTCCGTACTCTCATTATGAACTTGTGATTAACCTTCAAAGGGATCTTTGGAAAAGAGGTGGTAGGTAAATTTAAGAACAACTATTCTGCTCTGTGGATCTACCTGAGGAAAATACAAAGAAGGGAGAAGCTAAAAATAAATCCAGGTGAACAAGTCCGTAGTCTTTAAGCGCACACAGACCAGAGTCAAGTAAGTAACCATGAGCTCTAGTAAGTGCAAGAGAATTCTAGAGAGGGGAGTAATTAATTCTGCTGGGAAGGGACCAGATAGCAGGGGAGGAGCAACTTCCTGTAGGAGGAGATTCCTAAACTGAGTTGTGTGTGTGTGTGTGTGTGTGTGTGTGTGTGTGTGTGTATGGGGGAGAGGGGCTTCCGGGCCGAAATCAGTGTGTTAACATTCACAGAATGCTCACAGAGCATTAAACAGGAGGACCAGGGAACTAACTGTGGGCAGCTTGGCACTGATGGAGAAGAACTGTGGGCAGTAGTGGGAGATGGGTGAGCTGAGGGGCTGTGCTGAGGCGTGTTGGACTCAGTTTTACTTTATAGGCCACATGGGGTCATGAAAGTGTTTTAGGCTGGGGTGCGAAGTAGTCGTGCTGGTTTTAGATCCATCCCTTGGACATTTGTGGGGTGTTAGGGGGCCAGTCTAAAGGCAGGAACATCCGTTAGAGACTGCTGCACCAGTTTCTAAGAGGCGGTGACACAGGGATGGCATGTCCCACGAAGTCAAGCATGCACAAGTCACCCGGTCACTGGGGGCCTCAGTTGGCCCTACTGATGCAGTGGGCTCATTAGGCACTTGGGATAACCCTTCACGGGGACCTTTGGAACAGACAACGGTTGGTAACTTTAAGATCACGTATTCTTTGTGGATCTACCTAAGGCAAATACAAAGGAAGAAGCTATCAATAAATCCGGGAGAACAGGCTCCTTCCCGTGGGCTCCAGCCTCCAAAGAATTCAGATCCACAAGACTTCACCATGACGCCCAGGTCCAGGCACTACTGAACCCTGGCTGGGAGGGATGCTTCAGTTGAGAAGTTCTAGGGGAGGGAGCCCCATTTCCCAGCTCCTCAGGGAGTCCCCCAGATGGTCTGGACTAACCTCCCCAGTCCATCCCCACCCCCCAGCTGAGCTGGGGAGCTTAGCTTGTCTGGAATCAAGTTCTGATGGACCAGGGGCACTGATATTCAGGAGAAAGGAAAGTGGAGAGCAGGCAGTGAGCACTCGACAGCCCATCAGCTGGTAGCAGAAAGAAGAGAGGTTCTCTCTTTGCAAACCCCCAGGGTGGGCTGCTAGCGGGCTTCTCTGGCCCTGCCCCCCGCCCTCGGACTTGTAGAGGGCCCCTTGCTTCTAGTAGGGGCAGACGCCTGAGGGGCAAGACAGAATCATCCTTGCAGGAAGGGAAGACCCTGGGGTCCTCATTAGGTCCCAGACCAGGCTACCTCAGACCCATCAGCAATCTCTCTGACCTCATCAAGAGCTCCTTCCCACCTCCTTGGTTAATAGGATGAGCTCACCAGGCAAAAGAGTAAGATGAAGTGTTTCACGTAGTATTTTTCCTCCCAAACCCTTAGCTCCTATGGTCTTGCTGATCTTGCATCCTTCCCGGAAAAAGGGCCCTGGATCCATGCTTGGCATTTCACAGTTCGAAGTCACTTTAGAGATTATTTCGTTTGCTATTCTCCTGTTTAGAGATGTGGAAACCAGAAGCCGAGGGTCCTGAAGTCTCTTGCCCAGGATCCCAGGGATGCCCCTCCAGTGTACTTCCTGCTTGGCCCAGGGCAGTCCTTCTGTCCATTTGGCAAATGACGCCCAGCCTGAGGGACTAGAGCTGGAATTAGAACTCAGTTCTGGGGCGCCTGGGTGGCTCAGTTGGTTAAGCGACTGCCTTCGGCTCAGGTCATGATCCCGGAGTCCTGGGATCGAGTCCCACATTGGGCTCCCTGCTCAGCGGGGAGTCTGCTTCTCCCTCTGACCCTCTTCCCTCTCGTGCTCTCTATCTCTCATTCTTTCTCTCTCAAATAAATAAATAAAATCTTAAAAAAAAGAAAAAAAAGAACTCAGTTCTGTGTAGCCTATTCACCCCTGTGATTTGGTTTGCAGGCTTCTTCCTTTGTGCAATGGGGTTAGTGTCACCTGGCAAAGTTGATGCAAAGATGATTGGAAAGACTGTGTATGTGCTGTCGTCGTGGCACACAGGTGCTAAATAATGTCCTTCCTAAGGAGCGTGGGCGCCGCCAGCGTGGGGAGGTGGGGGATGGGAAGTTGTGAGCCACATTGCTGCCTGCAGCCTTGGTGGCAAGGAAGTGGCAAGGGCCGGGCGGCCAACTCTCCCTGGGGAGTGCAGTGCCAACCAGTATTCTAATCCCTTCAAGCCTAAGTCCCAACCGCTGTGGCTGAGAACGAGCCTTTCACGGAGGATCCCATCAGGCTGTGGGTGTGGGGCCGTGGCCCTGAATACCAGACGGCTCTGCGATCAGTTCCGTTGTCAGCCCAAGGCCAACGTGTGGGGTGGAAAAGAGCAACTAATGTTTGCGGACCTCACATGGCCTTGGACCTCCCTCCCCAGCCTCCTCCTGAGGGCAGCTGCGCTCTAGCAAACTGAGCCCCGACCGCGCGTCAGATGGCTTGGTTGCCCTCCCGGTCCTGCCTCTCGCTACCTCGCTCACTTGGGGCCCCGGGCTCCGGGCTGGACTGTGCGCCTTTCCGGGCCTCAGGGTCCTCACGAGGAGACGGCTCCTCCTAAGACGTTTGTATTCATCAAACAGCGCCCTGGAACTACTAGACGGGCGCGGGGTCTCTCCGGCCTCCTGGTTACAATTCGCTCTTCCGTCTCCGCACGAAACCTCCCGCTCTCCATCTTCGCGGCCCCGGCCGGGCCGCAGTCGCCGGCTCGTCCCCCGCGCGGTTCCCCCAAGCCCCACCAGAGGGCGCCCTTTGCCCGCCGAAGCCGGCTGGGCTGTAACTCCGGGGGCCGGGGTGGACTGCCCCCTCGCTCGAGGCGGTGCAGGGCGCGGGCCGCGCCGGGGTCCCCCCCAACTCCCCCGCCTCGAGGGCGCTACATCGCAGCCCCCGCCCCTCGTCCCGCGGCCGCCCGGCTGCGCGCGCCTCTCGCGCCCCGGCCCCGCGCCTCCCGCTCGGCCTCGGTCCCCCGGGGCGGCGACAAGTTTGCCCCCGGCCGCCCGGCCCCGCCGCCGACCCCCTCCTCCTGCGCCTCGGCTCCGGGGCGCGCCGGGCGAGGCCCCGAGCCCGCGCCCGGGGCGTGCGGGCTGCCCGGCCGCCCGGCCCCGAAGGGGCGCCCCCCCGGGCGGCGTGCGCGGGCCGCCGCAGTTCCGGCGCTGGCCGCCGGGCGGCGCCCCGCGCCTCGGCCGCTCTCCTCCCGCGCTGCCCGCTCCCGGCTCGCTCGCGGCCGGACACAGACTGCCTTCAGCTGCCGGCGGATCGCGCTGGGGCCGCCGCGGCTGCTGCGGAAGCAGGGAAAACCGGAAAACAGCCCGGCGGCCCGGCCCCAGCTTAGCCCCCGGAGTGCGGAGCCGCCCAGGTAAGGGCAGGGCCCGCCGCGGCGCCCCCCGCCCGCCCCTTGGGCTGCTCCCCCCCTCCGTGCCCCCCGCGTCCCCCGCGTCCCGGCCGCGCGGGCCCCGCGCGCGCCCCCTCCCGCGCCCGTCCCCCCTACTTCTGACGTCTCTGCCTCTCCGTCCCCCCCGGGGCCGCTGCCCCGCACCCTTCCCTGCCCCCGCCCCCACGGCCTCCCCGGCGCCCTGCCTCCCCTCTCCCGCCTTCAGCCCGCCGGTCCCCTGCGCTCGGATCCCTGCGTCTCCCGGGCTCTGGACCCCCATCGCTTCGCTCCCGTAGTTCCTCCAGTCTCCATCCCCGTCTCCCTCCCCGTCTCCCTCCCCGTCTCCCTCCCTCCGCAGCCCTTCCCCGGGCTCGCGATCCTCCCGCGCTGGTCGTCCCCTTCCTCTGTGCAACTCCCAGCCCTGCCTGTGCCCCCTGCAGGGACGCCGGCCGCTGCCTGCCGCCGGCGCGCTCCCCCAGCCGCTGTCACCCCCGCTTCCCGCCCGGCCCCGGCTGCTCTGCCCCATCCCGGCGCAGCCCCGGAGCCCGCGAGGCCCCCTCCCCCTTTGCTCGCTGCCATCTGCCTCCGCTGCCCCCCTGCCCCTGCGCTGGACTCCGGCCACCACCACACCCCCACCCTACACGCCGGCTCGCTTCGGGGGGGACCGGCGTCCTATCAGAAATGCCCCTCTTTCCCTGGACTAATGAGGCTCCCACCCATCTCACCCTAGTTCACCCGAGTGGGAAGTGAGGGAGAAACTCTGGAGACCTGCATTTGGGCGTTTGATGGGGGAGGGGGCTGAGGAAGAGGGGGGGAGGGGAGCTGATTGAGATTCTCTCCAGTGAGGACTGGCAGAGCGGTGAGCTGCTCAGACCTGGCCAGGGCGGAGGGCTGGCTGGTGACAGCTGGGACAGGGGTTTCAAGGCATGGAGAGCACCTGTGTCTCTTTCCCCGGCTCCCTGGAGCTGAAGAAAGTGAGAGCCGAGGAGCTGGAGCCCGGGGGAGAGTTGGCCAGTGGCGGGGGAGGCGGCGGTGGGGGGCTGGGCAGGGGCCCTCTGGCCGGCCTGCCTGCCTGGCAGCGGTGGGGCACTGCGGCCTGAGCTTCTCCCCCGCTGGACCTTTGGCTGCACAGCTCTTGGCATCTCTACTTCGTGCTGCCATCTTCCTCCTGGTGCTGTTGTCTGGTGATGCCACGAGGTGCCACCTCCCTGCCTCCCTCCAGTGGCTCTCCTGGGCATGTCTCCCAAGGGCCTGGGTTGTCTGGAAAGAGGAGGGGAGCTCTGGGCATGGCCGGGGCCCCTCAGAGGCCAGACCCGGTGGTCCTGGGGACTGGCCCGGAGTACCGAGCCCTGCCAGGAACAGAGAGCTACCTTTGCTTAAGCTCCCTGTGGGTCACCTGGGTGAGAGGAGCACGGCATCCCCCCTCCCCCGGGATAGAGACTGTCTGGGTTGGCAGTGGGCATCTAAAAGAGCAGTGTGGTCTTGCTCTGCCCCCCTTCCCCTCCCCCCCACTGAGTATCTGTGCTCCTGTGATCTCCCCCGAGGGGCCTGGGGAGGTCAGCTGTGTTCTGCTCCCCCCTCCACCCCCTGGCCCGGGAAGGAAGCCCCAGGAACTCCACTGGGCATCATCAGGCTGGTTGTATTTGCTGAAGCTGCAGCCCATGCCTCATCATTAATCAGGTTTATTATTTTCCTCCCTGGCTGGATGTGTTCCTCAAGGTCGCGACCCTTTGGAGAGTTAATCTAATATGCACACATTACAGTGTCTGGGTTTGTTTAATTTTCTGTATTTTGTTCTTTTCTTGCGAGCGAGCCTTCCGTGGGGAGCTGTGGTCCGGGCTTGCCCACCACCCTCCTGCCCGCCTGGCTGGCTCTGTCCCCTAGCTCTCCTCCGGACCTGCCACCTGAGGCCAGAGGCAAAGCTGGTCCCCAGAGCTCTTGGCCGTGCCTGGTGGGGAAGAGGAGGTAGTGAGTGGAGGGGCGCTGGGGAGGACATTCTGGTTTTTCTTTGTTTTCCCCATCCCCCCCTCCCTGCACCCCCCAGGCATCTTGATCATTGGCTGACATTTTCATCAGCACCAAAAGTTCTTCCCAGAGCCCAGGTCTGCGTCTGGGTCTGGCTTTCCAGTTTGGTTTTCCTCCCCTGAGGGTGGAGAGGGAACTTTGGCAGGGTGGGCGAGAAGTGGGAACCCTCACGAGGGGACGCGGGGGGCTCCTGGAGAGCTGGTCTGAGCCAGACCCAGAGGGAAGGAAGGAAGGAGGGCAGGAGGACCTGTCCTGGGCGAGGGGAGACAGTGCTGGAAAAGCAGGGGAGCGGCGGGCCGGGGCGGGTGGTTGTGCGGCTGGTGTGGGCCAGGCGGTGGCAGGGAGTGTGTGGGAAGAAAGCCTCTGCCGTCACTTCTGCATAGTACGAATCCCTCATGTGTGTGAGGAGAGCCGCCGTTTTCCAAACGCTTTTTAGAATTACTTCATCTGATCTCTGCGAGGGCCCTACAAGCATTTCATCTGCACTCTCACCCTCCAAGGAGGTATCACTGATCCCCCAGAGGCTGAGGCCCAGGGAGCTTAGGTGACCCGTCCAAGGCTCTGTGGCCACACGGGAGGCCTCACTTGTTGCTGGTGAAGGTCTCTGCTGCTCAGCCCTCCCTGTCCCCATCCCGAGCTTCATTTCGTCTTCATGTTCTCCAGGGTGAGCTCCACACTTTCCCCTCCCTGTGGGGGCTGGCTGGTGGTCCACTCTCCTGGCCCAGGTCTTCGATCTGGCTAATTCTTGGCTCTGCGTTCTCAGCCCCTAGACTGGCTGCTCCGGCGTGCGTGCGTGCGTGTGTGTGTGTGTGTGTGTGTGTGTGTGTGTGTGTGTGTGTGTTGGCGGTGGGGGTGTCCCACCAGCCCTGCCCCGGACAAGCGCTTCCTTCTGACTGCCTCTGGCAGAAAGTTCCAGGTTCTCCCAGACACTGGTCCGGGAACCTCAGATGCCTAGGCTCTGCCGTCTTCCTCTGCCTTCCCCACCCCACTCCTGGGTCCCTTATCCCTTTGGCGCTCAGTTCTTTCCGGCACTTCTGGTGCCCAGCCTGACCCTTCCTTGCGCACTGCCACTGTCCCACGTGGGACTTTAGCGACTCAGCCCCGGGTGATGGTGACACAGCCTCCTCCCTGGGTGGCCCGCAGGCTCCGCTTCCAGGCACCCAGCTACCACACCTACTTTCCTACAAAGATGGCATCTGTAGTGTGTGACCAGGTCTTAGGAGCCCCGGGGCCCCCCCCCACCCCAACCTGCTCCTCCTAGACACGGTTCCCTGTGGTAGTTGGGAGTTTACGGCCTTCCGCCTGTGGCCCTGCTTTGTGCCTCTGGCCCTGATCCTCGGCCCGCCCTCTGCCCACCCTCACACCGGGCCCGTGACGCCCTCAGCCTTCCCTTCGCTCCTCTTTTTCTGCCCACCCACACTTGCTCTGCCTTCAGGGTGCAGCCTGGGAAGCCCTCCCCACGCCGCGCGCCCCGCGGTCCCAGCAGGACGTGGTGGCAACGTCAGCAGCTAAAGGTTGGGCAGATCTGGCTTCCTGTCCTGGTGTCTCTTTCTGGGTGACTTTAAACAAATTGCTTAACCTCTCTGAGCCTCTCTTGTCTCACATATAAAACGGGGACCATCTCCCCTGCCTGAAAGGGTTGTTGTCAGCGTGGCTGTATTTGGGGTGGAGAATGGGATTTGTCAATGTGAAGGCCACCCAGGGGGCTCCTCTCACGCTGCGTCCTTGGGGTGCTCGTTTAGCTCCCATCCCCTGCCCGCTCTGGCTGTGCATCTGTCTCTGTCCGTCTCCCCGCCCGGAAGGAGCAAGGCCTTTGCCTGGTGCCAGAAGTTTCCGTCCTTGGCTCCTCACTGGGCGTGCCCTGGCTCTCCACACCCGTACATTGGCCCCTGCTTATCGTAGGAGTGGAAGAAATAGTTGTTGCTTGATTATAACGTTTGGTTACATAAAATGGGGTATGCCTTACCTTTAACAAATCCAACATGAAAAAATGATTTATGCCCCAGTACGAGCCAAGGTAAATCATGGGAAGGAAGGAGAGAATCAATTTAACACTGTATCGACTGCACATCCTGCTCATTTCAGAGAGTCACCCCAGCTCCCTTGTGAGCACCTCCATATTTACAGACGAGGAAAGGGGGCCCACAGGGGGCCCCTCTGAGTCCTGCCATGGTCCAGGGAGCACTCCAGAACCCCACTTCCTTCCCCAATACATGGGCCTAAAAATGGGAAGGAGAGGCTCCTTATGGAATGATTTCATACAGGTTTTCTGTGAACAACTCAACACTTCCATCATTTACATAAGCAGGGATTGGGTAGTTGGGGGCACCTCAGCGAGGCAGGGCTCAGTGAAGCAGGTTCAGGATTTGGGGGGCGAGCACAGGAGGATGCACCACAGGATGGGAAAAGGAGGGGTGCAGGGGTGCGCCCTGGCCACCATGGGCGCTGGCGGTCGGATGGGGCTGGAACTCAGTGAGGAGGAGGGGGAGGAGGGCTGCCCAGGCAGAGGGGGGACAGGGGTGGCCTGGGGACTGGGTGATGGTGCGGTGGGACGAAGGGGTCCTGTCTTCAGGGAGTCAGGGTGGGCAGGGGTAGGGCAGAACTAACAGATTCAAGAGGACCTTGAAAGCCAGAGAGAAGAGGTTCAGCTTGCTGCATCGGGTTTGGGGGATCTGGAGCATCCTGGGCAGACGAGTGAGTGCCCAAAGAGGGGTTCAGGGGCTGGGGGCGACTGCAGCAGGGGGGTGCATTGGAGTGGCATTTCCAAGGAACAGCAGACCATGCGGACAGATTGGGAACAGATGAGGGAGCAGAAAGTGTCGCAGAGAACTTTGAGATTGGAGCCCTGGAGGCTCGGCAGGATGACGATGCCACTTCAGAAATAGGGAAGCCAGAAGGGAAAGCGGGCCTGAGGGAAAGCTGAGGAATGTGTTCCCAGACGCGCTGTGCTGTGAGGCAGGCGCCGGGAGCATTTGGGGATGGAGCCTGGGTGGCCTGAGCAGGACGGCAGCTGAGCAGTCAGTCTTGGGCTGGAAGTTACTCCCCGGTGGGTCTGTCGCCTCCAGGGGCCCCTGAGCGGAGCTTCCCTCCAGTTTGGCTCACAGGAGTAGCCCCAGTGCCATGCACTGAGCAGGTGCTAAGTAAATATTTGTCTTAATGAAGTGGCCCCACGTCACGTTTAACAAATGTGTGTTACAGAGAGAAATTCCTGGTGGAAGGTGGTGGGTGAGGAGGGGACAGGAAGTCTGTGGGGGCCTCCAGCTTCCGGGAATGGGGTGTCCTGGGCCTCCCCCGCTCAGAATCCAGGCTACTTCTTGCTGCCTCAGTTTACTCTTTGTGATCTCTGTAATCTCAGGCATATAAACACACTTGCCCCCAGGGACAGAATCGCGGGCAGGCTCCCTGGCAGGGGAGGGGGTGCAGGGGGGCACGACCCCAAGGACAGGGGCATCACAGTGGCGGCCTGGGAGAGTGACTGTGGAGTAAACACACGTTTGGAATGGGAGTTTAAGGGCCGGAGTTAAAGAGGAGGATTTAATAGAATGAGAAATCAATAGCCCAGAGGAGGTTAAGATGTGTAAGTGAGAGATTGGCTACGAAGCGCACTTAATAAAAAAGAAAATTTTAAGAAGCTGTGGAGGATGGCAGCACCTCTTGGGGCAGCTGGGGTAGTTGCTGCCCTCCAGCCCAGAGGCTCCTGAGTAGGGAGACTGGGTTTCGGGAGTGTAGTGCGGCTGTCACCTTTTGGGGGCTGCTCTCTGTCTTTCTGGGTGGCCGGAGTGTGACACCCGCGTCCCTCCAGCAGAGGCTGTGGTGCTGTGGTCGGCCACACCCAGCTCAGATTGCACGGGATTGAAATCCTGGCTCTTCCACCTGTCGGGCCGGGAGCTGAGGAGCCTAATCGCGGCCAAAGGGAATCTCAGCAGATGCACTGGGCACCCAGGGAATGGTCACAGTTGTTGCTGTTACAAGTACGATTATGTTCTCATCTTTAGAGTTTCTCCTGGCCCGGTTCCGCTCCTGGTGAGAGGGTGGGGACTGGGCGTGGCCCCGTGGGTTCAGTCACTTGGTCCAAGTTACAAGGTGGGCAGTGGCTGAGCTGGGGCATCAGCCCAGGGCTCCGGGCTCCCAGTCCTGTGCCCCTTTCCGTGGGCTTCGTGGCCCTCCACACAGGAACGAGAGGGCAGGCAAAGAGAGACGTCAGTAATCCATTTGGTCCCATCTTGGCATCCAAACAAAATCGGATTGGCACTGACCAGGAACACAACCTTAACCCTCTAAGGCACTTAGACTGGGAGCCCCTCCGGGTCAAGGAGACGGCCTGTGTTTTTGTGTCTAGCAGTAGGCTCACGTTGTAGGTACTCAGTAAGTATTTGTTAAGTGGACAAATTAGTTGACAGCAACAACACCGATGGCAATAATAATAACCAGTATTTCTCAAATGCTTATTGTTATGTACCAAGCACGACACAAAGGGCTTTCCCTATAGTATCTTAGTTCATCCCCTTACTAACGTTAAACTTTAGGATACTGTTTATGGTACTACGATTATTTTAGGCACTACTTGGGGTACGATTGTACCCATTTCACAGGCAAGGAGGCTGAGATTCAGGATAGATGATTCATTAGCCTAAAGTGCCGTAGCTGGTAAGAAGCAGGGTTGGAATTTGTACCCAGGCAGTCCGATTTAAAAAGTTTTTTTTTTCTTTTTATTAAGTAAACTCTCTCCCCAACGTGGGGCTCAAACTCCCGAATCCTGAGATCAAACAAACTACGCATGTTCTACCAACTGAGCCAGCCAGGCGCCTCTCAGGCTGTCTGATTTCAAACTAGGGGTCAGAAATCTCTGTGTACCTGTGAGGGTGTGTGTGCATGTGTGCCCACGCACGAGTGTGTGAAATGGGTACTGACTGTCCCCTGACTTCCTGGCTCTCCCTCCGGCCCCCTCACTGTCCTGTTGCTCATCTCATAGGGAGACCAGGCATGGAGGGGGCTCAGACCTTCCATGCACTCTGGTGCTTGTCTTTCCTTGGCCGGATTTCTTTGACACCCCGCCCCCCCGAGGGAGAGGTCACTGGCAATATTGGGGAATCGGTGAAAGACCCCTCTCATCAGAGCTCCTGAGTGGGCCCTGAATCATGGGCCAGTCTTTTCCCGTACACGGGCCATCCAGGCAAGGGCTGGGGGTGGACGCCGTGAACTGTGGATGAGACTCTCTCATGAGTTGAGAAGTTTGAGGATTGGTGGCACTCAGGGGACACGTGGCTCCTTGAGGTCGCAGCAGCCCCACCCTGCCCAGACCATCCCCTTCAGGGCCCTGGGGCCCAGCTGGCTGGCGTGCGTGGCTGCCTGCGTCATCACTTGGGGGATCTTGCTGGGGTCTTGGACTCTCAGAGGCATGACGGGGTAGCTCTGGAAGAAATCTGCTGGAGCACTTCTGTCACAATTGTGGTTATTTGTCTCTCCAGCCTCTCCCCAGGCCTGGTTCCGTTCCTAAGATCACGACAGAATGTCCCCAGCAAGGTTGGTGACAGGATAGGAATTTGGGCATGTCTTTCTGGAGGCAGGAGAGACGTTTTCCGAGGTAGAGAAGACTAGAGTGGGCGTAGGGAGGGCCAGAAGGCCCCTCTGGAGTCCTTTTCTGGGGGTGGTTGTGGAGTTTCTCACCAGCTGTTCACTGCTCCTGAGTTTCCATCAGACGATCAGCCCTTATGCTGAAGCTGCTAATGCCACTTCCTGGTGGGTGTCACATATTTAAAGGCTTGCGATGTTCTTGGTGATTTCTGCCCATGCCCCCAGGATGTCTCTCAGAGATAGAGAGGGCAGCTAGGAATGATCATCTCAGACTCCCAGAATTTCGGGAACAAGCTGAAAACCAGTGTTATTTGGTTGAAGGGTTGGATCAGGATCCAGGACTCCTGCTCTGTCCACACACCCAGGGCCTTCTGAAGGTCACCCATGGGCCGTGCAAATAGCGGAGGCAGTGGTCCCTTGGGCGCACCTGCTCTTCCCGAGGTGGAGAATATTCCACAGAATGAAGCAGCCTTTGTCCAGAAATGATAATGCCTATTTTATTGCCGGGAAAACTGAAACCCAGGGAGGGTACTGAAAAATAGAATCTTATTCCTGGAAGGAACTTGAACTCATTCGTTCGGCACCCGACCTGACGCTCTCCTCTTGTCTACACACAGAATCTCCGCTGGCTAGTTATCCAGCCCCAGTTGCTCCCTCTTCCCTTCCTTCTCTTCTTCCCCACCCTCTGAGAGCTGACGTTATTGAGCACCGATTACATTCTAGATGCTTTATGTGTATTAAGTTGATCTACCGACAACCAGCCCTCTGAGTAAACTGAGGCCCAGAGAGGTCATATAGCTTGCTCAAGGTGACACACTAGTATGTGGTAGAGCCAGGATGTAAATTTTGTTCCCTGAGCCATGCTCTTGACCATTCCTGAGGCAGCTGTAAACGAGGGAACATGTGAGGATACCCAGCACGCTGTCTGGCATACGGAAGGGGCTCAGGAAATGCTAGTGATTTTCTTCAAAAAATACCAGAAGGTTTTACCTTATCCTGAGCCAAATCTACTTCCCATGGGTCCTCATTCTGCACCCCTCCTTGGAACCCCATAAGGCACTTCTACCCCGTTTCCTGTTCCAGTCCTCGGGCTGTGAAGGTACTCTCATGAGCAGAAGCAAAGCCAGGATTCAGGCTCTTCCTAGCTGGGTTTCTGTCCAAGACTCTCTTCCCCACACTGAGGCCCCTGCCTGGGAAGATGATGGGGGCGCTCAGAGAGACATCTAAGACTTGGACTCATGGGCAGGTGGTTGCCTGATCCTTGGCCACAGGGCGGTGCAGGTTGTTGCCCCACATCCATTCACGGGGCACGTTTCCGGAGTTCCTCTGGGGTGCCATGCACGGCCACAGGGTGGCACTGGGTGGGTGTACCCCATGACCGACCCCTTACACCGTGCCCGCACAGATACGGAATCTGTCAGATGCTGCACTGGGTCATGGGTTCTGGGGGCAGGGGGCTGAGGCCCGAGGTACCCACCTGCTCCTTTGAGCTCCTCCGAGGCGAGGTGATGCTGCAGATACCCCTCAGCCCGAGAGGGCCAGAAAGTTCAGGTGACCCAAATCTAGGAGTACAGAGTGGGCAACTGGATGGAGAAAGCTCCCCAGTTTATTTGAGCTAAAATAGCACCATCCCATTCACCTTTGAAAAGTGAGAGTCCTGCCAGAGTCCAAAGCGAATAGGCTGGAACATGCGGTCGGCCAGGTGGGTTGCGGATTGGAAGTAACCAGGCCACTGGGCTACATATGTACGTAGGTAGCGGAGAGTCAGCTGAGAGAGCGCATGTCCGTCAGCAGGAGGCTGGCCAGGCCATGGCTGGCGGGCTCTCTCTCTTTCTCTCTGCTCCTCTGTGAGGAGGGGATTAGCCCCGGGGCAGCGGGGGTGGGGGGCGCGAGAGGGGGGATGCTTGACCTGGGGCCTAAGTTGCTGGGATGGAGCCAACCTTTGTCCCACGTTCCTGGGCCAGTAAGGGCTGTTGCTCTTGCCTTGTGTCCATTGTCCTGTGTCGTCGCTGGACCCCGCGGCAGCCCTGCCCCGTGGGGGTTATTCGTTCCATCTGACCCAGGAGAGAAGGGGTGCTCCTCAAGCCCTAGAGTAACTTGCCTAGGTCACACGGCTGAGCCTGAGCCCTTGCATTGCCCTTTCTCCCTATCTGTGGCTTCTCCTCTGGGGCCTGTGCTTCTCCGAGGAGCCAGTAGGTGTCTCTGTTCAGCCTCCAGGCCCCGCCCTCCCCCCCCCCCCCACAGGGTAGGAAGAGCAGCTCACCCAGGGGAGGGTCAGGCCACACAGATGGCCCGATGGCCCGGGGAGGTGGGCAGAGGTCATCACGTCCGTTTCCCCGATGAGACACTGCTCCACTGGCACAGGGGTGTGTCTGTTTCTCAGCTCTGCACCCCCAACGACTAGAACAGCCCCAGCATATAGTAGGTGCTCAATAAATACTTGCGGCGTGGATGGCTGCGATCGTGAGCTCCTTGTCGGCAGAGGCCGTGGATCGGGGAGCTCTCCATTAGTGCTGAGCTCTAGCTCTGGAAAGCTGGGATGGGCTGCTTTAACTCACAGACCGGTGCGGCTGAAGAGTCAGTTAGTTGCGTGGATCTCAAAAGACATTTTCTCCTTGGATCGGGGGGTTAGCGTGACCCGTAATGAGGCACTTCGCGCCGTCCTCAAGCCCAGCTGAGCCTGGCATGATGGGTTGTGGGTGGGGGACTGGATAGGGGTGTCTTAGTGAGAGCAGATGTGGTGCACACAGGGGAGGAGCTCTGACTTGAGTTCGGGGGTGGTGCTCCTCTGAGTCGGGGCTGGGGGCTCCGGGAGCAGGGGTCTGAGCCCTGTGGGTGCTGCTCCCGACACCCAGTGTGACCTGGGAGCGTGCGCACCCTGGCGGAGTGAGCTGTGTGGGAGGGCAAGGAGGCGTGTGGGGAATGCAGGCGCAGAGCCTAGGAAGAGGCTGCCCTTGTGTGGGGACCATGAAAAGGGACCCAGGATCTAGGGGATGAGAGCAGGTCCTGCTTGATATTTCATGCCCTGGGTTCTGGGGCATAATCAGGAGTCACGTGGAAGCAGAGCCTCAGGGACTCTGGCCACCTGCTGCTGGCCATGGTCAGCCGGGTCCGCTGAGTGCCCCTCCTCCCCGCCGGGCCCATTTCTGCTGATTGGCGACAGTGCCCACAGGGCTGAGTTGAGAGGGGTCTGGGGCCGAGTGTGGGCTCCTGGGATGGGGCCCGGTTTGCCTTGCATCTGCCGCGGGCACGGGGCAGGATGAATTTGTCAAGTGAGATTTTGGCCAACCATCTCAATTTACAGATGAGGAAATTACTCTGAGAGGGGAGGTAACTCGCCCAAGGTCACAGGGCTTGCAGAGTCAGGATTCCCCAGACCCCTGGTTTGTTCTGTCTCGTGCCTCTGTGACTTGCGAGGAGCCTCTTTATCAAGCCAGGGGACCCAGTGCCCTGCTCCCATGCTCCTGCACCGTGGCTGGGGCCCTCCCCAGCTTCTAGCCAGCTCCCTCCGCCTGGGCAGGATGTGGAATGAGCCGCAGAAGCAGGCCCTGCTCTTTGGGAGTTGTGACTCCAAGAGACATATGGAGGAGAGCCAGGCGGAGGCATCCCCGTGACAGGCAGTACACACGCTTGTCAGGAGCGCCCCCAGGCTAGGGGTGCGTGGACACTCCGAGTCCAGGTTGAAATGGGCAGAGCAGGACAGGCTGATGACTCTCCTTCGAGCAATCCACACAAGCTTCTTGGAAGAGGGGGCTTCCTGGCAACATGAGTCCCTCTCTCTTTACTGACTGTGGAGCCCTGGACATGGCAGTTAGCATATCTGAAGCCTCTGCTCAGCAACAAAGTGGGGGCAATAAAGAGCCTATTCTCTTAGGGCTTGGGCAGGAACAAATCAGTCACATCTATAAAAGTGCGTCTTAAATCAAAAGGTTCGTTTGTTCTTTTGTTTTTTTTTTTAATATTTTGTTTTTTGTTTGAGATAGAGCGTGCGAGAGAGAGCAGAAGCCGGGGGGCAGAGGGAGAGGGGAAAGCAGGAGAAGCAGACTCCCCCACGGAGCAGGGATCTGGACTCGGAGATCCATCCCAGGACCCTGGGATCATGACCCGAGCCAAAGGCTGACACTTAACCGACTGAGCCCCGCAGGCGTCCCCATAAGGTGCTTTCAGTAGATACTGTTTGATTTTAGTTATATAAGATTCAAGAGCAGGCAAGGTAATATTTGGTAATGGAAGTCAGGCTAGTAGCTTTCCTTGGAAGGGGGCGGGAGGGGGCCCTCTAGACCGTTGGGAATGCTCTGTGTCTGCATCTGTGAACTGATTGTATGGGAAGTTCACTGATCTCTACACGTGCGTGCACTTTTCAATACGTACATTATATGTCAATTTTAAAAGTTTTTGAAGTTCTAATGGCTAGAGTCTGGTCACTTGACAGTGTCCAAGAGGAGGCCTGAATGACATTAAGAGAAGTAGCAGGTGATATTTGTTGAACACATTGTAGGCAGTGTGCTAATCATTCATATGCATTTTCTCATTCAATCCTTACAACAAACCCCATTTTACAAAGCTCAGAGAGGGGACATAAATGGCCCAGTGTCACACAGCCAGCCCATGGCAGAGGTGGGTCCCGGCCAGGTCTGACTGCAGAGCTGGCCTTCTCGGCTGAGTATGATGCCCTCCGGTGCTGCCCCGATCCCCAGGTCCGTCCCCTAACGGGGGGGGGGGGGTTGGGGGGTGGCGAGTCTCCTGGGCTATGTTGTCTTTGCCCCTCTGACCACGCGGGCCTCCTGCTGGGCCCGGCAGCTGGTGCTGCGATGTGCAGAAGAGCCACAGTTGCTGTGCTGGTCCCAATCTGGAGATGCCTCTAGAATGGAAGTAGGTGGGCAGCAGGAGCCAGAAGGAAGGCATCTGTTGGAAAAGTAGCAAGTGGTGATGTGCTCGCTGGGAGGGTCTCCGAGGGGCGCGGTGGGGAGGGGGTGTGGAGGCTCCGGGGGCAAATGATGGTGTGCTCCGTAAAAAGCCTCCAGGGCAGATCCCTGCCAGGTGAGGGACTGAGGGACGGAAAAACCAATATTTCTCCCAGCAGTTGGAGGGAGGAGGGAGCTGCTCTGCATAATGCGAATTCCCTCCCTGTCTCCCGCCAGCGCTAGGGGATTTGCATCTTCTCAGAGAACTCCGTGCTCCCTGGGAGAAGCCGGGAGAAGCCGGGCACACGCGGGCATCTTCCCGAAGGCTGGGGGCTGGGAGGAAGCTGGGAAGCCAGGCGCGTTTGTTGCCTGTATTATTTGGCGAAGCAAGTCAGCCTAACTCAGACGAAGCTGCCTGGACGTGTGGCCTTGTCGAGGGGGAGAGAGGTAGGACTGTGTTAACGTTTACATGCAGCTGGCAAACAAGATAAAGCCTTATTGTTGTCCAAGGTTTCCAATCAGATGGGGAAAAAGAGGGCCTGGTGGCTTCATTCAGGGTGCTGGAGGGCAAACAGCATAGCAGAGGAACCTGCTCGCTTCCTCTGGGAGGCCTGCCCTGATTAACCCCTTCAGCCCCTTCCCGTTACATCCCAGTCCTCAGCAAGGACATATACCCTGTGAAGAGAGTAATAAGTACATTAGCAAGTTCTTGTTGTTGAGGATTGTTTTTTGTCTTCAGTCTATCTCCGGTACCTTGATCCTGTTACCCGCCCCCCCCCCTTTGACTGCAGGCTGGCTGAGGGCAGAGAGTACGAGGACCCTTCCTTTGAGCCTCTCTTCAGGATTCCCTCCTTTGAGCAGGTGCCCATCGAGCCCAGCTAGCTGACTCTAGCTCCCCAGTGCAGCTTTGGCTCTCTGCTTCAGGATGTTTGCACATGCTGTTTACCCTGCTTGGAACCCCTTCCTCCACCGCCTCTCCTCCTCTTGCTTCGCTTCTGTGCATGGATTCCTCCTTCAGGCCGCCCTTTCCTGCTGCGTCCTCCAGCCTGAATGAGGCCCTGTCTTGTGTGCTTTGAAGCCTCCAGTGCTCCTTCCCTTTGGAGCTCTCCCCACGCCACATTGTAATGGCCCATTCAAGGCTTGGACTCCCTGACTGGGGCCTGAGCTTCGGGGAGCCAGGGATTGGATTGGGCTGTTGTGGCCACTTCTGGGCCCCAGGCCCTAACACAGAGCCCCGCACGCGGGAGAGTCTCCCTAGATGTTTGTGGAATGAGGTGAGGCCATTGAGTGCCAAAGAAAGGAGCAAGGTTCTGGAGCTGCTGCTTTGGGAGCCCAGTTGCTGGGCGCAGCCGCGTCGGAAGGGTTCCCCTTGTCTGTGCGACTCCTTCCAGCCAAGTCTGAGCCCCAGAACAGCCGCTAGAGGCAGGCGTCGAAAGCCCAGCCTGGGCACCAGTGACCACATCGTTTTTGCTCCATACCGAGCTCCTGACAGCCGTGCATGGATGCAGGGTAATTGTGTTCCGCAAACATGCCTGGATGTCAAACGTGTAAGATCCCTGTGGGGAGTGGGGAGGGGACCAGGAAAGGTGCTGGCCGGCATTTATCCTTCCGTGGAACCAGGTGAGGGTGATTTCAGGTATCTTGCAGTTCTTGGTAGAGAGAAGCCTTCCTCCCTCACGCCCCTCACGGCCACCGTCCCTGCTGCGTGCACATTTGCTTTTAGGAGCTTTCATATCCAGGTTGTTCACATAATACTCCCAGCAACCCTGGGAGGCAAGTGTTGTTGACCCATTTTTTTTTTTTAAAGATTTTATTTATTTATTTGAGAGAGAGAATGAGAGATAGAGAGCACGGGAGGGAAGAGGGTCAGAGGGAGAAGCAGACTCCCTGCTGAGCAGGGAGCCCGATGTGGGACTCGATCCCAGGACTCCGGGATCATGACCTGAGCCGAAGGCAGTCGCTTAACCAACTGAGCCACCCAGGCGCCCTGTTGTTGACCCATTTTACAGGCAAGGAAACAAGTTCAGAGTGGTTATGCGGACACGTTTGCATCACGGTGCTTGGCTGGTAGGTAGTAGAGCTGGGATCCAGCTCTTCTAGCGTTCCTACCACAGCTGCCCTTCCTCGCAGGCAGTTCAGGGCCCTGCTTAGGAATCAGGGAGCCCCAAGTGCGGGTCCTCAGAGCAGACGCCTGTGCTCTCGCTTGGTGCCTGGGAGTCCGTGACCTTGGAAGGGCCTGTGTCCCGACCACAAAGTGCGGGTGGGAGGGGGAAGTCTGGCTTTGACAAATAGCCCTGTGGTCCCAGGACACGCAGGGCTAATTCAAGTGCAAACAGTGTATTAGTATTTATTACTCATGCTTCACTGCTAGTAAAATTCGAGTTTTAAAAACAATGGTGAGCAAATGAATTGGTCGATGGCCTGTGGGAAGAAGATGCAGGGAAGGATATTTCATGGAGAGGAGAGACAGGGGGACTTAGCTCCTGCAGGCTCCTCACTGGGGGGCTGGATGGTGGGAAGGACTCTTATTGGGAGCAGCTCTCCAGTCCCTGCCCCATCCGGGGAGTCGTTCATCTGCTTGATCGAGAATCTGTTGAAGGTAGCAGCATCTCCAGGCTGGGTGCCCACCTCCCAGAGATCCATTTCAGTTATCCGTGCTTAAACTTGGGAATCTGGAAAGCCACTTCCTGCAGGGTCCCACGCCTACAACCCAGTGGGTGCCCCCACCTCTGGTACCTGAGCTGGGAGAGCCCTGCCTGGCAGGGCAGAGACCTGAGAAGTTCCTCAGACAAACCAAGGGACACAGCATAAGCTCTACGATGTCTGAGGATGTGGGAAGAGGGAGAGAGGGCCCTGGGGTGTTGAGGGGACTCGGAGCTGGATAGCACTTTGGGGTGAGGAGAGGTCTGACTGTTACACCTCCTCTCCTCTGCAATAGACAGCACCCCTGTCCCCTGTAATTTATCCGTCCTGCTTGTGTCTCAGGAGCATCATAGGCTGGAAAAAAATGTAATTTAAAAAAGACAAGACCTGCTACTGTGTGACCTTGAGCAAGTCATTTAACCTCTTTGGGACTTAGTTTGCTGATCTATAAAATGGGAATGCTGAGACCTGTCTGGCCCATCATGGGATCAAGAGGGAAAACAGGGCTGTGCAAGCGATGGGACATCATGAGCCAGCCCGTGTTCGGAGACAGCGCTCACACTCTCTTCAGGAAATTGCTTTGCTTAAAGCTGGGCTTTTGGAGGGCTTGGAAAATGTGAGGGGACTTGGGGTTTGTGTGTGTAGGTAGTACTTCTAAGAGCTTTCAGTACGTATCTGTCAGGAACGATGGAAGGGGGCATGGCATTTTCCTCCCCTCGCCTTCCTTGCCCCCCACATGCACCTGCTCTGTAGTGCTGTCCCGAGTAGGGCATAGGGCTTAGACACCTGACGTCACCGGCCAGCGCGCTGCACTGGGCACTCTGCCGCATGCTGTTCAAGTCTCACCCAGCCTTGGGGTGGGCACCAGTGTGATCCCATTTCATTGGAGTGGGAAACTGAGGCCCAGAGCAGCGAGGGGCCTACCCAAGGTCACAGTTAGAATTGAGCTCTGCCTGGCTCCTTCAGCACCCTCCGCCCTTGAGGTTCTGGCCCAGGCATGTCATGCCAAGGGTTGTGTCAGTGAGCTTGGGGTGACCCTGTGCAGTGGGTGCTTTCTCTTTTCTCTCTCCTGTACCCCAAAATGGAGACCTGCCCCATCTCTGGATGCCCTGAGCATGAAGATGGGCTTCAGTGCACCTGGCATGTGTTTTGCCTTCAAAGCACCGTGAGCTGTAGGGAGCAGGACTTCCAAAGGCTGAGCCAGGGTCTGTGGCCACTCAGATGCCTGCCTGATTCTGATTTTGGCCTCTTGGAGTCTCTGCTGGTTCCTTTCCACTTTCAGAAGTGATCTGGCCATGTGCTCTGAACATCCTTGCCCCAGCCCCGGTCCCTGCTCCGTGCACCTGCCCAGGCCCACCCTTCAACCCAGGATCTCTCTGTCTGGCTGTCCCAGTGGGGTCTGCCCTGGGAGTGGGCAGGGTGGCCCTGCAGGGTTAGTAGGGAGTGTCCCACCCGCTGGGAGGCATTGAATCAAGATCTACCTGGAGGGGGAAAGGGTATTGTTTAGACATTTTGTGTAAATTAGTAACATTGTAACTGTTAATTGAATGTCCATTGATTGCCTGTCGGAGGTTTGATTTAATCTGTCCTTCCCTTCTGAGTCTCGGTTGACCGCTTCAGTGGTTTGCTTGCTTTGTCTCATTTTTCTTTCTCTAATGTGGACTCCTCCCCCACACCCCCCAACCTTGGTCTCATTTCGCTGGCTTCATGATGTTTTCTGGCACTGGCCTTGGCCTCCCTGTAGCCACTAGTCCCTCCCAAGTGGATCCGCATGACTCATCCCTCAACTGGAGTTTTCTCTGGTATCTGGAGACCCAGGCAAAGACAGAGTTGGCCTGGTGTATTTCTTTTGGGATTTGAATGCTTTGAGATGTTCTACAGGGGTCTGGAGACTTATGGGGTGAGCCCTGGTTTTGCTGATTCATTCATTCATTCATTCATTCATTATTTGGGGGGTGGGTATCAACTTTATGCCAGGCCCTATGTTCAGCTCTCGGAACTCATTCCTGAGTTCAGCATTTTGTAGTGAAGATGGAGCACTGGACAGATAAATCGGGGCAGCGTGATGTGCTGAGGTGGAGGCCAAGGCACAGAGCCAGGGGGACACAGAGAGGACATGGAAATCAGACGTGGGAAGCAGGGAAGCCTTCCTCGAGGAGGAACAATACTTGTACTACAGGCTGAGCTGATTTCAGAGGACAAGCAGGAGTTAGTCTGGCAAAGAAAATGTCAGAGGCATCTGCGAGCGCTCCCTAAGCATCGGGCAGTGGCTAAGGGCTTTCCTTGGATTTTCTAGTTTGTACCTATAACAATCCTACCTGCAGGTGCTAGTAGCATCTTTAATGTCTGCGGTGGCAGAGCCCAGATCCCACATGTCCTTGGTAGGAACTCAGGCATCTGATTCAGGGGTGCTGCTTCCTTCAGCATCCCGCGGCCTCACGGCTGTTGTCTGGCCCCAGGATGCTGTGCCAAGGGTTGGGTCCGTGACCTTGGGGTATCCCTGTAGCGCCAGATTATGGAGGGTCTTACGTGTGTGCACTAAAAAGTATAAACTGTATCCTGAAAGCTACAGAGAACCGCTGAGAAATTTTAAACAGAATAATAGCTTGATCAGATTTGTTTTTAGAAGTAATTGCTCTTGCTGTGGGATGGAGGAAGGATGGGGCGTGACCTGGACCTCAGGCGCAGAGAACAGAAAGCAGTAACTAAGTGTGGCAGTGACCCTGCGCAAAGGCTGGGTAGCTGCCTAAGTCAGGGGGATGGGGGCTCGGGCGGCACAGAGGGCTCAGTGAACCTAGGGGTCAGTTGCACTTGGGTGAGGGGTGCTGGGCGAAAGGCAGGTGTTTAGATGATTCTCAGATTCTTTTTTTTTTTTAAACCAGAGGTTACAAGAATTTATTTTTGTAAAATACATGAATACGTCTCATCAAAATAAAGTCTTGTCAATAGCCAGATTATTACCTGTTACAATTTCCAAATCAATGCAGAATAACTTTGTTGATCCTGGAAAGGCCTCACGCCCACATTCCCTAAAATGAGAAGGCACGTGCATGTATAGCTGCGGCGTGCTGGTCCTGCCCACTGACGAGGAGACTCTCATGGGGCATGGATCTCACACTGAGGACCATAAGTTGATACACCGTCAACTCACTGGCATTATTTATTGCATTGTTTCCCCCAATACGGAAAAGATGCATGTGAAAACCACACAGGGTGACATAGAAAACCTTCCGGTACTTCGTACCCTCTCAGTGTAACTGCAAGGCTCATTAGCTGCGGAAATTCCTCATAGCCCTTACCCCAGCCAGGACGGGTGGTTTCTTCTCCCCAGTGTTACCGAGGCCTAATTGACAAACCTCGCTGTAGAAGTTTAAACTGTCCGGCATGATGGTTCGACATACGGATATTGTGGAATGATTAATGAATTTAGCTAGCATCCATCAGCTCATAGATACAATAAAAGGAGAAAGCAAAAAAAAAAAAACCCAAAAACAAAAGAATTTGTTTCCTTGTGATGAGAACTGAGGATCTACTCTCTCAACAGCTTTGTGTCTCCTACAGCTGGGTTAACTACGGTCATCACCTCATACGTGACCCCCTAGGACCGATTCATCCCATTACTGGAAGTTCGTATCTTCCAACCACCTTCCTCCAGTCTTCCCCAACGCCCCCCCCACCCCGCCCTCCACCTCTGATAACCACAAGCTGATCTCTTTTTCTGTGAGTTTGGATTTTTGGTTTTGGTTTTATTTTTATTTTTTTAGATTCCACATAGATGCGAGATCATACAGTATTTGTTTTTCTCTGTCTGACTTATTTCACTTAGCGTAATGCCCTTAGGCTCTATCCATGTTGTTGTCAATGGCAGGATTTTCTTGTTTTTCATAGCTGAGTAATATTCTGTTGTATATATACACCACATCTTCTTTATCCATTCATGTGTTGATGGACACTTGTACTGTTTCCATATCTTGGCTGTTATAAATAATGCTGCAATGAACATGGGGGTGCAGATAGGTCTTTGGCATAGTGTTCTCATTTTCTTTGGATAAATTCCCAGAAGTGGGATTACTGGCTGATATACTAGTTCTCTTTTTAATTTTTTGAGGACCCTCCATAGTACTTTCCATAGCGGCTGCACCAGCTTGCAAGCCCACCAGCAGGGCGAGCACTAGTTATCTAATATTTTTCTTTTGGGGCAGCTGGGAGTCATTCACCAAGGCCGGGCATACAGGGAAGGACTGGATTACAGTAGAGGATGATGGACTCAGCCCTGTTCTAGACTAGCTGATTTGCAGTGACCGTGGCGATCTCCAGTGGACAGTTGAATATGCCCACCCAGAGCCCAAGACAGAGGCAAGGGCTGGGGTGGACATTTGGGAACTGGGGCAATAGGGGGCACATGGGTTTGGATGAGCTCCCCGTGAAAGACATTTAATGGGAGAACAGAGAGGGGCTGGTGATCGCTCTGGAGACTGTCCACTTGGGGGGCCTGAGTCCACAAAAGGACCAGAAGAAGTAGCCAGAGGTAGAAGGACCACCGGGAGAGAAAGGTGTCTCAGAAGGCTGGGTAGACGTGGGAGAATGGTCCCTGGTGTGGAACGCTGCAGAAAGGTACATACAATAGGGCAAGAGCAAACAGTGCTTTGGGGTTTGGCAGCTCAGGGGTCCTTGGTGACCTTCCTGGGAGAGGATTGGGTGGGGCAAGGGAAGGGGGAAATTCAGGAGGGGAACGGTGTTGGACAGGACAGGAAAGGACTTATGACAGTGGCCTCTGCAACCTGGCTGGGAGGGAGGAGAGACCAGGAAAAGCCGTGGGTGGGGGCAGAGAGTCCAGGGAGGGCTTCTCCAACCTGAGAAACCTGAGCCCGGTTTCCTGACTGAGGAAGATCAGCAGAGGTAAAGAAGGGGGGGTGGCAGTGACCAGCCATTCAGTTGCCCAGGACTCAGGGGCTTCCCGGAACTTGGATTAAACCTGGGATGATCTCAGGCAAACCGGGACAGTTGGTCATTCTGGGAGAGCTTACTTTCACTGGTGAGCTGGTCAGTGTTTGACAAAGGGCTCGTGTGGGGGAAGCCCTGATGCACAGTGTTTACTGAATGCCATGGTGTGAACACTCTTGCCACAGTCCATGTTAAGCTACCAATGTGACATCGCTAAAGGCAGAATTGGGAAATCTTATGAGCTGGTCTGGGCTGGCTCCAGCACCCATCAGAAGAGAGCCAGAGGGAGGGGCCTGGGAGCAAGAGGGGTTCCCCGCTATGGGGACCAGAGGAGGAAGGAGGGCTCTGGGTGAGTTTCAGACCCATCAGGAAAGTGAGACCCTGCTTGGAGGGGGTAGAGTGGGCCAGGGATCAGAGGTGAGCCTGGGAGGGAGTCTGACCCACTGGGGCTGACGCGGTCAGGGGCGCAGGTGGTGAGAGTATTGGAGTCGGTGCGGGTTTGGCGAAAGAAGAAACAGTGACCAGGAGCTGGGCGGCCCTGAGGACCCGGGTTCAATGTGAGGCAGAGGCCACAGGTGGGCAGCCAAAGGCACGTTTGGACAAGCATGTCTGTGCTGTCACTTGGCTGCTAAGAGGGACTATGCGGGGACCCTCTTACTCCGTGGGCAAGGTTGGGGTGTGGTACGACAGCACTGGGCCAGCCTGGGGAGGCAGGAGAGGCCCATGGGGGAGCCCAGGAGGAAAGCACTGGTCAGGCCTGGTCACGGGTTTTGGAGCCTCTTTCCTCAGCCATGCGCCCCATTCTGGCTGCAGAGCTGAGCGCCTAGCCCAGGCACCAGCCTGCATCCCAGGACTGTCCAGGCTCCCCGTCTGGGATAGGGCTCAGCTTGGAGAGTCCCTTTCTGCCCCCTGTGCTGCACTTTGTCTCTGCTCTCGGGCATGTTTCAGGGCCGACCCAGACAACAGGATGCTTGGCTGGTGCAGTTCTGGACTCATGACATCTGGGGTGTGGGGAGGCAGCACAGTGGCCTCAGAGTCAGAAAGACGTGGGTTTGAGTCCCAGCCCCATCATTTAAACTCCATGGGTCCTTGGTCAGGATCCTTAACTTCCCCAAGCCTCAGCTTTCTCATCCATGAAAGGAGAATAACAATAACCCTCGCCATAGAGACCTATGAGGATTCGATGAGATAACCTGTGGAAAGTGTTGGGCACCATGCCTGTGCGTGTGGACGTCGCTCGGTTAATGTTAGACGTGATCTCTGTGGACAGGTGTCCGTTTCAGCTGTGACTTCAGATGTTCTTTCCCATCTGCATCTACCCCCTCAAGTGAACAGGATGATCTTGGCTCCCTGTCCCTCCCCTCTGCTCTCTACTCCCTTCCTGACTCCTCCCCACAGCACTCACTACCTGCTATTATGCTATATATTCTACTTACTTTATTTATCGTCTGCCTCCCCTCACTGGAATCTAAGCTCCGTGAAGGCAGGAATGTCTGTGTTTTGTTCACTGCTCTATCCCCAGGAACAAGAACAGTGACTGGTATACAGTAGGTATTAAATAATAGTTATGAATGAATTAATAAGTGAAAGCCTCAAATGACCTGCAGACTTTATTCTTGGTGTTTGTGTCAGCTCTTAACGTGCCCGTCCCAGCATCTTTCACTATTTATAAAGCCTGATCTGGATGGTCTTGCTCTAGTGTAGTGCAAACAGGTAGCACCAGGCGGGAGGGAACAAATCATTCTACCTGAGGTGAGACTAGGACATGATTCACTGAGATGCATTGAACTAGGCTTTGAGGGATGAATAGGAGTTTTCTGAGTGGGCAGAAGAGGAAGGGATATTCCAGGCAGAGCCAGTAGCAGGAACAGAGAGAGGCATAGTAGTGTAAAAGTCCATGGAATGTTCGCAGAACAGTGAAGAATATCTGGATATAAAGAATGTGGGCTGCTGTGGGCGGGAGGAAATGCAGTGGAAGGCTTGGGACGGGGTCTGGCTGATGTCTGGAAACATGCCTAAGAAGAGGCTGACTCCAGGGCCAGGCTGCGTGGGTCCCCAACCCAGCTCTCCTGCTGCCGACGACATGCTTCTGTTTGTTGTGAAGTGGGGATAATCACAGTCCTCACCTATAGGGCTTTGGTGGGGATTAAATGAGTAAAATATATGGAGCACTTAGTACCTGAGCAAAGTGATATAAAATATTAACTATTATTATTACAGCAGGAACTCCATGAATGCTGAATTTTTTATATGCACATCCATGCACACATACCCATATTTGCATTGCCACTCATATGTATCCCTTGCTCATACATAATGAGCAGTCCTTAAGATGCAAAAATGACATTATAACCTGCCTTCAAATCAGCGGGCATGGTTTTAATTTTTTGGTAGTAGGCATGAATGTACACGAATACGGTATTAGTAAGCTCGGCTGGCTCCTCCTGACCACAGGGCTGCATTTATACCTCAGTGGGCCAAAGCCAGGAATAAATCTGAAACCCAGACAAACAAAGGTAATCATAAAGTCATTCTTAGAGGGGAGGAGCTGAAGATTGTAAATTCAATTCTGGAAGCATCGCGCTGAGAAATCGTGGAGAGGGTGAGAGTTGCCCAAAGCCTGCAGACAGGCAGATGTTCTCACAAAGAAGGAAAAGGTAGATTAAAAAATATTATGAAGCAATAGGTGTTATGCCGTTTTCCTCCAACATTTTGAAAGAGTTTATGAAGCAGATGGTTTTGGAGCTCTGGGAAAACAAAGAGGTGCTCACCGGGGGTTGGCAGGGGTTCACGAAGAACAAGCCAGGTCAAGGCCCATCTCCCTTTCTTTTTCAAAAGCTTGCCATGTTTCAGTATCTTAGACATGGGTGTCTTAATGTCAGGGAGCCTTAACCATGTCTTGATGGTGTCTTTAGAGATAAGATGGAAAGCTATTAAAAAAAAGAAAAAAAAAAAAAAAAGGAAGGAAAAGCTATAAACTGCCCTGTGGTACAGACAGGTGGATTCATAGCTGGCAGAACAGTCGGACCCAGGGGATCGAGGAAAGGTCAGGGTGGACCTAGAGAGAACTCACATTCATCCGTTTATTCATTCAGCTGCTCATGTTTTTTGCATGACGAATGTTAACTGAACCCTTCCTGTAGGTCTCTCCTGCCAAGGGTGTCCTCCTCGGGCCTGTCCTGGTGACATGTTTGTCAATGTCTTGGATGGGGAGAGGGAAGGCAGACTGTCAAATTCACACGTGGCACCAGGCTGGCCAGGAAAGGAGCTACACAGCTGGCCGACATCATCAGTACGTAGAATGATCGATAGGCAGAAACAATGGGCCTAAACCAAAGGAGATGGAATTAACCATGAGCGAATGAGAACTCTTGCATATAGATTAACAAAAAAAAAAAAATCAATTACCTGAACACAGGCTGGGGAGGCCTGGCTTGGCGACCTCCAGGGCAGAGGACTTGGCAGTGGGGCTGACCACAAGCTCCATCTGCCCAGTGCGTGCTGAGAAGGGCACCACGTCGGCAGCCGAGGGACGGGTTCCGCACCTCGCACCCTCATTAGAGCATGCTCAGGGGTGCGTTGTGCCCAGAACTGAGAGCCTCACTGAGACACGTTGATAAAAGCCACCGTGCGTCCAGGAGCAGGCCAGCAAGATGGCAAAGGGGCTGCAGGAAGGTGGGAGAGAAGATACAGAGTGGTTGCTCCAGACGTTTGAAGGTTTGCAGTGTGGCTAAAGGAGAGAGCCTGACTTCTTGTGTCATTCGTCCTTACTCTTTGCCCCGCCAGTGGACACATAGGACCCCTCCTTTTCTTTCCCACACTTCTGTCTTCCCCCTACCTGGCTCGCGGATCCTTTAGAAATGAGGGAATGGAAAGCAGGGGGAAATGTGGGTTGTGGGCAGTGGGGGAAGCACCTCGCTGGAGAAGTGTAAGTGCTCTTGGGCCCTAGCCATGGAGCAAGCTTCAGAATAGTCACTGTCCTTGATAGGGATGTTGCATTGCGATTTACTGGGCATGAAGACAAGGCAGATGAATGTGTACAAATGAGATCTCTGGGATCTCATCAGAGCAGTTTCTGTACTGCCTGGGGGGTTCTACCTGGAAGGAAACGCAAATGCCTTCTGGAAGTTCTTTCCAAACCAGGAGCAGAATTAATCGTTCCTTTTTCTCTGGTTTCCAAATACTTTGTGCACCACCTCTATCAGGCACGCATATATACATATATTTACACACACACATGCTATGTGTGTATGCTATTGTGTGGGTATATATGTATATATGTACGTCTACACACATATAACAGATATGTGTTTACGAGCTACTCCCCGCCCACACCGTGAAACTGCCTTCCCCTAGTTCCAGCTTCCACCTTGGCCCCATGCCGTGCACAAAGTAGATGCTCAATAATGAATGAGTGAATCTGTTGTAGAATAAATATACGTTCTTCTTTGTACAAGTTGGAAGGCATACTTACTTGTTCCTAAAAACAACCCAAACAAACAAGCCTTTGAGTGGGTTTCCCTTATTAAGGGGATGGACCCAGGCTGGAGGGCAGGGATTATGTACTTATATGTCCTTCAGCAAGGAAAACCAGAGAGCAAGTTTGTGATTTATTGCCAAGGCCAATGTTTAAATAAAAACCTTGTCTTAATTATTTAGATTTAATAAACAGAAGCGTGTTTTGATGCCCCTACCACAGACTTGCATATATCACACAGCCGCGATGAGAGCAGAAGTTCAACACCAACCACCGTCTCTGACGCCGCACGCATCCGTTTGGATGCGTGTCTGTCTCTGGGATGGGTCTGCTTTCCCAGACAGGTTTGGCACTGGGTCTGTGGGGAGAGGGTATGTTTTTGGAGGTGCTGTCCCTTCCTGGGAAGAAAGAATGGAACCCAGGAGTTGGTTATGGGCAGGCGCTTGTAAGGGAAGTAGACACTGTCCTGGGGCACCCCCCCACCCCAGTCCACACGAGGCAGGTGTCTGATTCCCCACCGTGAGGTCTACGTTGTAAAAGGCTCACTCTCCCAAGGGCATGCACATCCAGCACTGGGACTTAACATTCCAAGCATATTTTCCCTTTCTTTCTCCATGAGTTAGAATCAATTTTCACATTAGTAATGAAATTGTGTGTATTGCATTAGCCATTATCATTGGCTTCCTTGCCGCTGAGGGCTGGCTGGGCAGACTGCCTCAGGTCCCTTATCCTCCTGAAGTATGGAGATAGGCCAGGTACTGGAGTTGGCTGCTTGGCTGAGACCTTGAACCTGGCAGCCTACCTGGTCAATCACCTAGCTTATCTCAGAGAAGGAGAAAGTCAGGAGGGAAAAAAGGGTGGTTTTTCCATTGGCGAGTCAGTGCAATTTGTTGGTAAGTAAAGTCTATAGGACAACAATGCTGAGTCCAGGCCAGGGCTCAGGGCTCCGACTGTATCTCAGGATGAGCAAGGGGTCCTCCTGTGGGTATCATTGGGAAGGCCAGTGTCCTCACTGGGCCAGGGGCCAGGTTAGAGGTTTCTTCTCTCCTTATTCTCTGGACTGGGAAATTCTGAGTAAAGGAAGGAACAAAGTCCTGACTACCTGCCCCCCAAAGTCCTTGGGGATCCCCAAGGCCAAAGCCACTTCCTGATCAGGTGAGAGGCACTCCACTCAGGCTCTGGCTTCGGGAGGGCTCCCTAAGGTGGGAGATTAGCACCTGGGTGTGTCGGCCTAGGGGAAGGCGCTCTCGGGGGACCATCTCCCTGTAGGAGGAGAGTGTAGCCCCCTTGCTGAGGTTGGAGTGGCTTTTGGGGACCTGCGGGATAGTTCTGGGCCTGTGTCCCTGTGGTCTGGGAGAGGTTCTGGGGAAGAGGTCTGGCAAGTCACAGGGTGGACCTCTGTGGATGAGCCGTGAGCATCTTAAACTATCCGTGGTAATCGTCCCTTGCCTTGGTACCCACTTAATAGTGGGTCAGCAAAAGAAGCAGTTTTGCAATCAGTTTCCCTCGCTTTTTTACAACACCACCATGGGAAAGAGTACTATTTGCCCCTCTTGGCAGATGGACTCCGAGTCCAGTGCTCTGCCTGGGATACACAGTTGTCCCTTGTGGTCGCCTGCTATAATGGAAGCTGGCCAGGGACCTTACTGAAAGAATGTTAGGTCCCACAAATCTTATTTGATCTGGAGCTTAATTTAAGCTGCCATCAGCAAGGTTATTATCAATACCAATGTACTTAAAGTGGTTACATATTTAAAGCCATGTCAGCTTCTCCCGACTGAACAGGGTCGCCAGCCACAGAAGCCAGACGTCTCCCCTGGGAGCCAGACGGTGGTGGGTCTCTGCAGGGGCCATGGGTGCTGGGTGGGTTCAGCGGAGCAACCTGAGGGGCAAGGAGGCAGCCAGGTAAAGGGAACCAGCAGACAGGGCGTCTGAGGTGTCTCATTTGATCGCCACAGCAACCCTATGCTGGAGTTCCTGTATTCTCTCATTTGTGTGTGTGGAAACTGAGGCAGAGAGCTTGCTCAGTTCCCAAGGCCACGTGGCTGGTCAGCAGCGGGGTCAGAACTCAGCTGCAGCGGTCCAGTTGGGAACCTTAAACTTGGAAATTGGAACAGTTGTAGCCCTGCTGTTATTAGGAAGTCCTTCCCAGGTTGCCCCACCAAAGGCAATTTTAAAAATACTTGAGATTCTGTGGGGCTCTGAGTTTGTCACAGGTGGAGAGAATGTGTGTCAGCAGATAGCACAGGGTGGGGCATGGGCTGGTTTGTCAGGGGCTCTTCCAGGCCTCTGGGGAGAGATCACTGAGGTCCCACAGGCCTGCAACCTGCCAAGAAAGAGCAGGGCAGCTTTATTGTGTGAAGGTGTGGCATGTTGCTTTTAGCGGGAAGAACCCAAACCACAGAGTGCAGGCTCTGAGCAAAGGGATGTGGCCATGTTGCCGGGTTTCTTCCTGAAGATGCTCGTCTGGCGTTTATAACCCGGGGTTTATAAACATGTAGGGGTCCCTGAGAGGGTTCAGGGTTGGGGTACAAGGCTGATAACATTCATCAGGTTCTCAAGGAGGGCTGTGACCTCAAAAATACCAAGAACCACTTGTTTGTCTGCTGTGTAAGGCCCTCCCCAACCTGCCCGGCCAACCATTCCCATGTATTTTATCTGCCCCACCCCACCTCCCAAAGCCTGGGGTCTAGGCACAGGATTTAGGTATAATTTCTTGAACGTTCTATGCTAGTTCAGGCTCCAAGGCCTTTGTTGGTGCTGCTCTGTCTTTGCCTCCTTCCTGGCCTACCACACTCCTTCTCATTCTCTAAGACCTAGGTCAAGCCTTTGCGGAGCCTTCCCTCTGGGCAGAGCTGATGGCCCCCTCCTTTGAGCCGCAGGAAACCTTAGACGGATTTCCTGGATCACCTGTCACTCGGTTTATTCCTGGGTCTGTTTCCTCAGAAGACGAGGCACTTCTGGAGGGCATGGGTGGTCCTCTTCACTTCTGAATAAGCTTTTTTGAGTAGACCTTCAATGCAGTGCGTCCTAAGTCCCTTCAACCCCAAGGGTCACAAGAGGTAGGTGACAAGAAAAATGCCCTTTGTTTTAAAATTGGAAATTGGGGAAGTCGGCCATCCTGACGCCCTTAAACTTGGAAACCGGAACAGTTGTAGCCCTGCTGTTATTAGGAAGTGGTGTCCCTCCTCCCCTCCCTTCCCCTTCCCCAGTGCTTGCTCCTTGGGGTCAGAGCAGGCTAAGTTTGAGTCACCAGCGTGACAAAGAAGAGGGACATCTCGTGGGTCATCAGAACTCTGGTCCTAAAGTAGGGGAGTGAGGTCAGGGCTGGACCTGGAGGGCTGGGGATAATCACCTGCCATGTCATCAGGGAAACCGTGTTTGGCCCGTGTCGCCACGAGAGTGGAAAGAGAGAAGTGGGAAGGACTAGGAGGAAAGAGGACCCAAGGCTTGTTGAGCACGACCCTGGGTCCCAGGATGGGGTCAGACGGGGCGTCTGAGGTATCTCATTTGATCGCCACAGCAATGCTGGAGTTCCTGTATTCTCTCATTTGTGTGTGTGGACACTGAGGCAGAGAGCTTGCACAGTTCCCAAGGCCACGTGGCTGGTCAGCAGCGGGGTCAAAACTCGGCTGCAGCAGTCCAGTTGCGGGGCCAGAGCGCTACCGTCTCCCGTGGTTGTGTTGGGGAGTCATCTTGGAGCTGGAGGAGGTCTGGGCCGGGCATGGCGGCCACCCCGGGGCTCTAATCCCTCAGCCTCAGCTGTGAGGAAAACTCCTGTGGTTGCTAAAAGGACCTAGAGCACTTTTGTGTGTTACAGAGGCATTCCAGACGTGGAGCCCAGCTCACTCAAAACCAGCTTATCTCCAGTTTTTAGAATGTTCTTTTGGCTGACACTGTATTAAGTTAATTTAATTGAAGGTTATTTTCTTAAGATGCTTTTTTTTTTTCTAATTATAAAATGATATATGCTCATTGAAGACAGCTTAAAAATACAGGGAGGCAAATGTAAGGGGGTGGGAGTCATCCATCATCCTACTGTGGAGTAGTAAGCACCATTCTAAGGGCTTGAAGACGCTATTATTATTATTAAGCCTTCTGTGTATGTGAGGAAAGCAGATTCCGAGTGGTTAAGTAACTGGGCAAAGGTCACACAGCCAGGAAATGACAGCACCGTAATATATACAGTTGGCTCCAAGGGTCCCTGCTCTTAAATTCCTTCCCTCTTATGTGAAGTAGCAACAGCAATGAATTTTGAAAAGGGAGGAGTTGAAGCTGTTTACTGGGTTTTAACTACTCGGGACTCCAGAAATCTTGATTATAATTGTCAGGTAGGGACCACCGGTTCCAGGAATCTTTAGATAACAACACCTAGAGGTTCTCTAACTCAGGCTTTATGAAGACAGAGCAAGAGTTATTGGGAACCACCGAGCTGCACTCCGTCATGAGAAGTTCCTTCGGCTGACACTGTGTGATAAGTGAGGGAATGAACAGGCTCCTTCCCTCCTCAGCGAGGGGCGTGGTTCGGGGCCATTTCACCTATGGGCCCCACGTTGTGGTCAGGTGTCCCAAAGTGGGGCCTGGGTACCCTCGGGTTCTCCCCCACGGTGCCCTTTGGCCAGTGACCCAGAGGCCTTGGTCTTTGTGGGTTGGTCCAGGTGTTGGCCTTGAGACACTGCAGTTCTGTGTTTCCCAGAATGTGTCCCTCGGGGCCACATTCTCCCCAGGAACCAGTGTGCAGAGGAGACAGGCAGGAGCCCTCACTTGAAAACCACCCTGACAGCTTTAGCTTGGCCATTTCAGTTTAATTGATTCATGTCCAGTTGATGGGGGTTTGCTCATGGATTTCTCAGGCCTGCACCCCGAGAAAGATGAACTAAAACTAGATCTGGTCCAGAGAAGTGATCAGGGGTGTTTTCCAGGGAGGCGGAGGGGGTGGAGAGAGGGTGAGCCATGTGAGAACAGACCAGTTTGGAATGGTGCCGGCCCACTTCCTGCCAGTCCGGGGGCGGATGGCTTCTATACCTGCCATTCCAATAGCCCGATTCCTTCTCCCCAGAGATCCACTCAGAGGAGGAGGGCTGCCTCCTGGACAGCAGTCCAGCACCTTGAAGGGGCTGGGCACACCGCGTCCCCATGGGAGCCCTATCATACAGTGTGTAGAAGGCGACGGCGGGAGTCTCTGGCATGCGCACGGATGGTGCATGCGGAGGGCCTGGGGTTTGAGTGCTTTAGCCTGTCAGTCCCCTTCCTGAGTCAGATACCCTCCCCCACACCCCACCTACCTTCCAGAGTCCCCTCCCCACCCTGTGGCTCCTAGGACTAAGGATGGAATTTGTGGTGGGCTTCAGGCCTCCATGGACAGGACATAAAATGGCAGTGCAAGAAGTTGATTCAGAATCTTGCTAGAGGAACCAGATACAACTTCGACCTCTAATCTCAGGTTCTGAAACCGAGCACAGCTTCTAAATGGCGAGAGCTTTGGCATCACCTGACTGTCCAGCTTAAGGCTCTTGCATGCAGAGCCCCGGGAGCCTCCCCGGCACCCTGCCTCCTGGGCTTTTGCAGCTTCGCCTCTGCCTGCTGGCGTCTGGTGTGCCTCAGGCCTTTGTGTGGCTGTCCCATCTACTGAGTGGCCTCCTCCTCCCTCCTCTTCCTCAGGAGCCACGGGCACAGTGGTCTCTCCCATGGAGCCTCACCTGGAAGCCTTCCCTAGAAACACTCATCTTCTCTTGCCCCCACAGCACCTCGGGCCTGCCTCCACTGTGACCTTTAGCATCTGAGCTAGTTTGCTTTGCAGCTAGACTGTGGGCCCCGGGAGGTCAGACATCTCCACATGTCTAGCTCCTAGCACACAGTGACCTCAGCAGGTGGCTGTATGGCTGGAGGGACAGATGGATGAATTTGGTAATTGGGGTCACACCAGCCTGAAGTCTCACACACACTTTCAAGGCAGTAACCAGATAAGTGGGGAGGGGGGTGGGGGTTGGAGCTGATGGGACCAAACAGAGAAGACTTCCTCTTGTTCCCAGCCACTCAGAGATGGTTTTTGTCCTAACAAAACCACGCCAGTTTTCTACATGGAAAATCAGAAAATCTATCTTAGGGAGAGACCAGAAATAACATGAGCTTGTCATTATTTTTTAATTAAAAGACAGCAACTGCCAGTATTTGGTAAATTCAGTCTCCTCCCTTTGGGTCCACTAATGTGCTGAATTTATTTTTTATAAGAATCTGTTACTGAACCTGCTCGGTGGAGAGAGCCTTGTTAGAGCTTTAAGAAACTTCTTATTAGCGGGATAAATGTGCCGGGTGCAAGGGGAGTGTGCGGCATGCAGCTGCTGGGCTCCTGCCAGGGTGAGCAGGCTGCCTGACCTTATGTCGGGGGGACTCCTGAGCCTTTCTGTGGGAGCACACACGTACGGCGGGTGGAGGGGGGACGCTGGGGAGATGCACGCATAGGCATCCAGCGTGAGTCGTCACCTGTTACCTGGTGCCAGTAGGCAACTCAGCCTGCTGGTAATGCAAGACTGCCAGACTCCCCAGGCCAGCTCCCTCTCCCCCCTGCCCTGCTGGCTCCCAGGAGTGCCCTGAAGAGTCAAAATGGCCATCAGGCCGCGTTACAAGTGCTGGCCTTGGGAAGGGTGTAGAAGACCCAGGGCATGGATGTCCAGGTGATGGGCCTCTAATTCTGACTACATGCTAGGGGTGGGCGAGGATGCACAGAGGACATGATGCAGAGCCTTGATTCTTTTTTTTTTTTTTTTAAGATTATTTATTTATTTACTTATTTGAGAGCACAAGCAGGGGGAGAGGCAGAGGCAGAGGGAGAAGCAGGCTCCCTGCTCAGCAGGGAGCCTGAGATGGGGCTCCATCCCAGGACCCCAGGATCATGACCCGAGCTGAAGGCAGCCACTTAACTGACTGAGCTCCCCAGGCACCCCACAGAGCCTTGATTCTTAAATAGAATTGCACGGGGTGGAGGCACAGGGCACAGAGGCCAAGGAGAGATTCTAAGCAGAGGGAGCATTTAAGCAGAAGCATGGTGGTGTGGAAATAGGAAGGGGAGGTCAGAGAAGGGCCCGGTGTCTTGCTGGGCTGGACATCAGCCTTGTGGGAGGTAGGAAGGAGAAGCGGCTGGAGGCGGCTTGGTTCCTGATTACCTTGCTGGGGGGTTTAGACATTCTCTTGTAGGCACTGGGATTTGACAGAAATGACACCATCCTGTTGGTGTTTTGGGAAGAGTGCTCTGCAGGCAGCATGGAGGATCAACAGGTGGAGAGAGGAAGGTCTCCAGAGCAAACACCCGAGAGCAGCAACAAGTCCTTGGGCCACCTACTGCAGCCCCAAGACCCCTTATGCGGTCGGCAAACTTCTTCTTTGGGGCCAGACATTTGGTGTGGAAGCACAACTCCAAAGTAACATTCTAGGCCAGAGAAGCATTCCACGTTAGAGCTGGAATAGACCCCAAGGCCACTCTCCCAGCCCCTTCATCGTACAGACAGGACACCAGAGCCCCAAGAGGCTGCGATTCCTCAAAAGTCACTCAGCAGACGTGGCAGGATTTGCAAGGGAGAAAGGGCACTCTTGCCCAGGAGAGAGCCTCTGCTTAGGGGCGTATGAGCCTGTGCCCACACAATGCCAGTCAGACAGGCGGGTGGGCGCACAGCCCGAGGCAGGCCTGGGCACCGTGCGTGGTCTAGTACGTGGTCTGGTTCGTGGTCTGGTACGTGGCCAGGTCGTCCCCCTTCCCCACTTCACCATTGCTGGCAGCCGTGGGAGCCGCGGGCTCTGAAGGATGCTCTGTTTCTTGGCTCTTGGTTTCTTGGCTTCTCTGCTTCTCACAGAAGACGCATGCCCCCATGGGGTCCCGTTAGATGGCAGTTGTGAACAGACACCAAGTGTAGCGAAGAGAGGGTGATACCTTTATAAGAGCTGCAGTGGCATGCATTGAAAGGGCTCTTTCCTTCAAAAGGAAGCAGAGAGGGAGAGAGGAAGGGGCGGTGCAGCCAGCACCCCGGCCCTGAGCCTGGAAAGGGGGGGACATGCCCCGAAAGGCCGCTCAGCTCACTGCAGGAGCGCGGGACAAGAAAGAGCCGAGGCTGGGGGGAGGGGTGCGTGGGGGCAGCCGGTGGGGCTGTGGGGGGAGAGCAGGAGCGCGAGGGACGGGCCTCTGTGAAGGGAGGGCGGGCATGGGGACCTCTGAGCAGACAGAGCCCCTTGGGCCTGCTGCCGCTCCTGGCCCGTTGTGCCATGTGGAAAAGGCGCCCCTGGATGGGGAGGTGTGAAGATCCGAGCTCGCCCACAGCTTCGTCCATCTCGTATCAATACATTAGCTTCTCTCACTTAAGCCTGTTTGAGTTGGGTTTTCTGCCACGTGCATGGATTTGGTTCTCCGTGCAACGAAAGCCGCTAAAGGATTTTGAGCTGAGGGGGGACGGGATCCGATTTCTACATTAAAAACGTCACTCTGGCAGCCGTGAGGACAAGGGGCTGTGGGGGGGCAAGAGTGGGAGGCGGAGACCACTCAGGAGGTGGGAGAGGCGGCTGGAACACGAGGCTTGGTCCTGGCAGAGCGGGCAGACGCCAGGAGTCACCGTAGGAGCCGGGACAGAATCAGTGGGACTGCTGCTGGTGGCCTGGAAGGATGGGGGGGGGGGCACTGGGGGGTGGGCGGGGCTGCTGAGTGACACTGGAGAGGAGCCGAGTGTGAGGGAGGCGTGGCTTGGGCGCCAGGGGCGGGGGGGTTCTCTTTTGAGCGGGTTACATTTGAGATGCTGGTGACACAACTAAGTGTGGAGCTCTCGTGTCAGTGGTTGGATTCGGGTCTGTTGCCCAGGCTAGAGGTCCGGGCTGGGGAGTCGCCCGTGATGAAGAGGAAAGACAGTAATGTGGGGAGAAAAGAGAAATACCGAGAAGAAGAGGGGTGAGGACAGAGCCCTGACAGAAGTGCAGAGACCGGCATGGGGATGGTGAGGTCATGGCCAGAGAGCGTGTGGTGCCCCGCACAGCGGGGAGGGAAGGGCCCCAAGAAGGGGGAGAGGAGGGAGCAGTCAGCCGCGTCCGTGGTGCCGAGGGATCACATGGGTGATGAGTGCAGAAGCATCTGCAGGTTCTGGCAACATGGGGGCCCAAGGGGGCCTTGATCAGAAGCCCAACCGGAGTGACCCAAGAGTGAATGGGAGGAGGGGGCTGGGGGAGTGAGCGCGAGAAGGTCTTTGAGGGGTGCTGTGAGCAGGTGCAGGGACAGGAGCGGTGGCTGAGGAGGGGGACGGAGATTCCAGGGAGTGCATTTTATTTCTAAAGACCAGAGATGGCAGAGCACGTGCATACAGTGATGGGAATATGGGGTACGGGACCAAACTGATAATAGGGGAAAGAGGGTCGCTTCCAGAATGAAGGACTTGAGAGAGGGAGGGGTTGGAAAACAAACGGTTTGACGTCTGATGGGAGAATAGTTGGGCGGATGACAGAGAACGTGACGACAGACAGAGGCAAGTCTGTACATTTGGTTGGGGGGGGAAGTTTAGGGGGTTCCTGTGTACTTGTTTTCCCCGTGGACTTCGGGGCAAAGCCATGAGCTACAAGGGATGGGCAGAGCTGTAAAATGCCAGTCTGAGGGAGTTGGGGTCACTTTACCAGGGATCTGTTGGAGGGTGGTCACAGGGCAATGATGAGTGCCTGTCGAAAGCTTGTGGTTATAAACTAAAGGGCAGTGGTCAGCCGGCCGTGTGGGGCTGTCTGGACACGTTCAGGTGCTGGGATACAGGCATGGAGAAGATGCTTAGCTGGGTGCAGGTGGACGTGGTGAGAAAAAGTGAGGTGGAAGGGGTGAAGGATTAGAGGTTAACATGCAGGGGACAGATTCTAGTGAGAGCTATGATTGTGCCTATCCCCAAACTGTCTAGATAGAAGACACGGGAAATGCAGGTTTGCGGTCATCAGCTAGTAGGCAGCGTGAGGGTTTTGACAGGTGGCCATGGGTGTGTGTGGGGTGAGGAGGAGGAGGGCCAGGGACCCAACCCTGAAAGTCAGCATTTAAGGAGGGAATGGGAGAGCCTTCTGGGAAGACTGATGGAGGAAACCCAGGCAAGGTGGTGCCGTGGAAAGCACGAGGGAAGAGGAGAAGCTGGGGCTGAGTGTGGGGCTTGCTTCCAGGCAGTCCCGGAGGCTGGAACTGTTCATTTGGAGGCCACCCGGGACTAGGCGAGAAGGTTTTCAGAGGAGAGGCGGAGGGGCTGGCCAGAGCCAAGAAGGGAAGGGAGGAGGCGGGAAACAGTGAGTAGGGTCAGAGGATCAAGTGTTAGATCCGGAGGGAACAGGACCCGGGTCTGCAGAAATGAGAAATCGGTTAATTTTCCAAGAACCCGTAGGAAAAAGAAGTTATGATCTGAACTCAGGGGTTATATTTGGAGTCAGAAAACAGTGCTTGGCTTTCAGGGCCGGGAGCCGTGAGTGAGAGAGCCTTTTGGGCCTGGAGAGGTGGGGAGAGGTTAAAAGGGGTCAAGAAAACAGGCCGGGCGTGAGGACTGGCCCTGCTGAACCCGAACCAGCCGAGTAGCTGCACCCGCCCCCCGAGGTGGCTCACGCCTCCCCTGGTACTGAAGTAGACCGTGCACTCCCAACCCCTGCTGAGTGGGGGAGGGGCCGGGGGGGGAGGACTCCAGGTCCCAGGGTCAAGGGCAGTCTGTAACCCCAAGAATCTACTTTGGAGGGAGGTGCTGATGAGCCGGGCTGGATGCAGGGATGCTAACATGAAGGCGAATGTTGTAGGCTTCACCCCCAGCCCCCAGGACCTGCCCCAGGCTGTTGATACCCACAAGGCTCCGTGAGTGAAAGAAAGGAGGGTGAATATCTGATGGTAGAAATCTAGGGTCAGGCCCAGACGGGGCCTGCAAAAATATCTGTGGGTTGCATGAGTGTTTTGAGTCCAGGATTTCACTGGCAGGGACAGTTTGTGCTCTAAAACAGCCCTAAACAGCCCTGGAGAGTCGGGGCGGGGAGGGGGGCAATTCATTATTCTCTGCCATGAAAGCCTTTGCACATCTCACGGCGTGTTCTGCCCTCTCTTTTTGTGTCAGGGTGGGTGGTCCGCTCTCTGCGTGGGAACACAGTATCGGCCTTGTGACCCCTGCAAGGCCTTCTGCCTCCCCTGGGTTTTCTTTTTCTCCAGGTTTCTCTTCTCACTCCCCCAGCGGGTGTGCGGCATAGAGTCAAGGGGGTGCTCTGGGTCCCTCTTCCTCTGCAGTCTCCTGGGAGGGGCTTGGTTGGAGAGCCCCTGTGCATCTTTTCATCTTCTGGCAAACGAGGGATGTGCTCAGCTTGAGGGTGCAGACGGCACTGGCAGTGGTGGGGAGGGGAGACTGCAGCCACATTGCTGGAAGGGTGGGCCCCTGGAGCCCACTGGGTGGGGCGGTTGCTCCCGCTGCCCGGGAGACCACAGATTGCTGCCCACACGTCCTCGTGGCCACGCACGCTTGGGTCAAAGTGCAGGTGTCGCTGTGCTATCTACCCGTCTTTACCATGGCTTCATGCTTAGCTCCTGCAAATGGATGCATGAAGCCCCAGAAGGCACGGTGGTCCTGTGTTTTTCGCAGGCTGGGCTCCCGAATGCAGAGCCCGGCTAGTGGCTTCCTGTTTATTCATTAGGTCTGGAAGCTCTCATTCCTGAGTGGCAATCCAGAAGCCACCGTGAGGCAGTGGGGCCAGATGAGAAGTGGAGAAGCTTCTCTGGAGCTGACACAGCACTCCCAGGTCTGGCTTTTGTTTCTCCAAGTCTGATTTGCACTGAGGTTGCTAAGAAAGCTTTCTGCCGGGTCTGCTATGCCCTCGATTCGCCTAGCCGGCACTCCCAGACTTTCTCATCTTCCCTCGGTGGGATTCACGGTGGGGCTGAGGCTGCTGCCAGGTGCACACAGCGGGCATCCTTCTCTCTCCCGGCCCGCTTGCCTTCCCAGACCTACCCACTCCTAGGCAGTTGGTTTGGCAGCTAGCGTTGAGAAGCAGCCAGGGTCCTGATGGAGAGGTGGGAGGAGGGGCAGAGAGCTTTGCCCTCCACCTGCCGTCTTTCACCTCCCAGGAGAGCTGGGAGTAGCACCAAGTATGCAAGTTCCTTTTACGTCTGTCCCCAACCATTCTGTCAGCACGAGAGGCCTTGGGGCCCATTCCCACCGTCACCGTTATGGATGCCCCTGCCCACTGAGAATCATGGCCAGGCTGAGGCCATTCATCTCAGGGGCAACAGAAATTGCTTTGCCTTGGATTTGATGATTTGGGCAATGACAGCTTTTAAACGGGTACTTCCTACTCATGTATGGGTCGTATTTCTAGTGGTTTATTTACAAATTGGCTGTTGGCTACTTGAAACCAGTTCTTATAGAATTACGTTTTCGGGTGGGTGGTTAGGTTTCCAAGCCAGCACACACAGGGCTGTTTCACTTGGACCAAAGCCAGGGATCCGGTAGTTGGCAGGGGCGGGTTATAGGCCAAGGTTTACACTGAGAGGATGGGCAGGGGTGGGGGTAAGCCTGGATGAGGACAAGGTCCCTGCCCCTGGGTCCATGGAATGCCGGCGGCCTGGGGCATTCATTCATTCATGATTCCTTTCTTCACCTCGTACCCATATTCACTTCCCCATCGCTCCATCCTCAGAATATACCCCAAATCTAACCCCTTCTGCTAGCTACCACCACCCTAGTCCCAACTGCTGTCCTCTCTCCACCTCCTGCATGTGCCCCCTACCCCCCCCCCCCCACCCCATAGCCAGAGTGAAGCTTTTAAAATGCAAGTCAGCTCAAGTCATTTTGCAAGGATCACACAGAGCTGGTCCAGGAGGCAGGAGGCGGCACCTAACCCTCCACCCTCTACCCTCCACCCCATCAATCCCACTTACCTGCGGCCCACTCCACCGAGAGGTGGGGGTCAAGATTTCTCAGCACCTGCTTTCTTTTGGATCTGCCTGGTTTCCTTTTGTCCCAATGTGTTCCTGCTTACTTCCTCAATGTCCCGGGTAACGACTGTCTTTGGAGCGGGCTTACCACCTACCCTTTGCTTTAGGACAAAAAAAAAAAAAAAATGGCACCTCCCGCCTCTCACCTGCTGTGTATGCACCCAAGAGGACAGGAAGACAGTGTTTTTTTTTTTTTTTTTTTACTGTGCTCCACAGGTTCATAACTGCGGTAACTCATCTCTTCTGCGCTCCTTCCTTAATTGTGAGTGGCAGTCACGTTCCCGCCCTCGTGTCAGTTCAGCTCAACTCCGTGCACCAGGCCTTGGATTCCTCCTCATTAGTCACTCTCTCATCCCTGCGTCTCACTACCCTTCCCTCCTGGGCCTCCAACCTCCCCTTCCTGGGGCAAGCTGACACCCCACCTTGAGCTGACCCATCCGGGATTCCTCCTGCCCCTGGAAGGCGCCCACCTCTTAACTCCCACTGCCACGTTGGCCTGATAGGCTTAAGTCACCCTGATTCTCAGGCAGGCGGCCGCTTCTTGGAGCTGCCCCAGAGCAGCATCCGAGGCTGACTGTTGTCCCCTGTGGCTTCATCAGTGAGTTTCTGGGCCCCATGACATGGCTGCGTAGAATCTGGGACTGCAGGAGCCCCTAGGGGTCATTTTGCTCCTCCCTCTCCCTCTGCCCTTCCCACCAAGGAAGAACCTTCTTCCCTGGCCTGGGACTGTTGTGTTCAGCATCCTCCTGCATCTGCCTGCAGGCTTCTTGCTGCAGGCTCCTGTCCTTGCGTCAGGGGAAAGACAGCGGTAGGTCCTGCTGCTGGAGCCGCCCATCTCTGTGCTGCACACCCCCCGCCATCCCAGCCTTTTCACTCGACCACTTGTTTACAGCTTCCCAGCCTCTCTGCCATCTGGGTGACGGGAGCACCCAGCCAAGACAATCTGAATTAATTTTGCAAGTAAAATTTCATCAGACGACCTATCAAGCGCTTCACTAAATCAAGACATATTACATCTCGTGTGTGCCCTGAGCCCATTTATCATGAAAGTCAGCCCCTGAAATGCCAGACGAGCTTAGGCCAGAAAGGAGGAACATTCTTATGTGAAGTGAGAGGGGTCTTCCTTTTTTTTTTTTTTAAGATTTATTTATTTATTTTGAGAGAGTGAGAATGAGAGAGAGAGAGAGAGTACATGAGAGGGGGGAGGGTTAGAGGGAGAAGCAGGCTCCTCACCGAGCAGGGAGCCCGGTGTGGGACTCGATCCCGGGACTCCAGGATCATGACCTGAGCCGAAGGCAGTCGCTTAACCACCTGAGCCACCCAGGCGCCCGAGAGGGGTCTTCCTTGTCTCTAGACGTGTGACCCAAGGGGTTTCGCTCTGCTCTTTTGCCGAGAAGACATTGTTGAGGGTACCTGAGATTCGGGGTCAGGTGGCCCTGAAACAGAACCCCTGCTTTGAGGCTTCCTCGCTGTGCAACTCTGAGCAAGTTGCTTAACCTCTCTGAGCCTCTGTTTTCTTGGGTGTAAAATGGACATCATATCTACCTCAGAGGGCTGTTGTGAGGTTAAATGAGATGAGACTCCACGAATTCTCTGTATGATAGCAAGGGCTCTATGAAAATCCATTCCTTGCCCCCATATGAGGTAAGTTACAAACCCCATAGACATTTTTGGTTCCGACATGCTGACGTGGAGGTATCTGCGTACGACATGAATGATAGGAAATTAACAAGCGAGTAGATGCTCTGCACATGGCAGGTACCTGCATGTAGTTGAGAGAGGGGAGGGCACAGTTTCTGTTCACACGGAAAGAAAGTAGGCAGAAGTTGTCACCTGCCAGACACGGCATGGGTTCCGTAGGTTGGTCCCTCTGGTGTCTTACTTTGTTTCTTGCCCTGGCTCATCACCTGTGAGTTGTTGGTCTTACAGAGACTTCTGGGATCCTTGATAGGGCCTCACTACGGTGATGTTGATGGACCCTCCCCTTTCTGCTTGGTTGTTTGGCTTTGTTCCTATCACCTTTGCAGGCAGTGGTTGACTAGAGTCATTTAGGAGAGGGCAAAGGGAGATAGAGACACGTGCTGTCTTATCTGCTGACGACTTAGGTTAGGACTCCCTCCAGAGAAGTCTGGAGGTGGTGACCCCTGTGGGATATAGCAAAGACCCCCTTCGTGACAATTTGACTCTAAGCTTGGCCTCCTGGGAGCTGGGAAAGTGAGGTCCTGGACTCCCCAGGACTGCTTTTGGAGGGAGCCCAGGCTCCCCAGTTCCCTCTGCCTTCTTGGCTGTGCAAGCATGGGGCACGTGGGCACCAGCACCCCTGTGAAGGTCCGTCATCTTTTGTTGAGTGCTTACCAGTGTTGCGCCCTGAGCTGAGAGGGCCCGACAGAATCTTTCTGTCCACCAGGAGCTCCCAGTCCTGACTGGCTGTGGTGCCAAAGGACAGAATGAGTTACAGGATGTAACTTACTTCTTTCAGCACCAAAATTAAAAAATATATATATATTTTGGCCACTTTAAATATTTCCATCCAAATGGACCCAAGAAAAGGATCACTAATATGCGTCTCTCTTAAACAGTATACACAGAGCACAATTTGATCATCATTCTCATTACTCAGGGTCATTAATAGAAACATCAGCTACTATCTGGATATTCTATGTCTCACACCAAGTGGCCCCGAACTGCTCATTTCTTGGGTTCTTTATCCATTTTATGATTTTCACTTTTCTCCTGCTTTATCAGTTGCTTCTTGCTGCTTTTGCCAGGCGGTCTGCCTCCCTTCTGTTTTGCATTTAGTGTGAATAAACTCTATCAGCATTCGGCATAGAATGGAGTCTGGGAGGGTCTCTCTTGTTTATGGTTTTTTTTTTTTTTAAAGAGAGTGAGAGAGCTTGTTGGGGGGGTGTTTGAAGGAGGAGGGGCAGAGAGAGAGAGAATCTTAAGCAGGCTCCATGCCCAGCGAGGAGCATGATGCAGGGCTCGATTTCATGACCCTGAGATCATGACTTGATCTGAAATCAAAGAGTCAGATGCTTGACTGACTGAGCCGCCCAGGCGCCCGTGTTGTTTCTTCTTTTATCTCAGTGGCCTTGTGTCCCCTGGGTAGGTGGTGGTATCATACTGCCTTGTGTTGATGCTGCGTTGTTTGTGTATATACCCAGTTTTTTTTTTTTTTAAGATTTTTATTTATTTATCAGAGAGAGAGCGAGAGACAGAGGCAGGCAGAGGGAGAAGCGGGCTCCTTGCGGGACTCGATCCCAGGACCCTGGGATCATGACCTGAGCCGAAGGCAGACGCTTAACCGACTGAGCCACCCAGGCGTCCCGTATACCCAGTTTTTAATTTCATTTATTTATTGAGATATAATTGACATATAACATACTAGTTTCAGGTGTATGACATAATGATTTGATATTTGTACAGATTGTGCAAGGATCATATAGGACCAGTTTCTAGATAGATTTTCAGATCGTGGTAGACAAGGGACCTCGAGTCACATTTGTTATGCTCTTCCCACAGCAGTGCTCCATGTAGGGCAGGGACCTCACACATACGTGCACTCTGAATTTTTTTTTAAGATTTTATTTATTTGAGAGAGCGCATGCATGAGCGTGGGGAGAGGGAGGGGTAGAGGCAGAAGCAGACCCCCCCACTGAGCAGGGAGCCCACCGTGGGGCTCCATCCCAGGACCCTGGGATCGTGACCTCAGCCGAAGGCTGACACTTAACCGACTGAGCCACCCAGGTGCCCCACACTGAATTTATCTATGAATCTACTTAATGAAATTGGGAATGAAATTGAATGTATCATAGTTGTATCACTAGAAAGCAAGAGAGTATTTCCATCAGCTATACAAAAGAGACAGTATGAGAGTGGGTTAAGACTTAGTAAAGTTGGGGCTCTCATTTCAGCCCTTCCATTTACTAGTTGGGTGATTTTAGATTACTCTGTGCCTCAGTTTCCTTGCCTCGGAAATGGGATGATTATAGTGGTTGCCTCATAGAGTTGTGAATTAAATGACAAGAAAGCTGTTAAAATTGCTTAGCATATATCGGGCACATAATGAGCACGGGGATGCTAATAACGATGATTAAAAAAAAGCCTAAATGTTTGATTTGGTGGAAGAGTGGTGGAGATGGTATGAGCTTCGTGGGGGGGTGGTTCCTAGGGACCATTCCTCTCTGCCCAGGATTTTCTTCTCCTCCTTTCCCTCTTCCATGCCTCTGGGAAGATCTTTATTTGGTCTCAGGGCTAGATGATTATTAATGCAGAAATGTTAGTGCTGGAGATTTCCACAGCCTTTGAATAATAGGTATTTGGAAAATTAAATATTTCTGTCAAGTATGCCATAAATCTTGGCTGTTTAGGAAGGTGAGAAATTAAAATTGCAAAACAGCCGGGGAGGGAGTGCATGGTCTAACCCCTGTGTGTGGTCTCAGGGTGAGGGTGGGCAGGGCGGCAGCCGCTTGGGAGCAGGAACCTGAGCAGGCCTGGGAGAGGAGGGTAGAGGCAGTCCAGAGAAGGTTGCTTGCTGCAGGTCCTCAGCCTGCCAGACTTTGAAGTTCAGATGGTTTTGATGGAGGCTTCCGGCTTTGTGTTCTAGATCTGCATCTGGCCTGCTCGGGCTGGGCTTCAAGCTTTCTCTTCTTTCCCTCCCGCTTTGGCTTTCCTGCCCACCCACCAGCCCACCAGCGAGGCCCCCTGCCCTCCCCCTGCCTCAGAGGAATCGTGTGGCACTGCAGACAAGAGCCTTTCCGTTAGTTCCTTCTGCCGCTGGAGAGTCACCCTGGAAGGGGGCAGCCCATTCTGGGCATCCCCTGCTCCAGCAAAGGCAAAAGCTGTGAGAGGGTCTTGTGTAGAGAAAGGGTCTCCCTGATCACACAGAGGGGCATCTCACGTATTACTCCCCAAGGGTCAGGAGACAGCAAAGACAAGGAGATGTGGGTGAGGCCTCTTGACATGGGATACTCTGTCTTCCAGAAGAACACGGCCTCTCCCCTCCCTCAGCCCCAGGAGGACCCAGAGACCCCCAGCCTCACCTGTGTTGCTTTCCTGCCTTCTTACTGGTCACGTACCAGGACTGGACTCTAGTCTACCACACTGCATACATGTGGTGTTAGGAGTGTGAATTAGTCACCAGTTTTGGGGGGACCCACATGAAAAGGGCAACCAGCAAAGCAAAGCCTATTTAGGGGAGAAGGGCCAGGGGTGGTGAAGAGACTCAGAGCCACGTCATGTTCTTCCTTTCACACATTCGCTTACTCAGCAGGCATGGATGAGCTGTTGGAACATTCCTGATATGCTGGATACCTAGGAAATACAAGTAATAGTGAGAACAGACTGTCTTACCTTGTGCTGGGCGTTGTGCTAAATCCTTCAAATCCATTAATTCATTTAGCCCCAAGAGTCTTAAGATAATATTGCTATCCGTTTTAATAAGGAAGCTGTGATTCAGAGAAATGAAGTGACCTTCCCAGATGGAAGAGCTGAGAATCAAACCCACATCTGACTTTTATTTTTTTAATATATATTTTTTAAGATTTTGTTTATTTGAGAGAGAGACAGAGAGAGTGAGAGAGCACGAGCAGGGTGAGGGGCAGAGGGAGAAGCGGACTCTCCACTGAGCAGGGAGCCCGATGTGGGGCTCGATCCCTGGGCTCCAGGATCACGACCTGAGCCCAAGGCAGACGCTTCACTGACTGAACCACCCAGGTGCCCCCACGTGTGACTTTTAATCACTCTGGATCACTTGCCAATAAGGCCTTGTTGAAAATTCAGCAGGGAGTCCAGGCTTGCTCCTAAGAAGCTCAGTCTAGGAGAGCAGGTGAGTATGTTTGAGTGGCAAACTCAGTCTAGGATGGTAGGCCAGGGACTAGGGAGGGCTTCCTGGAGGAGGTGATGCCTAAGCTGAGTCCAGAGGATGCACAGGAGCCAGCCCAGAGAAGAAACAGAGGTAGGGTGTTGTGAGGCTAAGGGAAGAGCTTCAACAAACACCCAGCCCCGAGTGAGAATTTGTGTCGAGGTAACAGGAAGCAGGCTGGAACTAAGGTACAAGGGAGAGAGAAGAAGCCAGAGAAGTGGCTGAGATCAGACATAAAGGGCCTTGTATGTCAGGCTAAAGGCACCAGGAAGCCACTGGAAGGATTTACCCAGAAGGGGACAGGTTGAGACCCTCTGGTGGTGGTAGGGCAGCTGGGTAATAGGAAGCAGAAAAATGAGGCTGTGGCAGATATTTATGAGAAATGTGGGCTTACACTGAGGTCTGCAAGTGGACAAACTTGAGAGACTCTCTAGAAGGCAGAATCGACGGGACATAGTGCTGATTAGGTATGGGGGGAGGGTGCCATGTGTAGAGAAGGGAGGAGCCAGGTCTGAGGGACCAGGGTGGGACCCCTGTCCCCACATATGTATGACTCACCTGCTTGGTGGCCATGGGGATCCTCACCATGGACACGAACCCCATTCTGGCCTTGTGTGGATGAATGGGGTGCATTCTGACCACTGGGCTGTGGGATGCATGTGATTATTGAGATGTCAGTCATGCAGGCAGGGGCCCAGCTGGCCCAGTCCCACCTCTTAGTCCCCTCCAGGCAAACCCCTTCTCTGTCCTTTACAAAGGAAGAAGGCTCTTTCTGTATTGGACATATGGACGGTGTCATTATTGGCCTCTTTTCCTGTATGGCCTAGGGGTTGCTTGGCCAGCCAGCACTGCGCTTGGACCTAGCTTCTAGGTTCCTAGCATATGGCCGGGGGGAAGGCAGCTGTCAGAAGGCCTCCAGTCTAGGAGCTCTAAGTTCCAAGTTCCCCTACGCCCCAGCTTCTCTGGGCTCTAGAGAACACTTTCTGGGGCCTGGATGAACTGGTGCCCAAGGAGAAGCTTGTGAAAAGGAGAGAAGACAACCCCTCTATTTCTGGGTTCCTGCGAAGAAAGCAGGGTGGGTGGCCACCTTCACTTTCTGGAGTAAAATGTGAACTTTTAAAAACTGAGGACCGAAAACTAAGTTCGGTCTTAGGCCAAGCTAGGCTGGGAGCCGGGAGGGAATAACAGAGGCCCTCTCGAGGTTAAGGCTGGGGTGGGTGGGCTTTGTACCCCATCCAGCTGGCTTCTCTCAGCTTAGCTGACCTAAGCACTTGGGGAACTCTATCCTTTGGTCCTCCATCCAAGGAAGTTAGATGTTGCATTCCCGGTTATTCGGCTTCTGAATTCCCCCCACCCTTCCTGGAGCTTCCGAGGAGCCCACCTCCTGTTCAGAGAATTTATGAATCCCCATCTGCCTGTTCTGATGGTTCTGGCACCTGCCACACCTGGGCTGGGTTATCCCTCCCGGGCCTACCTTGAGCACCGGCCACCAGTCTGGTTTGACTCCTGACGGACACCCGAGGGCCTGGTCCATTATCTGTCCATCCCAGAGGAAGAGTGCCAGGCGTGTCCCATGAATTCAGTACAAGCTCTCAGGGAGCCTTTGAAAGGCTGGGGGTTGGGGGTTGGCGGCTGGGCGGGGGACTGGAGGGGGGTCGTCATCGTCATGAGAGAACATGTGCAGTGAGAAAGTTGGGGTGGGGACTGGCGCTGTCCAGGAGCACTGGATTCGTGGCCCGATGAGGGGCCCTGGGGCCTGGCGAGCCTGGAGCCCCTGCCCGGCTCCCTCTCACCACGTGTGCGCTAGGCCTTCGTTACTCTGGCAACTCGCCCCGCTCTCGGACGGCACCAGGCAGCTGAATCCAGCCCCTTGTTACGGGGGAAAATGCTCTCATTGAAGCGCCCGAGCGGAGCTTCTGCCTCTTATTGCAACCGGCGCCACCGGCTTCCATTTGTAAACTTATTAGTGTGCGCGCGCGGCCAGAGGGCCCGGGAATCCGGGCGGCGGCGCGGGGCGACGGAAGGGGGCGACGGCCGCCGCATGCTAATCAGGGGGCCGGACCGAGCCGTGGGGGTGGGCAGGGGCCGCACGCTGCGAGCGCCTCCGCCCTGGCGTTGCCCTTGGCCCTGCCCTTGGCCCTGCCGGCCGCGATTCCCTGGCGTTGCGCTAGTAGGGGAGTCGGAGCGGCGCACGGTTGGTTGGGAAGGGTCTTAGGACCCAGAGAGGAGACAGGTGTCTCCCGGGGGCAGGACCCCCCTCCACCCCGACCCGGACCCCGGGAGGGGCGGCCCGCTCCCCTCCCCGGAGGGGGGGGGGGCGTTCCCTGGACCCCAGGCCCGGGGTTCCCTGCAGGCACAGCCCGTGGGCGCTTTCCCGGCCCGCGAGGGGAGGCCGCCGGGCGCCCTGAATGATAACGCGCCCGCGCCCCCTTATTCAGAAGGGGCCGCGGCCCGGCTGCCGTGGCAGGTCATTAGCCCGACAGGTGGGGCCGGGCGCCCTGCGCGCTGCCCGCTCCCTGAAGGCTCCCGAGTGGGCTGACGAACAGAGCGTGGGCCTTCCGGAAGCCGGCTGCTCTGGACCCATCTCCGGACTTTGCACAAGGGCAGCTCTTTGTTTACCGCGCTCCTTCTCTCCCCCCTCCTCCCTCTTTCCGGTGATGGGCTCCACGCGGGGGCGGGGGGGGGGCCTGTCTGAGCGACCCCCTCCCAGTCATGCCCGTTCTGCTGGGCACCCATCGCCGGGGAGATGACCGCTGGGCCAGGCGTGGGAGGACGGACTGCGGAGCCCGCGTCATCCGGCCCGTGGGGAGCGGTGTGCGGGCGGAGGGGCCCCGCCGCCACCGCCACCGAGCCGAGCCCGGAGCGCGGCTTCGCCTGCCTCGTCGCCTCCAGCTGCTGACCTCATTAGGGCTGGTATCCTGGAGGAGCGGGCCGGTAAAAGGACCAGAAGAACCGGAACCAAGTGGCTGCGAAGATATTGACAGCCTCCCTGGAAACTCGTGTTCTATTGAGCTGCTGCATCCCCTCCTTTAATTAGCAGGAGGGAGCTGGACAAGTTGTTACAACTGCAGGGAAAACGATAAAAGATGGCTTTGTATTAGTGTGGCAAATTTTATTAAACTGAGAGAAAGGGTAACTGAAACATGACAGCCGTGTGTGTAGTGCCTCCTGAATTTGTAATAACCCAATCTTGTTCTGAATCATCCCTGCGTTGGCAAACGGAATATAAAGCGTTTAACAGATCCAGTATTGTAGGAGGTACAACAGAGAACAGCCGAGTGGGGAGGGGCAGGTAGGGGAAGAGGGCCTCCAACCCCGGGCAGCCTTCACTGGTTAATGAGACCCGAGAAGAAATACAGGGTCTGCCTCCTGGTTTTGTTTCATTAATTACTCCTGCCGCCCCTGGCTCTTTCTTACATCTCCGTGTTTCCACTTATAATTCAGAGGTAGTATCTGGCCACAAGAGAAAACTTAATAGCACATTAGTAGGTAGGGAATGGACAAAGCCATCTTTTCCTAACGGGAGTAAAAAAGTAGACAGGAAATCGGGGAGGAAAGAGCTCAGCCACGTGGTGGTGCTGGGCTTGGGGCATGACTTTGGTACTCAAGCTGGAAAGGGGGTGATGCCATATTCACCGTGCATTAGCTGTGGTGCCCATGGCTATGATTTTGATGATAGACATGTGCGTGAGGCCCAGACAAGTTAAGTCCTATGTCCAGGGTTTAGTAAATAGCAAGCTTGGTCTCGCACTTTGGTCCTTCAGACTCCAAAGCCTATGCTTTGCCTGTTACCCTAGGTCTTAGATTTCAGTTGACTAATGGAAAGGGGAAAAAATAATCATTTGTAGAGGCCCTTAAGTGAGGAATTGTAGCTCTTGAACTCTAGGGGATTTCAAGATCTTCTGATCTAGGTAAGATATTATTTACTCTTCTTTTCAGAGGAAGTGACTGGATTCCAGAGATGTTAAGCCACCTGTCCAGGGTCATGCAGCCAGGAGGTGACTGAGGAGGGAGACAAGACTGCACATTCCTTCCTATTGAGTAAGGCCTCAAATGTCAGATAAATCCATGCTTCATTAAAATAGGGTCTATTTAAGATGATTGCAAGCTAAATCTGTGGACCGAGCCTGACTTCTTACTCCTGCCACTTCCTACTGTTCGGTCCTCAGTGGAGACAGAGACTTAAATCACTGTCTTTCCTGTCACTCTTCCTAAAGTTGAAGGCTGGCATTTAAGTCTGACCTCTCCCCTCGCTCAAATTCTTCCTGCCAAAGACTGAGCTAGACCCTCTTGGGGGTTTCACTTCCCACTCAGGAGTGATTAACGTGTCCCTTTTCCCAGCACGTAGAGGAAATGAGCAAAGCACTTCTGTTTGAAAGAAAAAAGGGGGGGGCGGAGAGAGAGAGAGAGAGAGGGGACAGAAATATGTAACACAACCCCAGGCTCCAGTTTGGGTTTGCAAAGTGGAAAACAAAACAGAACCATTTCCCAGGTACTTTTATGTTATTGCCTCTATAATGTGCCCAAAAATATGTTCCAAGTGATTCATCTACAATCCAATAAGAACGGCTGTTGCCATTCCTATGAAAGGAGCCGGAGAGCATTAGTGAGCCATTTTATTTTATGAAAGGGAAGAGGCGCAGGTGTTTGGAGCCATTTGCCTGAGGCATCGAGGCCGGTGCCCCTGGGTGTCTATAGCTCCGGGCGGGGCAGCTGACAGAGCAGCAGGTTGGCCGAGACACCAACAGACAGTACCCGACGGTTAACTCCGGATGGGTCTACCCATGGTGGAGGCTTTCAACTTCAGTGCACTGGCCCCCCGCCACTCAAAGCTCTCTTTGTCATCTGCTGATTTTCAAAAAGTATCATTAACCGTAATAATAATTCACATTTGTAAGGGACTTTGTAGCTTGCAGTGCTGCCTTTTATCCATCTGGTGTGATCCTGATAACCACCCTGAGACTGAAACAGTTACTATCATCCCCATTTTACAGATGAGAAGACTGAAGCTTTTTTTTTCTTTTCTTTTTGACTTTTTTTTATTATTATGTTATGTTAGTCACCATATATCACATCATTAGTTTTTGATGTAGTGTTCCACTATCCATTGTTTGCGTATAACACCCAGTGCTCCATGGTGGGGGGTGGGAGGGATGGGGTGGCTGGGTGGTAGACATTGGGGAGGGTATGTGCTATGGTGAGCACTGCGAATTGTGCAAGACTGTCGAATCACAGACCTGTGCCTCTGAAACAAATAATACATTATATGTTAAAAAAAAAAGATAGCGGGAGGGGAAGAATGAAGGGGGGGAAATCGGAGGGGGAGACGAACCATGAGAGATGATGGACTCTGAAAAACAAACTGAGGGTTCTAGAGGGGAGGGGGTAGGAGGATGGGTGAGCCTGAAAACTGAAGCTTTGAAAGTTAAGTGCTTTGTCCAAATTAAGAGGCTCCCTTCGGGGCGCCTGGGTGGCTCAGTCGTTAAGCGTCTGCCTTCAGCTCAGGTCATGATCCCAGGTTCCTGGGATCGAGTCCCACATCGGGCTCCCTGCTCCACGGGAAGCCTGCTTCTCCCTCTCCCACTCCCCCTGCTTGTGTTCCTGCTCTCGCTGTCTCTCTCTGTCAAATAGATACAATCTTTAAAAAAAAAGAAGAGGCTCCCTTCCACCACCACCCCACTCCCCTGGCTGTTTCCGTATGTCAGTGTCCTCCTTGTAAATGTTGGGGATTTTATGTTGAATTCTGATTTGGAGCAGGAGGTGTGGGCTTCTCTAAATGGTGATGCTGCGCAGTGTCAGTCACTGGGACAAGACGAAAGTTGTTAGCCAGGAAACAGGAGTGCTCAAGAGGACCCCACGGTGGCAGGGGAGAAACTCTGGGCCCTACTCTGCTGAATACAGACTTGGAAGAAGCTGGGCATAGGGAAAGGTGCTCTCTCCATACAGGTGGGCGGGGGCTAGGAAGTGGGAACCTCAGAGTGGGTCTAAGTGGACCAACGGAGGCCAGGTTGGGTAGATGAGTGTCCCCTTCCCATTTCCAGGCTGTTAGAAAAGTCTTACTGAATCATTCCAGTCTCATGAGTTGTGCATTTGGGATTAAGGCGAAGGACCCGTGTCCGCAGCAAGGCATTCTCTGAAGGGGGTGGTGGCTGTTTCTGAGACCACCCTGTTGATGTCAGCAATAATAAGTGGGACAAGATGAAGCTTAGGGGACAAGGGTCGGGGAAGAAAGAGCCTGCAGCCCACCTCACCGGAAAGCCTCCCTCTCCTGCCAGCCATGGAAGGTTAGGGTTTGAGGATTTTGAAACCTAATTGTCCACAACAATGTGAATTTATGTAACACTACTGAACTGCACCCTTGAAAATGATTAAGAAGGTAAATTTTATTTCGTGTATTTTACCAATAAGAAAAATAACTGTAACAATGGCTCATAGTTTATGAGTCAAAAGGCTTCTAAGAGTTCTGACAATAGACAGTGTTTCTCTGCTCTATCCTTCCCTAACCCCTCAGCCTCCCTTCTTCGAAGCAACAGCTTTCAACTTTTTATCTCTTTTTTTCTGACATTTACCCATCTCTTGAGTTCTAAATAATATGTATGTATCATTTAGTTTAATGCATTAATTATATTATCTATTGACTTTCTATTTATGCTAATGAGGATTTAGTTCTCTTATGCTGCCATCCCTCTCATTCTTACCCTCTATATAGGGTATTTAAACTCTAGTTAAATCAATATTCAGGATTTACATTGTGCCTACTTGACTATGATTCACAACTGACTATTATATTATGGTTATGTTTCCTTTTCTTTTTTCTTTTCCTGAAGTTCATAACCACCTTGTTTTGCTTAACTTTTTCGCTTTGATTTCCAATAGCCTCTGAGAATAATTTTCCTGAAGATCGGTCTCATCAGTCAATCCGTTCCGACACGTGTCTCGGGGACTTTGCTTCTGGACGCCGCTGTCATGTCCGGTTGGCTTGTGCTTAGGCCTGTGGCACGGCGGTGGCCCTGGGACTTTCCTCTGCTCTGGTCCCAGGAAATCCCTTTGCCTTTCTGTAATATACATTCTTTATTTCTAGGATCTCGCCTCCTCTTCTTTTTTGGCTTGCTCCATTGTTTTGATGGAGCACATTTGCCAGGAGTGTTCTCAGGTTCAAAAGATGTGCAGTAGCCAAAGGCCTGGTGAGGACAGGCCGTGGTGTGGCGCTATGCGCTCTGGGCTGGTGCCTTCCGAACCTGGGGCGCAGCAGCGTCCTCTCCCCTGGGTAGGCTCTCCTGTTTTCTGTAGCCCCTGTGGTCTTTTTCTTATCATCCTGCTGCAGGGTTTTGATTTTTAGGAAGGCGGCGCCCTCACCCATGTCCCCCTAGAAAGGGGCAGAACTGTGACTTGAACCCAGATCCATGGGCTCAAGTCCAGTGCCATCTTCCGTTTGAGCTATGATCTGTTCTCCTTCCGCCACAGCCGGGACTAGTGCAGTCTGGTCCTCACCACTCATCAGCCATCTGGCCTCACTCAACACACCTCACCTCTTCTCCTCTTCCTCCTTAGCCAGCCCCATTGTGGGAGCGTGTGTCCCCAGCCCCCTGCACCCGTGCCTGGGCCCTGTCCAGGGAGGGCATGGTCTCCCAGGGGAAAACCCCAAGGTCTGTGAGATGACCTGGCGTTTTGTCCTTTTCTCGGTGGCTGGTCTGCTTGGTGGTGGGGAATGTGATTTATAAGGATTTATAAGGATCAAAGTCATCCCTGCCTGTCTGTCACACAGCCCCGCTCAGGCCCCTTTGAATTGGCAGGAAGTCAGTGGAGGGGATCCCCTCTACAACATGCCTGGTCTCCTTCCCCTGGAAAATTTCAGGTCTGTGTCAAGCAAGGGAAGGAATAGCACATAGGGAGAGAGTCAGGCTCCTCTCCATCAAGTCCCTTGTAACTCAGTAGGTGAGAGCATGTCGTGGCAGCAAACAGGGTGGGAGAGCCCGTCCTCCTTGCGGGGCTGTCTCTGGGAGGCCTTGCCTGGCTGCTGCCTCCTCCCTCCCCTCCTAAAGCATTGCCTTCCTTGGGAAGTTTTCCAGGCGGTGTGGAAGCGAGATGGCCATGTGTGCCGGAAGTCACGCATAAGTAAAATCCACAGATAATTCCCAAGCTCTGCTTTAGCCATTAGTTTTCATCTTTCTTCCCACGAAACCTTTCTCTGAACTGCTAAGGGAGCAACGCTGATTGATTTGTGCCTTTCCCCTTTATGTTTCCTCTGTTCCCTCCCCCTGCTTCTGATTAAGATAGAAATTAGCTGTGAAATGACCCAAGTAAGGCCACGACATATTCTGCAAGAAGATAGACAAGCAAGAGGCCTCAGTAATCTATAAATTAGATAATCAGGCCCCATGCCGTTGGAAGTGACTCTATGCTGTTTACTCATTCATTCATGCATTCATTCTATGATATCTTCTTGATTGAATAAAGTGGCTCTGGTGTGATGAAATCTTGCTGTTTGAGGTATTTAAAGTGTATTTGAAGCAGTGTGACCTCCTGCAGATTGTAGTCACCCCAAGGTCGCGAGCCCAGCTGTTTTGCCCACTCGGTATGGGGTCCTCTGGGTCCGGCTTGGGCTGCAGGACAGGCAGTTTGCTCAGAATGAGAGCCCCGTAAATGTTTGTTGTTGATGGTGATGCTTGATCAATAAAGCTCATCCTGCCATTGTCATCAGGGGATAAATCAGTACTCGTGTGTGTGAGAATTTCCCCTTGAACGTGTTTCTGAGGATGCTCAGTCAGACTCTTTATGGTTTCCAAGAGCTGGGGCATGAGGAAAAGGGCCTTGGCAATTTGCTGCTGTGGAGAAGTTGGGCAGAAAGCAGGGAGTCAATGAATTAGTCAGGGCCCCGCGGCTCACCCATGTTACCCCATAGCCGCTGAGGACCCTGGGCCTCTGCTCAGCAATCTTCAGCTCAAGCTTGCGGGTTCTTTGATGGCAGCTCGACTCTTGTCTCTCGGGGTGGGGGGAGGAGGTAGACGCAAGGATGGAGAGTTGGCACTGGAGTACTTGGGACTCAGAATCGTTGTGAGCAGGTATGTAAGAGAGCAGAGCAGGAGTCTGTAGGGGAGCGGCTGGGACTGGACTTGGACTCAGCAAGCCGAGGTCCTGGCCACCACAGACAGTGTGTGCATGGGCGCGAATCAGGAGCCAGGGAGCCACAGAGGTCCAGGGCTTGGGGTTCAAGACCCATTCCCAGCCCCTTCTGTGTGGGGTGGCCCGGCCTGACAGCCAAGCCTGTGCTCACACTCCGGCTCCTCCGTACCTCAGAGGCCTGGACGGAAGGTGGCTGAAATACGGCTGATGGCAAGGCCTTGGGATTGGCCTTGGGACTCTACTCCACCGGCTCAGGGATTGGGGGTGTCACAGCTCCGAGAGCATCTCCTGTGACACGTCCTCTCCCCTCCGGGACCAACCCCGGGGCCTCCAGGACAGATTCCCCAATGTGAGATTTAGTTCTTTGTTACCTGTCTTCTCTGCAGCCTTACCTGAAGCTTCCTAAGAACAAGTCAGGAACCTCTTCCCTAGTTCAGACGTGCTGAAGCGCGCGCCAGGCGCGTGGTAGGGGCTCCATAAGTGCTGGGTGAATGGAGCAGGGCGCTGCGCTGCATGGTTGTGCCTGAACAATGGGGGGGGGGCAGGGCAGGGAGCAGGTGTCCACGATGGGGTCACTGGGTGAGATGGACCGCCGTGGTTCTAGGTCTTCTTCCAGGGAGGGAAGGACAGAGGGATGGTAATGACAGTGAGGAAACACTCGAACAGGGCGTGCTCTGCACCAGGGCCTGTTGGAACACCTTACACAGGTGCCCTTGTTTAATCCTTTGTTTTCCTCATTTAATTCTTAGTACAGCCCTATGAGGGCTGATCTGCCGCTGGAAGACACAGCCCCTTGCATTTTTGAGGCGGCGACCATAGGAAAACAAAGTATGAACGGCCAAAGGTGTTCTTATTACTCCCACTTCACAGATGAGGAAATGGGAGACCTGGCTTCCTCGGGTGCGTTCTTCACATCTCTTCCTTGGCGAAGGCTCAACTACCCTCTACCTCCCTGTCACTGCATTTCTTACTCTTTCTGGCTGTTTGCTTGTCCCGCTTCCCTAGGACTGACTGTAGGTTCTGTCTGCGCAGGGACTAGGCTTGTCTTGCTCATATTGAACCCCTGGTGCCCGGCATGCCATTGGTACAGAGTAGATGCCCAATACATGTCTCTGAATGAATGAATGAACAGACTGCAAGAGTGTCACTTGCTCGCCACTGAAGCATTCCACCAGGCTGCAGGGAGGATGGCTCTTTCTTCTGTGACTCCCCACAGTGCCCATGAGCAGAGGGGTGTCCCAGGACCAGGCCCCTCTGTTGAACCCATGTTTGTTGAGTGCCTACTGTGTGCCGCCTCCATATTGAGCGCCAGGGAAGGCGTCCCTACCATCAAGGAGTTTCCAACATCTTCTGCAAAGAAATCCCTTCACTTGAATCTCTCCTAAAGCTCTCTTGTGCTTTTGGTGAATAGCCCCCACTTTGCCTTCTAGGGCTTCTAGGAAGGGGCAAATGAGTGCCATTCTCAGCAGCCCTCTCAGCCTCAGAGGACCCTGCCACAGCCACGCCCCCGCCTCAGGTAGACCAGCCGAGATGATTCAGTTATGTACCTTAATGCTTGGATCTTTTGCTTGCTCCTTTTTGAGAACATGAATATTTTTTTTTTTTTGCAAAATCTGAAGCATATGTTTTCTGTTCAGCCTGTGGCGGGCCGAGGGTATCTTTCCATTTGCTGTCTCCAGTCTCTCCTCTCCTCTCCCTGCCCAGCCACTGCCTTGTACCTGATGTAATGTTCACACCTTACTCGGTGGCTCCTCATGGAGCTAGCTCATCTGCATCCCTTCTCTCTGGGTCTTCCCACCATTTTCCACGCTCTCCTTCCGCACTGGGACATTTTTGCAGGAGATGCCAAGGGTTTTCTGAATGGGGTGTGCTTGTGAGAGTGTGAACGTGTCTGAGGCATGTGCCTCACACCCTGCCCCAGGCACAACTCTATATATAACTCCTGCTCTTGGCCGGTTCTCTGCCCTTTTCCCTCCAGACACCACCAGCCTCTCTGACCCCCTGCTCGGCACCGCCAGGGATGCTGGCGGGCCTCGATGTGCTTATGGACTGAGCAGCAGACAGCTATTGAGGGGGACCCTGAGCAGAGTGGCTCGAACGTGGTCCACACAGCATTTCGCTGCCGCTGGAAGACACAGCCCCTTGCATTTTTGAGGCGGCGACCATAGGAAAACAAAGTATGAATGGCCATAATTTCCTGGGCTCCTGAGCAAATTTGTATTTCATTCTGATTATTGAATGTGTTGCCTAATTGTAGCTATAAAAAGGAATAGTCCTTCTTCCCCCATGAAAGCCTGGTGCTGGCTAATTGTTATTTAATTAGTTGATTCCAGTGGTTGAGGGGTGAGTTTGGAATTACAATTACAACTCCTATTATTTCAGAGAGATTGCTGAATTAATTAGTGGGACAATAGGATTCCTCATTGTTGACATCTTAAGAATCCACAATAATAACTTTAAAATGGGTTGCAATAATGGAGGTTGGTCATAGATTTGTCTTCTTTGCTGGGTGAGGCTGGACTTCAGGAGGACCGGGGTCTCCCGTTCCGCCCCTCCTCCCAGGGGATGGGATGGGAGTCTGGAGAGGCAGGTGCTCTTGGTGAGAGTTTTGATTCTCAAATGCCCAGCAGGAGCTAAGGTAAGATCTGAAGCGGAAGGCTGGAGGTCACCTGGAACCAAACAACAACCAACCTTGTCCCTGGCCCAGCACAGGCTGATAGTCACAGAGGGGCTTTGGGAACACAGGCTCCCGAGGACCCATCCAGCCCCAAGAGCTCCTTGCATGACCTTGGCCTTGTCACCACTTGGGCCTGACTCTCTGGAAGCCCTGCCACTTGCCCCTGTCCAACGGGCTGTCCATGATCATCAGAGCTATAAGCAAAGTTCCTCTTCATTGACCTTGAATTAAACCCTGCACATTCTCGGCTGGACCCTTTCCTTCCTCCTCTCTCATCTTACATTACCACTGGCCCTCTACCCGCTCAGGTCCTGAGAAACCCAAGCACAGCTGTGAGATCCCTCCCTGCTTCCCCTACCACCCCAGCCCGTTGGACAGGGGCAAGTGGCAGGGCTTCCAGAGAGTCAGGCCCAAGTGGTGACAAGGCCAAGGTCATGCAAGGAGCTCTTGGGGCTGGATGGGTCCTCGGGAGCCTGTGTTCCCAAAGCCCCTCTGTGACTCTCAGCCTGTGCTGGGCCAGGGACAAGGTTGGTTGTTGTTCGGTTCCAGGTGACCTCCAGCCTTCTGCTTCAGATCTTACCTTAGCTCCCACTGGGCATGCCCAGGTTGGGGTGGGGAGCTGGGAGGATTCTGCTCCCTCTCCTTCCTTGTCATTTTCCCCCCTCTCCCCAGGAGTCTCCAGAAACATCTTCCACTCTGGATATAAAAGAGAAATACTGCACTGTAGCTTCAGCAAGAGAGGTGATAATGAGGATATAGGAGAAACTGTTTATCCAGGTAGTTAATATATGAATCATCCTGAAGGTCACGTGGCATCTTTCTTTCAAAGAGAGATTCCTGCCCCAGCCTCAGCCGCACACATGGAGAAGTGGGGCAGGGCGTAGTTCTGTCCCGAATTCTGGATCTTGTGGAGTTGGAGCCTGGAGACATTAAGCCTGGAATGGAGGGGGGGGGGGGCAGGTGAGTGGGCCATGGCCTCAGAGGAGGGTGGAAGGGAGTGAGGTCCTGTGGAAAGCACTGCATGGGGTGATGGAGATCTCACGGTTTGGAAGGACCTTCTTCCTTCAGGTTCCGAAGACAGTCGCCCAATGAAAGCTGGATGGGAGCCCACTCCAGGCACCATGTCCTGGGTGTGCATCTTCCCCTCTCCCCGACCAGTGTGCCACTCTGCTCTTCCAGGGCTAGGCATCCTCCAAGGGGACAGAGGGCCCGGGGTTTCTTAGAAGGCACATCATTAGGATTTAATGGGACATTTCCCGCCAGACAGGGGGATTGTAAAATGCAACTAATTCAGATAGCCAGGGGAGCACAGAGTCATTTCGCCTGTCGGGTAGCAAAGGCCAGACATGAAATTATGCTAGTCCCCGTTCTGCTCTCTCCAGCCCTCCCCAGCCTCACCCCTGGGCTGCGGCTGGGCCACCCCCAGAGCCGCTGCCGGACAGTGTCCCTTCCGACCCGCAGCCCGGTGCGCCTCTCGGCACACAGAGGGTAGAGAGCGGTGCTGAGAGCTTAATGAGGAAGGCCACGCCGGGCAGAGGCCAGGCGGCCCCGAGCCCCTGTGCGGTGCACAGACTCCTTGGCTCTGGCCCTGGGGGCCACAGCCGCAGCCCGGGCACCCTTTGGATCCCCCTTGATCCCCTGCAGCGGGTTTTCCAGAGCCTTGACCTGCCAGGATCCTATCCCTTTGGCAGAGGGAGCTGAACAGCTCAAGGAAGTGAGTTGGAGAAGGGGGTGCGGTGCGCGAGTGAGTGCATGTTTGTGCATGCGCCTGCGCGAGACAAGAACCAGAGACAGGCAGACAAAGGGAGGGGGAAGGGGCAGAGCGGGAGAAGGAGAGAAATAAGGCTGGGGGCAGGGAAATAGAAGGGCAGTGGTGGCCTTCCCCAGGGCAGGGGTATTTGGCCAAGGCTGGTCTCATCTGTGAGTCTACACCCACAGAAAGCCTAGAAATGAGAACATGGAGGGACAGGGGTGGGCACAGCCCACAGTCCTCTGGGGCTCTCTGGTCTGCACCTCCACGACTGGGCTGAGAATGTGCTGGATTAAAGACTCTCAAGAAGCCCGAGAGAGGCGGGGCTTTAGAGCTGCCCGTTTGTAGGCATGTGATGGAATCACCTCTAGATGTGGACTCCAGGAGGCTCTGCCTCTTACAGTGGGTGTGACCTCTCTGAGGTCACATGAAAGTGAGGATGCTGTTGCCAACCTCCCAGGATTGTCGTGGGTGTACATGAGACAACACAGCCAGAACCTCTGGGACATACCAGTTAGGCGATGATGTTAGCCACCTTCCCTCCCTTCTGTGCAAGAGGTGCCTAATGCAGGGTCAGACACAGGCTTGGCTCTTAGTACAAGCTGGTATAATCAGCCTCTGGAACCCGAGAACGATTTGGGAGCTGCCCAGTGGGACGTGGGGCTGGGCCCAACCTGCCAGGAGGCCCCTACACCGCCTGCCATGTATCCCTTCCTTTCTTGCGTGGCCCAACTTTGCCCATGCCCACAGGTACCCAGATGAGAGGTGGAGAGGGTTGCCGACGCCAGCTCCCCAGCGGCTGGGTTGGAGCCCACTCCCTGGCTGCTGCAAGTTCCAGGTTAGCTACTCCATCCAGAGCAGGGGTGAGGCTGGGGCATCCCGCAGGCAGTGCGGGGCCTTCCCTGTGTCTGAGGCCCAAAGGCAGACTGTTTCCTGAAGATACAGCATTTGTGGAGTACCTACTGTATGCCAGGCCCTGCCCCTGGCCCCGAGGATTCTGCAAAGGGTAAGACTGGCTGAGGATGACCAGGGGTGAGTGAAAATGATCAGGATGTGCTAAGTGTCATGGCAAAATGAAAACCCTGGGCCAGATGAGGTGTGGGGGTGCAGGATGAGGTGGGGGGCTTTCCAGGGAGAACTGACAGGGCATCTTTCTGAGGAGGTGACATTTTTATGCTGAGACCTGGAAGGTCAGAAGGAGCCCTCCACACAGAGGTCAGCACAGAGCCTTCTGGGTGAGGGGAATTACGCTGGAGCAAAATCCCCCACGTGGGGCATGCTTGGTGTCCTCGAGAGATGGAAAGATGGCCAGGGGGGCTGGCTCATGGTGGACAAAGGAGGGAGGGGTGTGCGGTGAAGCTACAGCTCCAGGCGTGGCCTTGTGGACCGGGCAGGAATTTGGATTCTACCCTCAGATGAGATGAGAAGACAGTGGAGTTAGAAGCAGGGAGGGACATAATCTGATTTATATTTGCAAAAATAATTCCGACTGCCCTTTAAGAATAAATTATAGGGGAGGAAAAGTTAAGAAGTGACGTGCAGTAGGCTGACTGCGAGCTGATGGAGGCTTGGACAGAGGGCAGCCCTGGCAACCACAGATGTCTGTTGGGCAGGATCCAGATATATGTGCCTTCCTTTCTGATGAAGGTACACTTCACATACGCTAAAAAGCACTGTGGAGTGTGAGGTTCTGTGAATTTTGACAAATGTACACACTGTGTGACCAGAGCCACTCAAGAGACGGAACGTGCCCGTCACCTCACATATTCCCCTGTGCCCGTTGTCAGCCTGCCTCCTCTCACCTCCCACCCCTGGCCAATCACCGATCTGGTTTTGTCCCTATGGGTTTGCCTTTTCTAAAAAGGTCATGTAAATGGAATCATACGGTATGTGGTTTTTGGAGTCTTTGTACAATGCGTTCCTTCACTTAGCGCAAAGCATCCGAGAGCACGCATGAGGTGTGGGGGTGCAGGTATAAATGCGTAACTCACTCCTTCTTACAGCTGGGTAGGAGTCCATTCTATGAAAATACCAGTTTTCACCACTTGAAGGACATTTGGGCTGTTTTTCATGTCTGGCAATGTCAAGTAAACCCTCGAGTACAGGTTTTTATGTGAATATAAGTTTTCACTTCACCTGGGTCAACACCAAGGAGTGGAATTCCTGGGTCATCCAGTAAATGTAGGTTTCACTTTGTCAGAAACCGCTGGCCTGTTTTCCAAGGTACCATTTTGCATCCCCACTTAGCAATGGATGAGAATTCTAGTTGCTCTGAATCCTTGTCAACACTTGGTGTTGTCCTTTAAAAAAAAAATGGAATTTTTTCCTCCATTCTATTAGATACATAGTGATATCTCATTGTGGTTCTAATTTGCATGTCCCCAAGGACTAATGATGTAAGTGTCTTTTCATATGCTCATTGGCAATCCCTCTATCTTCTTGGGTGAAGTATCTGTTTAAGTCTTTTGTACATTTTTGTATAGTTTGTTTTCTTATTATTGAGTTTTGGGAGTTCTTTATATATAATGGATGTAAGTTATCAGAGATGTGATTTGCATAGGTTCTCTCCCACTCTGTAGTTTGTCCTTTCTTTCATGCTCACTCGCTCTTGCTCACTCTCTCTTAAGTCACAAGATCAAGGATATTTATGAAAATAGAACAAAGACTAAAGCAAACATAATTCTTTTAACACAGACCACTCCTCTGTTGTCATTCAGAGCATGGTTTCAGAAGACAGCCTCTATGAGAATCTTATCTCGATGGACCAGATCTTGTAGTTTCTATGTTTTTTAATTATAGTAAAATATACATAACACAAATTTAGTATCATAGCCATTTTTAAGTGTACGGTACTGGAGCACTAAATACAGGTACATTATTGTGTAAGCAGTCTCTAGAGCTCTTTTTATCTTTCAGAACTGAAATCTTGGCACCCATAAAGCAAAAGCTCTGCATTCCCTGCTCCCCCAGGCCCTGGCAACAACCATTCTTTCTGCCTCTCTGCATTTGGCTATGTGTTAAGTGGAATCATACGGTATTTACCCTTTTGTGACTAGCTTATTTCACTGAAGATAATGTCCTCAAGGTTCACCCATGTTATAGCATGTGACAGATTTTCCTTCCTTTTTAAGGCTGAATGCTATTCCAGTGTATGTATATGCCACATTTTTTTTTATCCATTCGTATGTCAGTGGACATTTGTTTTGTTTACACTTTTTAAAGATTTTTATTTATTTGAGGGGGGGGCATGCACACATGCGTGAGCAGGGGGAGGAGCACGGGGAGGAGCACGGGGAGAAGGAGAAGGAAAGCATCTTGAGCAGACAGCCTGCTGAGGGCAGAGCCCTGACATGGGGCTTGATCTCACGACCCTGAGATCATGATCTGAGCCAAGATCAGGAGTTGAATGCTTAACTGACTGAGGTGCCCAGGCGCCCCTTGCTTACGCTTTTTGATTATTGTGAATAATGCTGCTATAAAATTGGGTGTAAGCATATCTCTTTGAGACCCTGCTTTCTACTCTTCTGTATTCTTTTCATTCTTTTGACAGTGCCTTTTGAAGAGCCCAAGTTCTTAATTCGATAAAGTCTAATTTGTCAGTTTATGGATTGTGCTTTGGTATTCTATCTGAGTACTCATTGCCCGATCCAAGGTCACAAATATTTCCTCCTACATTTTCTTCTAGAAATTTTGTAATTTTAGATTTTATAGTTTGGTCCATGATCCATTTTGAGCTTTTTTTTTTTTCTTACATGGTGAGGGGTATGGATTAAAGTGTTTTTGTTTGTTTGTTTTGTGTTTTGTTTTGCAAATGGATATCCGGTTGTTTTAGGACTATTTGTTGAAAAGACTCTCCTTCCTCCACTGGATTACTTTTATATTAGATATGTTTTTGAGCTAGGATTGATAGGACTTGTGTTTGGATGTGGAACACGAGGGAAAAAGGAATTAAGGATGGACTGAGTTTTGGCTCAAGCATCTGGTTGGATTATGGTGCTATTTTCTAAGATGGGGGAACATAATGGAGAACAAGTTTGGGAGTTGGGAGTTGTGTTTTGGAAAAGCCCATGAGGCATAAGAGCATTTGGCAAGGAGACAGCTGACAAAGGAGTCTGGAGTTCAGGACGGAAGTAAAGGCTGGAGATGCACATTTTGCAAGTCATTGGTGCATAGAGACAGGTAAGCCAACACTGAATGCCATGTGCTGAGTGCAGCGGTAGAGCTTTGTGTGAGGGGGGCAGGGCTCTGGGTCAGAGTGAGGCGGAAACACGGAAGGGCCTCAGAGGAGGCCAGGTGAGTGGGTCTTAATGAGTGAGTAGGAATTTGCCAAGAGAGGACCCGGGGAATGGCATTTCGGGGGAAGGATCAGAATGTGCACAGGTGCAGGGGTATGAAGCGGAGGGTCTTCAGGAAGCTGTCGAGTTTGGAGCAGCCAAAGGAGAGGTGCACAGGTTAGGAGGATGGGGCGGGGGTGAGTCTGGAAGAAGACAAGGCCAACTCAGGAAGAGCCGGTATGCAGAGAGGAGAGTTTGAACTTTCTCATGGAGACACCGAGTGAAGCAATGACAGACTTTCTTCTAGGTCCTGACCATGCCTCTGCCCCCACATGTTTGTTTCAGGTAAATAACCAGGGCCATGGTGACGAGTGGGGACCATGCGACAGGAAGGGCGAAGGTCAGGAAGGAGGAGTTTGTTGCTGATGTCTGCACTTGGTGGGAGGGATGGGAAGTTAGAGGGGACAGTGAGGACATTTAGAATAAGTGCTCTCCTCTTGTAGTGTTCTCTCCTTCGGCCCCGCCAGCCAGGCTACCCTTCCTCTGACCCGTAGAGTGTGTTTGTCCCTGGGGACCCCTGATTAGATCCAACCCCGCAATTTAGATGACTCTCTCTGTGCTCTGCAAACCTGATGTGTAGTTGAAATCAAGGCACCTTCTTGCTCCTCCTCCGCCCAGGCACGGCACTGAGGGAGGACCAGACACAGGCCTTCAGTGGACGGTTGTTGGGTCTGATCCTTCATCTGTTGGCCTAATCAGACCCCGTCTGTCCTGACAGGAATACAGATGCGATGCTTCTTTTTCACTCTGTCTGAAATTGCTTTGTAATAACAGTAGGAGTTAGAGAGGCATTTTTATTGATTAAACAATCGAGGCGATTTGTCTTTACAAAACTGAAAATATAGAGGTGTCTCTTTCTCCCTCTGTATACATTACGCATGCTTATTTATTAGAGGCAACAGTCTCTGCTTATAATCAAGCTGATGTTTATGATGGGGCTGCTTTACAATGCCAGGCTGAGATGATATAATGGGAGCTGGAGTGAAAAGAAGCCTAATGTAATGACACTGACAATCAGGGGTGAGAGGCCCCCGGGGAAGGCAGCGCTGGCGGGGATGAGTGGTTGGAGGGAACTGTGGAGTGATTTTGATACGGAAAAAGGATTCTTATAATGTCACATGGGGAGAACAACATGGCTTTGGATCGGATGGCTCCAGGTTTGAACCCTAGCTCTGCCATTTATTGCCTGTGTCACCTGGGAGAAGTTACTTAAAGTCTCTGACACACAAAATAGGGATAATGATGTCTAATAGGATGGCACATGTGAGTCGCTTACACAATATTAGACATGGAGTTATTACCTTGATCTTTTCAGAATGGGCTTCTAGGTAGGAATGGGTGTGTTAAGGTGCTTGGTCTGGTAACTTGTGTAGTGAGCAAGTTAGGAGCTGCTCAGTAAAGTTCAGGCCCAGCTCATTCATCTTAGATCCTGCTTGCAAGGCTGGCCTGATGGCTCAGACAGGCAGGTACATCTTGTGTTGTGCTATCTGGAGCCTGCTGGATTACTGGGCCAGGTACCGGTTAGCTGTGCTGCTAGGTGAGTCTTCAGGGGGAGGGAGCAGGCAGCCGGAGGTTGGTGACTTGCCTTTCCAATGGAATGGGTAGAGTGTGGCCTTGTTGGACAAGGATGCCACTGCTGGAGCAGCTAGCTGCATTAGTAAGAGATCTTTCTAATTCCAAACTGATGTGGTATAATTGTTCCAGCCCTGCAGGGCTCTGTAGGAAAACCACTGGCAGTCACTTGGCTGCTGGGTTTGCTAAATCGTTTTCCTGAATTCAGTTTATCACCCTTGATCGTGAGCTTCGGCACACAGACCGTGGGCATGCCGACTCACGAGGGCAGGCGGCTGGAGGTGAGCAAGACAGATGTTCGGAGCACCCATCTCTGCTGATGTGTGGCTGGACTTGGCCTGCTCTTGGGGATGCCCAGAATCCACAGGGAGGTGAAAGAGCTTAGGTGGGGTTCTCTGCATGCTTCTGGTCCTCAGGCTTCTTGGTGCCCGGATTCGTGGTCTGTTGGGGCAGAAGCTTCTTGGAATATGGTGTTCTTGGTGTTGAAATGTTAGGGTGAGGTGACGACCCTGCCAGTCACCTCCCTTTCTTACTGTCTAGCAACTGATCAATAATTGCACACCTGGTACCTACTGTGTGGAAGCACAGAAGGGGATAGGAGCGGGTGGTGGCAAGCTTTATACGAGGTCTTTACTGGCTAATCTGGAATAGGTTTTCAGAGGGCAGGGAGTTACTGTGAATTAACTAGCCTAGTGAGGAAGGCCTTACAACAGGAGTGCGGTTTGCAGGATTCAGTCTGCCGGGTGGCCTGGGAGGCATTCCAGGAGGTCAAGGGTGTAAGCCGAGGGCAAAGTGTTTAGAATAATGAATGGAAGAGTTTGGTGTTAGGGAATAGTGCAGAACAGTGTTCTCAACATTTTGGGTCAGATGATTCTTTGTTATGGGGGCTGCCCTGGCATTGTAGGATACTTAGCAGCATCTCTGGTCTCTACCTACGAGATGCCAGTCATATCCAAGCCCTCCAGCCCCCAAGTTGTGACAACCAAATATGTCTCTAGACTTGCCAGACATCTGCTTGCAAAGTCGCCCCCCTGTTGAGAATCGCTGGTGTTGGGGATAATCAGAGATAAGAGTGAAATGTTGGCTGGCCATCTGGAAGGGCCTTGGGTTTCTTGTCAAGGTTGGGACTACAACTCGACAACAACAACAACAAAATCAACCTGATTAAAAAATGGGCAAAAGACTTGAATAGGCATTTCGCCAAAGATAAAGGACCAATAAGCATATCAAAAGGTGTTTGATATCACTAATCATCAGAAGTACAATCAAAACCGCAATGAGACACCACTTCATACTCGTCGGGACGGCTACTATCAGAAAAATAAAAGTATCGACGGGGATATGGAGTTGTACGCTGTTGGTGTGCCACGGTGGGAAAACAGTATGGCGACTCTTCAGAAAATTAAAAGTAGATTTACTATATGATCTAGAAATCCCACTTCCGGGTATATATCCACGAATAATTGAAAGCAGGATCTGAAAAGATATCTGCACAACTGTGTTCATAGCAGCACTCTTCACAATAGCCAGGAGGTAGAAGCAACGCACATGTCTGTTGATGGATGGATGGATGGATGGATGGATGGATGGATGGATGGACAAAATGTATCATATACATAGAATGGAACATTATTCAGCCTTAAAAAAGGAAGGAAGTTCTGTCACATGCTACAACTTGAATGAGCCTTAAAGACATTATGCTAAGTGAAATAAGCCAGTCACAAAGGGTTAAATATGGTATGATTCCACTCATATGAGGTATATAGTCAAGGTCATAGATATATAAAGGAGAATGGTGGTTACTCGGGGCTGGGGAGAAGGGGCAAAAGGGAGTTGTTTAATGGGTATAGAGTTTCAGTTCCGCAAGAAGAAAACGTTCTGGAGATCTGTTTCACAACAATGCAAATGTACTTAACATGACTGAACTGTGTGCCTGAAAGAGTTAGGATGGTAAGTTTTATGATATGTATTTTTTACCACAATAAAAAAAAATTAAAGGGAGTTGGGACATTATTCTGGAAATAACGGGGAGATATGGGTAGATGATTCAGAGAGGTTTTGCTGTGCAACCATCACCAGCATCCATCTCCAGAACTTTTACACCTTTCAACCTGAAACTCTGTACCCATGAAATACTAACTCTCCATTCCTCCCTCCTCCAGCCCCTGGAGTCACCATTCTGCTTTGTCTCTATAAATTTGTCTCCTTTAGCTACCTCATAGAAGTGGAATTATACAATATTTACCCTTTTGTATCTGGCTTATTTCACTTAGCATAATGCCTTCAAGTTCCTCCCTTTTAAAAGCTGAATAATATTCCATTGTGTGTACATAGCACATTTGGTTTATCCATTTATCCGTTGATGGGCATTTGGTCACCAAGAGCTTTTGCTCAGTTCAGAACTACCTTCTCTGCCAAGGGTCCCCAAAGACAGACGCAGTATGGGGCCCAGTTGGCTGGTAATATAAACGCAACAGGCCGGCCAAGCGGAAGGCAATGCTTGTTAAACAGCTTGTATTGGGGCCCAAGAATGACCCTTATTTAGTTATACTACCTCGGTGTTTCTCAGGCTTTACCAAGCCATGCTCATCATGTGGAGGGCTGGTGAAAACACAGATTGCTGGGCCCACCCCCAGAGTTTCTGATTCAGGAGAGAGTCAGGAAATTCGCATTTTTATCAAGTTCCCGGGTAATACTTACACGGCTGGTCTGGGAGAGCCACTGTACTACGTCATTTTAACTCATTGCCCAGGCCAAACAAAACACTCTGCAGGCTGTGGGTGTTCAGTGCTTGGCCGCTTCCTAGCAGAGCTCAAAATCCTACCTTTGGCCATCTTCAAAATAGTGAAGACCTGTCTAGGGAGGGCTTGACAGGTTGGAGACAACTGCTTTTGGCCCAAGATAAAGTCTTAGGAACTCCTACTGGCTTGGCCACCGGAACTTTCTCAGTGCTGGCCACCCCGTTCTCTGGAGCCTCTTGAATTAGATGCAGCCGCTGGAGGACAGAGCTCAGAATGTTTGAAAAATGCACAGAGGCATTGAGCCTTTGACCCTTCCGCTTTGGGAGCATTTCCTGTTTGCACTCGCTGCCTGCAGGGGGATCTCAGAAGACAACACATAACCCTTCCCATAGAGAATCTCCTCGGGCCTCTTTCTCCCCACCCCTGCCTGCCTTGCCCCTCTGTCCACAATCACAGCTGTCCTCAGGACAGAGCACATTTGTCTCTTTTAATATATATTTAAAAGGTATTGATGGCCAAAGGGGCCGGAGGGACCCATACGCAGCCCTGCCCGGGCGGCTGGCATTTTCACATGTAAAGGCTTCTGTCTCCCTCACCCCTAAGAGGTCAGAGCAGGAAGGGGCCTCAAAGGTCATTCCACCCAAACCCCTAAGGCCAGAGAGGGAGGTAAGGGTCACAGGCTCTGGGACCCCGATCTTCCTTACTGATGCATCTTGCCAATTCAAGGACGTACCTATACTGAAGGTCAAGGTCTGGGGCCGGGAGATCTCAGTGGCCTTTCCATCCATAAAGGATTAATTCCCATTGACTTTTTCTTCTTTCTCTCTAGTGTTTCAGCTCCACCTCAGCACCTGCCCCTTACTCTGCCTCTGCTCCCTCTCAGCTGGCTTGCTCTCACCCACAGGCCCTGGCACCGCAGTTCCTGAGTTCAGCTGGCCTGGGCAGAACATCTCCTTGAAGCCGCAGACTGTCTTCCCCAGGGAAATAGCATGAAATCGTCTTGCAGGTTCTGCTCTCCTCCCCAGAAGGGGCCCTTAGCTGCACGGATCCGCCTGGTGGCCTGGGTCTGTGGTCCCAGACGAATTCTTAGTATGGATTCCCTGCACCCTGAGGTCCCAGTACCACCTGCTGCTGGGTGGTTATCTCCTTCACTGCTGTTTTTCTGGGCTGTGCACGGGGCCTGAAGTATGACTGGCCCTCAGTTTGATTGTAGAGTGATAAGTGGAGGCATACATAGGCTTCGTTCCTTCGCTTGAGTTGGATTCGGGTCTCTTCTTGGGAAACCCAAGTCTGCGCACACAGTGACTCATGCATGACTGAGGGACCTACGTCGCTGGGACCTTAGGCCCTTCATTCCACAGGGTCCCTTCCTCCAGGCCCCCGTTAACCTTCACTTGGGGAGTTACCTACCCATGCCAGGCACCTGCCAGGCGATTTGTGCAATATTGTTGATTCTCTCAGCAGCCTCTGTGGTGGGTACTGCGATCTTTATTTTATAGGTTGGTTGAATGAAGATGTTTTAAGAGCCTTTGCCTTAACTACTCAGCTCCCTCCCTCCCTTCCCTGGTTTTCTGTTGCCTGACCCTGACCTAAGGCTTGAAACAGTCCCACATTGTACTGGTTATTGCCAAGAGACAGTGTGTTCAGCGGTTAAATCACAAGAGGTCTGGCTTTTTCATGTGCTTCCTTCTTTTCTGGGGGGTAAACTGAGGCAAGTCACCGCACTTGGAGGATCCGGCCATCTTCTGGGGACTGGGCTCTCTCGCCCCTCTTCCCAGGCCTCTAGCTGGGCTCTGGCAGGTGGGCCTGGGCGTGACTGTGCCCCTACTAGGCAGGGGAGCTAATGCATCCCAAGGGCCATCCTCTGATCGCCTGCCCTAAACAAGTCTGTGCAACTCCGTGTCACTTCCCGTCCCTCCTCTTGATAACGTCTCATCCTAGCCAGAGCACCAATCGTGTCAGGAGTTTAGGCTAAGAACGTGTTGGAAGGGTGAGCCCCAGATAATCAGGGCGCATCCCCCCCCCCCCCCCCCCGCCCCTTCGCTCCCTTCTCCTTCCTCCCTCCCCTCCACTGCCACCTCTTCTGGGAAGTTCCCTGGGTTGGGACAGTCACATGCAGCTCTCCCCTGTCTTCGTCCCACGTGGCCCTGGTGTTTGCCTCTGGACTGATGCTCACAGACACACATTTTTGGCACCGGCAAAGGTTTGATGCTTCCATCTTGCTGAGTTGTACACTTCCTGTGCTGGGCCCTCCTCTGAGCTCCCCGTCGTCATCTGTATTTGCCGGCACTGGAGCTCCTGTTCCCCTCAGATGAGTCAGGGGAGAGATCTTGGAAGAGTAATTAATTTGAGCAGATGTGTGTCAGTGTCCCAGGAAATAAGAGATATCGGTACAAGCCACCTGTGCTTGCTCTGACCACAGAGCTCCGGAAATGCAGGTGGGCCTCTCTTTAGGAAAACCCACTAGGTCAAGGCTGTTTGCGTTACAAAAAAAAAAAAAAAAAAAAAACACCCAAAAAACAAAAAAACACGTCAATTTGCTGCTAGGTTCTTTAAAATTGGAGCTCTTTTAGTTTATGTAAGTGATTTACAGGTCATTAAGTACTTGACAGAGGGGCTTTAGGAACAGGAAAACTTTATGTTCGAGCTTAAGAACCGATGCCAATTACATATCCTTCAAAATGAAGATGAAGCATCTCAGAAATTGTCTGTAAGCCCTGGGGGAAATGTGTCTGGCTCACCAAAACAGGGCCCCTCACACCCTTTTAGAGATGGTTGCCAGGGATTCCTACAGAAATGTACCTGTTTCTCTTTAATGATGAACTCGGCACCCCTTTCCCGACTGATCCCCTACTCAGTGCTACACCCCCTTGGCTGTGAGGGGAGATTGCCCAGCTGAAAAATCAGAGTTCAGTTCATGGCCTTTCAGGATTTACTATCGTATGCTGTTTCTCTAGTGGACTCCCTTTCTGCTCCCCAAGGCTCCCTTTCTTACCTTCTCTCACTTGGGACCTCCCTGCTCACCCCCATGCCCTTAGGCTGAGCTCAGCACCTCACCCGGGAGCCGGAAGAGGACACGGGGAGGACACGGAAGGCCTGGGAGGGAGCGCCCTCGTCTCTCCACCCGGATCTGCAAGCCTGCCGCGGCTCTCACACATCCCTGCTGGAGCTCCAGGGGCCGGTCCTCCCGCCTGTGCTCTGGATCACAGCCGGTCACCTTCTCGCCCACCTCCCCCTGGGATGGGTCCAGCAGCATATGGGGGGGGCATGCCCTCTCATGGGTCGTCTCTGAGAAAGCCCCCTGCCGCTGTCCCTTCTCTCTCAGTGTCTGTTCCAGCTCTGCTCCCTTTCTTGGCCCAGCAACTGAGAGGAGTTGTGGGCACGCTCAGCCCCCAACTCTTTCACCCCCCAGTCACTCTCCTGCCCACTTCAGTCTGGCCTCTGTCCCCACCACCCCACCGCCTAGCTTGTGGAGGCCACTGGTAGCTTTCCCGTGGCCCAGTCCTGAGGACACTGCTCATCTGGGCTTCTCAACAGCACGCAACACCCTCTTCTGCTTGGAGACACTTTCCCCAGACTCTGTTAGCTGTTTTCCTACTTTGATCCCCTACTCAGTGCTTGTTCCTCCTTTACTCTTGTCTACATATTGGAGGTTCCAAGCGTTGGCCCCAGGCCTTCTGCTCTGTCCTCACTTCCACGCTCTGTGTTCTTGCAAGGTGAGCTCACCGATGACCAAGCTTTAAACACTGTCTATACAGTGATGACTTCCAGAGTTCTCTCTTGATCTCTGGTCTTGCAATTCTGTGTATTCAAATTTTTCATCTGGATGTTCTACAGGTATTGCAAACATATATATGTAAAACCCCCAACAATGCAAAGTCTTTGATTTCTTTTCCCAAATCTGTGTCTCCCTAAATCTTCTCCTCCTCAGTAGATGGCATCCACCAGTTTGCAAGGCCAGAAACGTGGGAGGCGGCCCCGATTTCTCCTGTCCCACCTCACATCTCCTACCCCACCAAGTCCTGCCGGTGTACCTCCCATGTGTGTCTCATATTTATATCCCTCTCTCCGTCTGCCCTGCCACCCACCAATCCCCAGACCACCATCATCTCTTTCCTGACCTAGGACCGTAGGATTGGACTGGTCTCTCTACTTCCAGTTTTGCTTCCTGGTCTTCACAGAGCACAGCATTTTAAAAACGTAAGATGTTGCACGTTACTTCTCTGCTTCAAACCCTTCAGTGGTTTTAAGGATAATGAATAAAATCCTAACTCCTTGCTGTGCCTTATAAGGCTCTGTGTGATCTGGCCCATCCATGAAATCATCCAGCCTCAGCTTTTATGCTCGTCTTGATTGGTTGTCCTTCCAACAACCCTTCCTCCCATTGTCCATTATAGCAGAAGCCCGGATTGTGTTCAGGCTGGGGGGATTTTTCATGAAAGAGGTGGTGAAATGTTCAGGGGAGATGAGCTCTTCTCCCCTCCACCTCCACTCCAGGAGGTGACCATGGTGAAGCTGAACTAATCATGGTAATGTCATGACTCATTGCCAGTGACTGGTTTAAGGGTGGGTGTGGGATTGGTTCTGTGCCTTGGGACTCAAGGAATGTCTACAGGCCATGTGTAGGAAGGATGTGCTGCCCTCAGGAGAGAGTTGTGCATGGGGGTGATGCCTCCGTGGCACCCTTCCTGCTTTTCAAATGTTGGGTGAGGATGTGGTCCTGGACACCAGGAGGGGAGATGCTGGCAACACTGAGGGTGGCCGATGGGGGGGCAGGTCCTCAAAGAGATGGTTGAATGGCAGAATCCACCCTGTAATGGACCATCTTCCTTGAATGGGATAATAGATGTCTTTATGGTTCCTTCTGGTCACTTTTAGGAAGACTTCCATTGCTTGTAACTGACCCCATCCTAGCCGATATTCTTCCTCTTCTTGCTGTGTTTCGCCCTCATTGCCCTGTCAGCCCCTAGACAGGCCAAGCTTTTTCCTGCCCCAGGACGTTTGTGCATACCCCTCTGTTTGGAACCTCGCTGCCAGCTTTTCCCACGGCCAGTGCTCTCGTCCATCCTTAGGTCTCACATCTCTCTCACATCGAGACTTCCCTGCCCCTATTATTTTCTTTGCCTATACTCTGATTAGTTTCATTTGTAGCTCCTAGTGGTATTTTTAAAGTATTTCTTGTGTTTATTTTTTTCTTCCCCTCTAGGCTGTAAGCTCCATAAGGGCAGAGACCTTATGTCTTGTATACCACTTTGGCCCAGCCACCTGGCAAAGTACATCACGGAAAGAAGGTGCTCACCTCCTATGTGCACGTTGATTGCATGAAAGGAAGAATGGTCTGATCCATACTAATTTTCCCACTGTGTCCTCTGCTACTCAGTGACATCTCATGCTTTATCCTCTAGCCCTGCTGACCTATGATATGATAGTTTGTAGAATGCTCTGTCGTCTCTCTCACCTCCAGACCTCTGCATATGCCTGAGACAGCTCTTCTTTCTTCTCCCAGATACTCCCACTCTTCCGTAGGTCTTGGCTGAGATGACACCTCTTCCCAGAGCTTCCCTCCCCAGATCAGGTGCCTTCAGGATGCCCTTCTGATCCACCAAAGCACTTACCAGACCATAGGTCCCTAAGTCTGCCCTTCCCCCCCCAAGACTGTGAGCTCCTTGAGGGGATGCTTCATCACTTCCTTATCACTGTATCCCTAACACCCAGTTCATAGTAAGTATTCAATACTTAGATGTTGAATTGATTCCTTTTGAGTAATACTTCTGAGTGCCCACTGTGTGTCAAGCATTGTGCTAAGTGTTTGGGATACAAAGATGAATAAGAAATTGCCTTTATTCTCACATTCTAGAAAGGGACACCGGCCTGTTAACCTGTAAATATAATACAACGTGGTGAGTATGGGAAAAGGGGCTGTGGGGACAGACGTGAGGGAACAGTGAATTCTGCCTGGGGTGCTGGGAGAGCTTCAGAGACAAAGTAGGAAAACAGCTAAAGGGGGGTTCAAGCCCACAACGTTATTTCCAAAGAGAAAGGATGAATATCTGTATTTATATGTATTAGGATCTATAGAATGTAAAGATGGGGCTGGGCTAGGGAGGTATGTCGGGGTGGGGGGTTCTGAAAAGGGCCTTCAGCAGCTAGGCTCTTGTTCGATCCAGTTCTCCCCTCACCTGAGGCTTCTTTATGTGTAAATACTGGGGTAGTGGGGTGGGGCTTCAGGACCCTGGCTTAGTCTGTGGCTCCTCTCACAGAGCTGGGAACAAACACACCAACCCCGTGCCAGTCCAGCCTCAGATGACTCTGTTCCTGGGCTCCCTGGTTGCCAGAAGCATCTCTACTCACCTCGGAGGGTTGGCCCCTTTCCTTTAGGGTTCCAGTCTGGTTCTGCTTCTCACCTGCTGGGTGACTGGGGACAGACCGTTCCCACTGTGACGGGACAATGATGCTTCCCAAGTGCGGGTCTCGAGAGGCCTCCGTGGGCTAACAAAGCGTGCAAAGCACTGTGGGAGCTCCAGATTGCAGATCACTCCTTCTTCATCCCCTCCTTGGCTGGCCCTTCCCCAACAGGTGTTGCCTTGCCCCTGCTCTTGCCCCCGCCCCCAGGCCCTCAGCGGAGCCCCGTGGTGGACAGCAGAGTCTCTGTGTGCTGGAAAGGCAGTTTCTTTAGTTGTTTCTTTTTAAACAACAAAAATAAAATTGCTTCTCGGTCTTACTTGGCTGCCTCAGCCAAGTGCCTTGCCAACGTGTTTACATTAAGGGATCGGCAGGGGGCCCCCAGGTTGTGGGCTGCGTGCATTTTGTCTATTTGGTGCCACTCCCGCTTTGTCTAATTTCCTGATACGGTGCGGCATGCTAGTTTTTTCTCTTAAGGTGTGAGAGGGAAAGGGAAATTGCGGCTCTGGGTGAGTCCCTCCCCCCCCCCCCCACCCCGCAATGTCGTGCTCCAGCCCAATTAGAAACCTGCTTGGCTTTTAGGAGCCAGAGTGCCTGCCGACTAAGATTCCTATTCCAGACCCTAATTACCACTTGATGGAATGAATAAAGACATTGTGTTTCCTGCATTTTACTTACAGAGTTGCTGATGCAGTGAATGTTGGATGAAACGTCTCTTTCCTCAGAGAGATTAAAAACCAAGTGCCTCAGCGACTGATCCAAGTGGCTGTTTTGGTGACAGACTCCCCTCCTGCCCTTGTATGACCTGTCAGTTTACGCGGATCTGGGGTCAGGGAGGGTGGGTCCCGAGAGGGACCTGCACTTTCTCCTCTTCTTCATCACGGTGGAGGACCACTTGACCATCTAGTCTGCTGAATACAAAAGAGAGGAGGGCTTATGGAGCACTTGCTGTGTGTCCAAGGTTTTTACTCATTCTGCCCTATCGATGTTTTGCGAGGGCTTGTTAGCCCCACTGTGCAGATGAGACGCTCAGGATCCTGCCTAAGGTCACACACAGCTAGCAGGTGGCAGAATGGTGGTTTGAAGTCAGCCTTGCGGTGCCGAGTTCATGGTCCTTCCTCACTGGCCCCTGGACGCCTGCCTGGCCTGCTTGGTCCCGTCTAGCTCCCCCCTAGCCCTGGGGGAGACAACCAGTTCTTTCCCTTGAGAGTGGATGGCAGAGTATAGTGGAAGTTAACTTCCACTGCATAACAAACGTCCCCTAACCTTAGTGGCTTAAAGCAACAAACTATTGTTTTTCCCAGCGCTGTGTCAGCACGGTTGTTCCTTGGGTTTGGACTAGCTTGATGAAGGCCACGTCTGGGATGACCTCACTCAGTCTCAGCTGGGGAAGAGCCATGTGGTCTCTCACTTCCCCGAGAGGCTACTCTGGGCTGGGCCTCTTTGTCCATATATTTTATATGCAGATGTAACCTAGACACAGGTGGATGTACCCATCCTTCCTCTTTGCAATAACTCTGCTGGCGTGAACCCTGTCTGTTTTTACTCATTTGTGAGGCAGTGGAAGGTTCCTAGCAGTGGAAGAGGGAAACCCTAATGGACAACTACTCCCAGAGCTATTTTATGTTAGCTACTGTCTGGTCGGCCAAAGGAGGTCGCCTGTCCATGCTCAGATTCAAGAGGTGGAGAAGACATTCCTCCTCTTGCCTGGAAGGGCTAGCGAGCCCCATCACAAAGGGTGTGCATCCCAAGATGGGAAAACTGTGATCATTTTGCCCTCTACCATAAAGGGTAATGTTCTTCAGAAGGCTGTTTCACCATTCCTGGTCGTGTCGGTGAAGGGCTTGGAGAGGGGGGCGTCTCACAGATCCTCTGTATCTGGACAGGATGTCACCAAGACTGTTCCAGACAGATGTTTCTTTTCTTTTCTTTTTTAACATGCAGGGAACGAGAAAACAAAATCTCCCTGTGGTAATTTATCCACATTCTCATAACCGGCTATTATCTTTCATTATTTTTTACTTCTTGGGACCAGATGCTTCCGATGCCTGGGAGTACATGTTTGGACTTGGTGGTAGGGCCCATCCCTGCTCCGTGGCTTGTCGCTGCAAGGATGGTGGAGGGGACAGCTCTGTGCTGCATGCCTCCTCCTTCTTCCTCTAGGGTTCGTGGCACGCTCTGGTTTCTCCATTGGAATTTTACCTATTTCCCCCCCATTACCTGGGAAACGCAGACCAGAGAGTTTTAGGCTCACTGAAGGAGGGAGAGGTTCCGAAGGATCGGTGCAGTGACTGAGTCTTTATGTATCTTGCCAGGTCCATCTCAGAGTCTGTGTTCCTGCCCCCACCCCCAACCTCTCTCCTGCGCCTCCAGGGCCGTGGTGACTTGTTTTCTGAGTAGAAATGGTTTTCATCAGAGATTTGTGGAAGCCAGTTCCAAGGCAGCCTACCTTGGGTACTTTTGCGGTGTGGGCCTCATTTCAAGATTGCTCTGGAACTCTCCTTCCACCAGGGAGAGAACAGGGCAGTAGGAGGTATAAGCACCTTGGGCCTTTCCCCAGCTCCACCTTCTTGGGTCAGTCACTGTGGGAGCAAGTCAAACACAGCAAGGCCCCCGAGGCCTATGACCCAAAGGCGAAATGCTCTGGGGCTGCTTAACACTATTAGCTGGTTTTGAGTTTTCTCCTTTCCTGCATTGGCTTGGGCACCTAGCCCTGGGGCCTGGCCCAGGAGAAATGCTCCAGAGGGGAACTCACCTTTGACCCCGGTGCAGGGGGCTGAAGGCCCCTGGGGGGAAGGCTCTGGGGAGGATGGTAGCAGTAGCTCTGAGGTGGATGGAAATGCAGCTGGTTGCTCCTGGTTGCAAGGAGGGGAAGAGGAGAAAGGGGGAGGTGAGACCCTCAGAGTGGGGGACCTGAGGCTACACCACTGAAGCCTATGTGCTTTGCCCTCCGAGGAACTCCTGAGGCTCTGCGCTCTGGGCCCCAGCCTGCTGGCTTCCAGCACGGTGGTTGACTCCTGGTGCTTGTTCACTGTCAGCCTTTATGGGTCCCATTAGAGCAAGAGAGTAAAAGGTTTTATGAGGGTGTTTTTTTCCCCCTTTGTCTTAAAAAAAAAAAAAAAAAGTAAAGCATTTTTCCTGCAAATTAAGCAAATGTCAAATCAGCTTTGTTTGCCCGAATGGCAGCCTTCCAGAAACAGTGCCTCAGGCTAACCCAGGGAAGCTGGGGTTTCCCCTCCCAGGGCCTCCCCAGAAGGCCTGCCTGATTCTAGTCTGTTCTGTCAACGGAGGGCTGAGGAGGGATGTCGGGCTTCATCCTGCTCCTCCAATCAGAGCTGCAGGAGATCCCGTCCGGGGAACATTTTGGAACATTTTGTATTACGTATTGAGAGTGAAATTGGGGGAGGGGTAAATCTGTAGCTTCCTTCACATCCTCAAAGAGGTCCGCAGCCCTAGAAAGATGGAGGAGGGCTCATGAGCACTAGTCCAGCTCTCTCACTTTGGACCAGAAGAACCTCAGGCCCAAAGAGGGCAAGTGACTCGATTCGAATCACACCGAACCTCAGTGGCTTTTTGTTTAAAGATCAGATCCCCATGTTCAAGGGGAGGGGGGCCACAGCGAGGAGGGGAGACTTTTTCTCATTTGCTGGCAATTTGCAAGGCAGCTTGCCTCTTAATTGATTGTGTGTGTGGTGGTGGTTCTTTTTGTTGTTGTTGTTGCTGTTGTTGGAATCACTCCCAGAAGTAAAGGGGCCGAGATGAGAAAAATAAATAAGGAATCAACAGGCCCATCGCGTGGGGGATGCAGAAAGTAAAAAGCCGCTGTGAGTTTGGGGGTAAAACTGACTCAGAACTGAATGGGCCACGACTGAGGTTGGGCCGGATGTGTTCTTCATCCAGAGTTAATGAGATGGAAAAGGAGCAGCATAAATGATGAGAACCTGGAACGAGTTTCTGTATTTTGTTTTCTGCCACAGTGGGACTAAGGGGTTGGTGTTTTCTTTAAATGAGGAGCCCCAGGCCCCCGACTTTTGCAGGCCCCTGCAGGCCCGGAGGACTGACATGGAACTCTCTAGCCTTCTGGGCTATTGTTCCTCACCTTTGATTTTGCCTGGGTCCCCTCCTCCCAGCTCAGTCACCCTCCAGGTACCCCGGAGCCAGCTTCCGTCAGCTCTCATCCTTTGACTTCATCCGGGGCAGCTCCTTACATTTCCAGCTTGCACCACTTACAGTATTGATCCTGGAGCTCCTGGGGGCCAGCTCCACGCAGATGCACCCCTCCTCTGTGTTACCTTTGACGAGCCGTGGCTCCCCCACTTCTCTCTCTGTAATGATGCGGATGTTGAAAACATCCCTTTGTGATTCTCAATTGATAAGAGTTTTTGCTTCCTGGGGCCAGTCTCCGTTTAGTGGATAAAACAGAACTCTATAGGAATTGATTACCACCCTGCTGGTGCCTCATAGGCCGGCAGCCATGTTCAGGGAGGGCCAGCCCCTTCCTGGGAATGGGGGGGTGGCTGGATTGGGGTCTGCCCGAAGAGGAAGGAAGAAGGAACCAGCTTGGCATCTTACAGACATTCCCAAAAGCTAGTGTCATCACAACCCTTGGGGGCGGGCATTGATAGCCCATTTTGAGGATGAGATTATTTTCTTTATTTCAACCCCAAGTAGGGAAGGGTGAGCACCCTCCAGTCTTGACAGGAAGAGGCTTGACTACAGGACTGTCTGAACCCAGGGCCTCGGAAGGCCTGTGTGTGAGGGTGCCCTCCTTTCCTGACTGTGTTTTTAGTAGCATCCCGTTAATTCCTTAGAAATATGTCCACTGTGTTCAGTGCTAGCGCTGATAACAGAAGCTGAGGGCAGAAGAGAAGGAGGAAGAAGGCCGAGGAATGGTTTTTGCTGGGGAATCTCCGGAGCAGTGATCACAAATGGGGGCAGTGTGGCGCTGGGTCCCCTGGGCAGACATGCTTTGTCCAGAAATGCCTTTGCTTTGAAATAACTTTGAACAGCTTTGAGCAGGGCAGGCATTTTTCAGTGAGGCCACAGGCCCACCTTTCCCTCCTGCCACCTGCCTGCCCGGGTCACACTTATTGTATTGGCTTGGCTGCCTCGGGAGAGTGATTCTGCACATCTTGCCCCAATTCTGTGTTCAGCAGCATCGGGTCGGTAGCTTGAAATTGGCCATTTTGGGCATACTCACACCATAGAAGTCTGAAAACATGACAAATCAGAGCTTTTTATTTATTTTAGTTGGTTGTTTATCATTTGAGAGCTCGTATACCCGCACACCACTATGTATGGGCATTTGCTTTTGACACTTGCTCTAAAAATCTCCCCAATTTGTTCTAGGCGTGTTCACCCAAGTTCATTTATTTAATTCAGTCTCATTTACTTCTCTCAAAGACTCTGCATGGGGAATGTTCACTGACCCTATCTTGAAGACAAAGAAATGCATGCAGGGTAGGGCCAGAGCTGGGATTCAAAGACAAGTCCTTTGCCTTCAAGGTCAATGCTCCTTGATGGCTCAGCTCCTTGGTTCTCCACTGGGGTTAGTTTTGCCCCCCCCAGGAGCACTCAGCAATGTCTGGAGACATTTTTGGTTATCACGGGTGGAGGTGGCTCTCCTGGCATCAAGTGGGCAGAGGCCAGGGATGCTGCTACAAATGTGTTGTGCAGGGACAACCTCCGCAAGAAGTATCCAGCCCCAGATGTCAGGAGTGCCAAGGTTGAGGGCCCCTGGCCTAGTTGGTGGTGCCCCCCTGAGTATTTCCCTTCCTTTCCTGTCTCGGGAAGAAATGAGCTAAATAAAGGGAACCTTCATCTTGGTCAGGAAGGGGGAACACCTTTCAGGAAGAGCCAATGTCCAGCCGAGGCAGATTTCGGAATGGGGCTGGTTCCGCCCTGCCTGGTTTATGCCCAGACCTAGGAGTCAAAATAAGGCCGGAGAGGCTCACAGTTATCCCTGAGCAGAGGGAGCTGGGCCCCGAAAGAAGACATGGAAGGATTTCATAAGAAAACGAAGTTGGGGGGAAGGTGATAATGAGCAGAAGGAGTTTCCTATCCCAAGAAGGGGCCAACTTGATTCTGTTAGCCTTAAAGTCTGAGCTGGAGAAAACATCGTCAAAATTCAGATGAGAGGGTTTAGAGGGCCACATTGGTGGTTCCCAAATCTGCCTCATTGTCCCAATAGGCCAGGCGGCTTTAATAAGGAAAAAAAAAATGTATGCGGCCAGCCCCCACCTGGGACTTAATTGGAAATGCCAGGAGTGGGGCCCAGAACTCTGAGTTTTTAAAAATTTCCAAAGTGATAGTGATGACCCACCAAGTTGGAGGGCCCCTGGGATAGATGGGTGTGCAGGCTGTTACACATCAAAATGAGGATTTGAGGGAGGCTAGGAATCAGTAGATATTTGAAGACTTGACCTATGCCATGCCCAGCTCTGGGCTCACAGCGGGAGGGTTGCACGGGCCTCTTGTCCTTTAGGAGCACACAGAGTAGTGTTAGGCATAGGTGACAGAGTCTCTCTGAGTCTCATTTAACTCACCAGTTAGATAGGACAAATACTACTTAGAGCACAGGGCCTTTGCGAAGAGCAGTGTGAAAGCCATTGGCAAGTTCCTAGCCGAGCATCTGGGCTGCCGCGGGTTCTTCAGAGCCGCCTGCTGTGTGTGGTTCTTGGTGCAAGAGCTTCCTCTCTTTCAGTTCAAGTTCCGCGTGCATTGAGGGTCTCCTCTGTGTTTGGGATGTTCCAGGCTCTAAAGGCTACTGAAGTAAGTGAGACCTGGTCTTGATCATCAAAGAGCTTAGAGTGTGCTAGGGGGCAGGTGTGTAAGGCCCCCAACCATCACATACAGAACGCCAGGCCCCCGTGTGCACAGAGCGACGCATGCGCTACTTTCCGTGGGTCTGGGGCAAGAGCGTACAAGGGCCAGGGAAGCTGCTTAGAGAGAATTCCTGAGGAAGTTGCTAGATTTTGCAGGAGGAATAAAGTTCTTTAGACAAGGAAGGTGCAGAAGTCCTGTAGACAGCCTGCACAGAAGGTGCGAGGGAAGGGGGCGGCTTAGAGCGGGTGTGTCCAGAGGTCTCCGGATCTCACCTTCCAGAGTCTCTAGGCCCATCATTCTTAACCCTTGCTTTCTCTCTTTCTTCCTTTTCCTCCTCGGAAATGGCACATAGCAGGTGCAGACACTTGAGAAAGTTCATCTGCTTGGCACTTGATTTATCGTTCAAACCTTCAGTAACCGATTTCCAGTCTCATAAAATATTAAATACATCCATATATTGAATATCACATTTTGATATGTTTTCACGCCTCATTTGCCACTGAAGTCAAGGACAGACTCACATTTTTCATGGCATGGGGCCCAGATTTGTCCTCATACGATGTTTTATTATATCCCCTTTCCCACCCCTCCACTGCAGACCGGCATTCCTCAGTGTCTCACTTGAACATCCACACTGATGCCCACTTGGCTTGGACCTTCACAGGTCTGGGACAGAAAGGCCACATATATCATCCCCAGGAAAGGTTTTTGCATTGCACTGTAAAATAAACATTTGCAGAAGGGCAAGGTCTCTGCCAGATGTCTCCAGATCCCATATCAGACGGTGGCCAAGCCAGTGGCAGAGCCTAAGGTGAAGAGGCTATACGTTCATTCTTCCCACCCATTCCAGGTCTTATGCTTGCAACCGACATTTACTGAGCACCTAATATGTGTCAGGTGCTGAGCTGGGCCCTGGGGATTTTAAGGTGATAAACTGTTGCCTTACCTTCAAAGAGAAAGGTATGTATGCCATTCAGGGCATGACAGTGTCACAGGTATTAAGAGACAAGCATATCCTAGGGACTGTGAGTGTGGAGGGGAAGGCATAGAATTCTCTCGTGCGGGGCACGGGTAGGTGATGGGCAGCAAGATGGACTTCATAGAAGGAGGGATCCTTGAGCTCAGTGTTTGATGAATAGTGCATGTGCAGGAGGACACAGACAGGCCTCGGAGGGGTGAAGCAGCCTGTTCCTGAGCTGGGAGCTCCTCAGTAAGGCTGGGTGGTAAGGCTCAAGGAGGAGACTTGATGAAGCTTGAGTGTGGACAGGGGTGAGGACAGGTCATGGAGAGTCTCTGAAGCCATGAGGATAAAGGAATTTGGTCTGTGTCCTCTAGACAGTGGTTCCTACTCCAGGGTTTCAGGCAAGAGAATGCTGTGATCAGATGTGTAATTGGAGATGGTTTTGAGCAGGCCAGGCCAGTCGGGAGGCTGGTTCTGAGGTCTAGGTGGGACATGATGAGTGTGGAAGCAGGTGCAGGAGCAGGATATGATTTTGAGACATGTGGGAAGTGGGCTTGACATTGGTGCCTAAGCCAGGATTGGGTGAACAGTGAGGTGGGGTTCCCCTAAGAGCAGACCCTGAGACCAGGATTTAGGTTGTAAGAGGTTTGTTTGTGGGAGGTGATCAATGGCAAGGCAAGATAGGGAAGGGAGCCGATGCAGGGAGAATTAAAGAGCAGGTTATAGCTGCAGACACACGGGTTCAATCCCACTGGGGTCTCACAGAGACAGTGGGGGAACACAGCTCCAACATACCCCACCCGAAGGGCCAGGAGGCTGGGGTCCTCATCATGCAGTTCCCACATGGCATTGGCTCAGGGTTATATCTGTGTTGCACCCCCCAGCACTGTGGTCCGCGGGAGGAATTCCTCAGACAGGAAGTCCAGGTACTTGCAGTATGGGGATGGCACTTGCCAGGGGATGTGGGCAGGGCACCGCCAACATCTGTGTGGTGGGGTACGCAAGAGGGGCATGTCGCGAATGATTCCCGGGACAACTGGTTGGGTGGTGATGCCATTCAGAAGGAGAGACTTTGGGAGGGGTAGTCATCTGGGGGCACAAAGGGGGATGATTAGTTCAGTTTGGACATGTTGAGTTTGGGGTGCCACAGGGAAGCATCCAATTGGTGCAGGTAGCTAATCGATGGGATCTAGAATTCAGGAGAGGGATGTGGGCTCGAGACACAGATTTGGGCTTCATCTGGGTAGAAATGGAGCCAAAGCCATGGACTCAGAGGAAGTCACAGTCACATAAGGGGTAAGAGGAACAGGTGACCAAGGAAAGAGCTGGGGAACACAAGAATTTAGGGAGCAGGCTAAGGAAGAAAGCTCAAAAGCCACCCGAGGAGTAACCAGAGAGGTAAAGAACACACAGAATCAACCCAGGGAACCCAGGGAGGCAGTTTCCAGGAAGGAGGTGGTTGGAGGTGACAGGAGCTGTTGAGAGAAGGTTCGGTAAGGTGTGTCGGAAGGCGTCCTTTGGGCAGCGAGGGGGTCACAGGGCCTCTTGGGGGAGCATTTTCAGTTGAGTGGTGGGAGCAGAAGCTCAGAGCGGAGGCAGCTGTGTGAAATTTATGAGCAAAGAAGTGTCAAGGTCCATGTGGCATTTTAGAAGATCATTCTGGAACTGGAGTACAAGATTGGAGGGAGGCAGGCAGCGAGGAGGCTGCTTCAGGCATCCTGGGTCCTGGCCTGGAATGGAGCAGTGGGCTTAGAAAGGAGGGGACAGATGGGTGGCAGCTTGCTAGGAAGACCTGATGGGGCTCAAACTTGCTAGGCTGAGCGGGGCACGTGTGCGACAGCTCTTCGGGCCGGCGCCGCCGGTCACACTCTGCTGGGATCCTGCAGACTCTGCCGTATCATGAGCGTGTGTGCGTTCCGGGGCTGAATGCTATTGCCATTAACACACATAGTCGCTGCCCTCCCCCTGCCCGGAGGGTGACCTTGGCCATGCCCCTAACCCCTCTGAAGCTCACGGTGTGGAGGAGATGGTGATACCCGCCTAGCCCACTTCCTAAGTTGTGGGGGCTCAAGTAGCTCGTCTTTTCAAAGCACTGTATAGGGTGTGATGACCCGTGTGGGTTTTTAACTATGGACAGAATGACCACCGGGGCCTGTATCTTTGGAAGGCCCAGGACGGTAGCCACTGAAGCCGAACCTGCTGCCTCTTGCCCTGCTCCTCTGCTCGTGGGCTCTGAGCCCCGAGTTGTCCCCTTCTGGAAGCACCAGTGTGTGCTGACCTTGGCTGCTTCCACCTCAAGGTGGACAGGCCTGGCTGGGTGGCAGCCTGTGGACAAAAAGGTGGGCCTGCCAGCAGGAGCCCTGTTCTCTCTTCCCTCTTCAATTCAGGGCTGGTCTGCAGCCCACTGGCAGGGAGATTATTGAATCTGATTTGCTGAAGTACAGTAGCAAATTGATTTTGTAGCCACCAGTGCCTGTAACAAATTCCGAGTGAAGTTCGGGTAGCACCATTGTGGGGTAGTGACATTTTAATTGTGTGTCATATTTAGTCTGGCTACATTTTGGAGGCCTAGGGGCCGAGGCCCAACCCCAGCTCCTTCCTCCCCCTAAAGCCCAGTGTGTTTGTCCCCGATCGGAGGTGTTACACCCCCTCTCCCAGCCATCTCCTACCCTGGGGATTTGGGTCCTGAGCAGTTGGGGGTAACATTGGGGCCAACTCTGGGCTGGTTGGCTCAGATGTGCCCCCTTCCTTCTCTGCTGCTTCTTTCTCGCCCTCTTTGTGCTTCTTTACAGACCCGTCTCCTGCCACCTTACCCTCCTATCGCCTGTCCTCTTCTGCACTCTGTTTTTTGCCCCTTCTTTCCTCTCCTCTTCTCTCCTCTAACCCGCTGTGTGACCTTGGTCCTGTCACTCACCCTCTCTGAGCCACAGTCCTCTCATTTATAAAACCAGGCGGTTAGACTCAGTGGATTTGGTTCCTCCATGTGTCGCTCTTTCCCTCCCCCGTGCCTTCTCCTCCCTCTTTGGATTTCTTCCTCTCACTTCTTGGCTTTAGTTGTATTTTTTTTTTTTTTTTTTTTTTTTTTTATGACCAGCCTGCGTGTGGGCCAGGCAGCCATGCTGACGGCCGGGAGCAGGACCTTCCCCTCTCCACGGTACAGGTGGAGGCCCGGGCTGCCTTTTATGGCCTCCGAGCTGTCCACAGGAGATGGATTTAGGAGGCAGCTGACTGCTCCCCTCCCCCAGGACAGCCAAGTAATTGAAGAAAACATGAATGTTAATGATGCATTTAGCATTTGGAAGTTAGAGGGGTGATTAATATGTTGTAAGTTGTATATTAACACCTTCATGGTGGCATAATGAAGACAAAATATACACTTGGAGATGAGATTGTTTATTCCTGTGTGCAGCACTCCTGGATCCTGGTGCCTTAAGCCTGAGAAAACACGGTGTTGCTCTGTGAGTGCGCGGGCGGGAGTAGGTAGAGGGACAGCTTTCTGGCAGAATGGGTCCTGCTAGTGAGCTGTCCCTCCTCCCTGTCTCTCGCCTGGCCCAGCAGCTGGGAGCTGGGCACGGAGGGCGGGAGCATGGCAGGCAGGGACCTGGGGTCAGCGGGGAGGGGGGAGGACCAGACGGGAGAGAACACTGTCCTTGAGGAGTTGCTAAGTCACCGGCTGGCCCACGTGAGACATGTTGATGGGACATTCTGACTAGCTTCTTGTCCCCTGCCGATGCTGCAGTGGGGCCTTTTTGACAAGAGCCCCAGGTGGAGAATGTCAGAGCAGGAAGTCTCGAAAGAGCCTCTAGTCCCCGTCTCATGGTTGACCCTTGGAAATGAGGCCCAGCTTCAGGCAGAACCGGGTGGCCTCCTTGGCTTGCTCCTCCGGGGTGCTAGACCACAGTGCCGAGACTGGAGCCTGGGGCCCCTTGACCGGGTTGCTCTTTTGGCTGTGTGGACCGGTGGACTGCTCAGTTGTCCAGGAGGCTGGGGAGGAATTCATTCCTGACCTCCTCCCACCCTGCCCACCCCCCTCCACCGCCCAAATGCCAAAGTGTGGATCAGTAGGTGGAGCAGGGATGGATTTGAACCTCAGCATGACCACCTGCTAGTTGTATGGCCGTAGAAAGTCACTTCTTTCTCTCCCATTTATCCAACGGGATAATAATATTTAAGATGTAGTGCAGTGGTAAGGATCACTTGTATCCCAAACACACATACTCAAACGTGATTAGAATCGATGTGTTCTTGTGTACGTGTGCGAGGGTGCGCGTGAAATGCCAAGTACCGTTTCTGCCACCAAAGGGGGCCTCCCCCTCCCCCAACCGATGGTGCTGATGGTGCATTCTAATTCTTGGTACTGTTGTCACCATCGTTCGCTTTCCTGGCTGCACAGGCACCTGCTCCCTGTGATTCAGGATTCAGCTTAGTCATGTCCTCTGGGCCTGTCGCCTTGCCGCCCACCCCCCGAGTCTGGAGTTTTCACACTCGTGTGTGTGGTTCAAGCATTTATCCATCTGTCCTGTCTCCAGAGTCTGCTTGTCTCCTCCCCCGTCTGACGGTAAGCTCAGTGAGGGCAGAGACTGTGCCTTGTTCTCCCCGCATCCTCCGTATCATCCTTTGGCAAATGTTCAGTGAATGAATGAGGGCTCTAACTCCAGGCCTGGGAAGCACAGCATGGAACGAAGCCAGCGGGCATGAACATACCAGCTTCTCCTCTTCCGAGATTCATCCTACGTCCTTTCATGCTACGCAGGGAACAGTGTGCTTTTGGGTTACAGGAGCCCCTCATAGTGATGGGGAGCCTGAGACTCAGCTTACCTCTTTATATGGCCAGTCGTGACATCAGCCTCCTGCTTTCGCAAGACCTTCCCTGCTCATTCCGTCTTGTCTGTACAGACGGCCAGGGTACATGGTTCATTCTTCTTCTGACATGCTTGCCATTCTACTTTGTCCTCTGTTCACTTGCTTACATAGCCTGTTTCCCCCCGGGCTCTTTGGGGATATACCCCATCTCTATCCCTATTGGACACCTCTCACCACTTTGAACTATCAGGCTGCTTGTCTGTGGTAAACTCTACTGTGAGTATCATATAAATTGCATTTCATTGAATGAATGAATGATTCTTAGAGTTCTAGTGCAGGAGCCCGTCCACCGCTTACCTCATTTTTTGTGATGCTAATTTTCTTACTCATCCAAGGTTCTAAGCTCTCAGAAAGGAAGGATCTTTTGAATTATTTCTGTGTCCTCACAGTACTGGGTAAATAATGTTTAATGGGTAATTAGTCACTCATTGATTTCCTCAGATTTTCTGTCCTATTAAGACTTTTGAAGAAAAAAAATCTTATTAGCCTTGTTAAGGGCTGACAGCATTTGGGGGAATTGACTGAGCCTGAGTCCCAGTGATGAAACATATGGCACATGGGATTCAGCATGACGGGGGGAAATCCTAAGAGTTTTTTTCATCGTTTCCTGACAGGCCCCGATTCCATTAATGCAGGCAAAAGATCTCAGTTAAGGGGAAGGTTAGACTTGACAGTAGAAGCTGTAAATTCATCCCTCATTAACGACTTGGTTAACTGAGCTGCCTCGTGGTGGAGGGTAACCGGCGGCTGGGGCTCCCCCTGTGACATCTGTCAATGAAAGAGAGGCTCTCTGCTCACTCGGGGCCAGGCGGAGACCACCCCACGGCTCTGAGCTGCCAGCGTGCTCGGGGTCTTGAGCTAGGGGTCCTGGTGGGCCTGGGGAAAGAGAAATGACCATTGTCAACTCAGAGTCTGGGGAGGCTGCAATCAAAAGATGCGAATCGGAGGGTCTGTGTCTGAAAAAACAGTGCAAAACAGTCCTGCACTTGGGAAGTAGAGCTCTGTGTGTGAATGGTGGGGATGTTGGGGTGAACAGTCATTTGAGGCCAGAAGGGCTGGTCTCTGCCAGGTCATCTCGGAGTGTGGAATCATGGGAGTGATAACTATCTATACGCAGTCGTGGTTAGGAGCGCGGTTCTGGAGGCTGGAGAGACTTAAGCTTGTGGCTGAACCCAGCCACTGCCCAGCTGCTTTGCCTCAGGTCAGTCACTTACTCCCTGTGTTTCTTCCTCTCTTGTGTGGGATATCACAGTGATTACAGGTACACCTTGTTTTATTGTGCTTCACTTCCTTGCACTTTGAGGATACTGTGGTTGTTTTTTTTAGTTTGTTTGTTTTTTTAACAAATGGAAGGTTTGCAGCCACCGTGCATGGACCAAATCTCGTGGTGCCATTTTTCCTACAGTATTTGCTCATGCTGTGTCTCTGTGCCTCCTTCTGGAAATTCTCACAATATTTCAAATTTTTTATTATTATTACATTTTATTTATGGTGATCTGTGATCAGTGATTGCAACTCCCTGAAAGCTCAGATTATGGTTAACATGGTTTTAACCATAAAATCTTTTTTAATTTACGTACAGACACTGTATTTTTTTATTATTATTATATTTAAAGAATTTATTTATTTGAGAGAGAGAGAGCATGAGAGGGGAAGAGGGAGAAGCAGACTCCCCGCTGAGTGGGGAGCCCGATGCGGGGACTCTACCCTGAGACTCCGGCCGCTTAACCATCTGAGCCACCCCGGTGCCCCCTGGATACTGTCTTTTAGACATAACGCTCTCATGCACTTGACAGACTACTACAGGACGGTGTAAACCATGACTTTTATGTAGACTGGGAAACCAGAAATTCACTTGGCTTGTTGCTTTATTGTGATAGTCGCTTTAGTGTGGGGGTCGAACCACACCTGCTGTATCTCTGAGGGATGTCTGTGTTTCTCTGCGTTTTGTAGGAGACGTGGCTCCCCACCTGGGACTAGAACCCGGGTCTGGTTAATTCATGTCTTAGGCTTTCCACACGAGACAGCCAAGGGAAAGTGGACTGTGTCTGTTTAATGAGCTAGTGTTTGTAAGAGCTTTGGAGATACAAAGCTCTTGATAAGAGCTAATCCTCTTAATCTTTGTAGGGCTAATGTGTGACTGAAATACACAAGGCTATTTGCCCTGGCGGAGTGGACCAGGAGTGCAGGGCAGCCCAGAGAGTGAGAGAGGGAGGGAGGGAGGGAGGGAGAATGAGTACATGCATTTGCGCGCGCACACACACGTGGGTGTGTCTGAGTGCATGTACCTGTTGTTTATTCTCACCTTGGGGGCGCAGCAGAAATGATGGATGGGGAATAATGTATCACATGGGATTTGGGGGAATTGCCTTCCATGTCTTTCCATCACAGAAATTTTGTGATTCTATCCTTGGTTGGCAGGCGACCCCAGGACTGGGGACAAGGAAGCTTCTAAGTTCTGAATGCACATCTATGTGGTCCAAGGGAATGATCTCAGAGCCTGGTGCAGGGTTGGCTTTCTGCATGCCCCCCACTCATTGTCTCAGGATGTCTGGAGAACTTAAGAATTGGCCTGATGAATCCCTCTGTCAACGTTGCCAGCCATGCTGTAGCCTGGAAGTGGGGAATCCGTGAATGCTCTGGTCTGCTTTGATTTACAACCTTTTCTCCCAGGGGTCGGTTTCAGTCTTAGTTATCGGTGGGTTCACCCTCTCCTCTGTTTCCTCCTCCTCTCCCTAAGAAGCCTCTGCCCACATCCTTGCTAGCTTCCTTCTTCCTTCCTTCCCCCTTCCCCCTGCTAGGGGATGAGAACAGACCCTCATCACCACAGGGCCTGGCCCACACCCTGTGCTAGACTTGCTCCCCCAGAAGCAGAGCTGGTGTAAAGATCTAAGTGCAGGTGGTTACTTGGGACGTGATCCCAGGAAACAGTCATTTGCCTGAGAAACAAGATAGCAGAGAGAAAGCAGACAATAAAGCAGTCATAGGTTATCACCATGGGCACCCAGTGCCCAGTCCACTGGGTGTATGAGACAGAGAGCAGAGCCATGGGCAGGGTATCCTGCTGGCCACTGACTGCACACTGTAGCACTGGGGTCTGCCTATGTACATGGGCTGCATGGGCTCCAGAGACCAGAAAGTTCTCAGGTGAGCTGCAGGTGCCCACAGCTGGGAGGCCTCCGATTGTTGGATTGCTGAGTGTGAGGGGCAGTGGGCAGGGCCCCACGGCTTCTCCTGGCCATTCTGAACCGAGCTGCAGACCGGACTCGTGCTTGGCCCACTGGGGTGAGGGTAGCTCCCATGGCCATAACCTGCTCTCTCATGGATGCCAGCTAGCCTCTAGATTTAGGAGCATTTCTACAAGTTTTGTTGCCTGAAGAGCCTGGCAATGATCGGGCTTATGAAAACTACAAACAAGTCATCATTCCTCCAGGGCTTCCTGTGTGCCAGACGCCGTGCCAAGGGATTTTCCTGCGTACCTTATCTTTGTTCTCGTGGTATCTCATGAAACATGTCTTGTGATGGTTATTTTCCATTTGAGGCGACTAAGGTGTGGTGGTTCAGGGATTTGCCCCCTTTCGCGCTGCTTGGAAGAGGCAGATGGGGGACTCTAACCAGGCCCTTGGTCCCGCCCTGCACAGCCCTCCTGCCTCATCTCAGGCTCTGGGAGCTGGTGTACGCCCGTGGGTGGGTCACGTCTGCGGGCCTCCTTGTGCAGACACCCAGATGAGATGGAATTCATCTAAAAGCCCATTAATTACCCCCTGGATTATGGATTGATTGGTACGTGCCCCTGGAGGGATGGCAACTGCCTTTAAACCAGGCTCTGAGGAATGGCCCAGCCTCTGGCCCTTTGATGAATTTATCTCTGCCTGGCAGGGCCTGGCAGCTACCTGGGCCCTCTCTCTCCTCCAGTCCAGGAAGCCCAGCCATACCAGCTTCTGCTTGTCCCTCCCTTTGTCCCGGACAGCCCCTGGAGACCTCTCAGGAACACATTCTACCTGTTGGGCCTGGCTGGCACTCTCAGCCCCCAGGGCCTGCTACAGTGATACTGCCGTCAGGCCTCAGGATTGTAGCTCACGGACAGGGGACCCCAGGGTCCTCTTTAATTGGGTGCTCAGTTTTCATTTGAATCATACAGCTGAGGAGCCCTGGAGTAGGAGATCTTGATTTAAATCCCACTAATTGCTTGTATGTCCTTGTATTTCTCTTCTCTGGGCCCTAGTTTCTTCATAAGTCATGGCATCCGGTATCCCTTCTAGCGCTCAGATCCCAGGAGTCAGCGAGACGTGGGATGTGACTGGGTTACACACAAGGAGGCAGGTTAACAGCTGATTTTAAACGCAGGTCTCCCTTGGCTCACAGCCATCTGCCAGCTGATAGTTCAGGCACCCAGGATCCTTAGAGAACAGTCCTAGAGACCTTGGATCCCACCTCTCCTAGGAGCTTGAAAAAACTGCTGGCCATCGGTCTTCATGGGGATAAGAGGCAGAGGGAAAATGTGGAGACCTGTGCATGTGTCGTGTAGTTGGGGAGAAGAAGGGCTGTAGACACAGACAGATTTGAGCCACTGGAATGTGGGCCAGCCCCAGGAAAGGAGGGGCTGGTGGAATGGACCAGGACATGATGGATTGTACCCGCTGGACTTCTGGGTCAGTAACCCCTTCACTGAGGGATCCCCAGGTACAGCTTAGCCAGAGCTCAGTCATAAAGACAGCACTGGAGAACAGAGCTTGCGTAAGGGGGTCCTGAGGAAAAGCCCGTTAGATTGTTCTTTCAAATTGGCTATGAGAGACATGGCCCTCAAGGAGCCATTATGAGCTCTCTCTCCCATCAGATGGAAGCTGGCTACTTTGTTCCAGAAGATTTGACCCTAAGCTGTTCCAGCCAGGGTGGATGGAATTGGAGGTTGGTCCCTACGGGGCCTCAGCCTGAGGGCACGGGGCTCAGCTAGCATGCCTGAGTGTCTTCTTCAGGCCCCCAGCCTGCCCTCAACCCAGCCCTCTCTGCCCATAGTCTCTGCTTTCCCAAAGAAGACCGCAACATTAACCAAGCACCTGTTAGGGGCCTGGCACTGTGCGAGGCTCTGGGGGAGCCCAAGGTAGATCAGACAGAGACCCTTCCCTCAAGGGGCTTAGCTCCTATGGGTAGAGACAGGACATGTGTAAGTGTTCCCGGCCCCCATGGAAGAGGAATACAGAAGAGAAGAGAGTGCCACGGACTGGGATATAGGTGAAAATTCCCCAGGATTTACCCAGGTGAGGGAGAGGCAGGGGTGGGGGTTCCTCTCTAGGGCAACTGCAGAAGCAAAGGCCTGATGGCAGGATTGCGTCCCTGCCCAGCTTGGATGAGCTGGGGGGGATGAGGCTAGGTCTGGAACAAGCATCTGGGAACGGTGAGCAGCTCTGGCCCGTGTTCTAGAAGGGAGGCAGAGCCTTGAGTGGGCAGGAGAAGGACTGGAGATGGACAGGCATGAGCTACCGACCCCTGCCCGAGGGTGGTCAGAGACCCAAGGCCAGCAGGTGAAGCCAAGTTGATAGCTTGAGGGAGCAGACAGATGGCAGACATGGGGTCGGGCTGCTCGGAGTTTTACCAGATAACCCTCTGCCCCAGGCAGTGAACCAATGAGCTTCTCTTGTTCTGAACAAGCCTGAGATACACTGTGATGACCTGGGCAAGTGATTCCAGTACCCCTCACCACATCAGGGCTCGGGTTCCTTGAAGGCTCCCCTCGGCCTCCATGAGATGGGTCAGGAGGGGCTCCAGGGGTGGTCGTAGACAAGTGTGGCTGGAGCAGAAAGTTCACATAGGACAGAGATTCTCACTGACCACCTTCTCTGAGCCCCTTGAATGTTGGTGAAATGTTACGTATATGTAGTGATGTGTGTTTTTCTGGAAGAGAGTCTGAAACTTTCAATCAGATTCTCAGAATGGCCTTTCCCTCCCCTCAACAGCTAAGGTTTAGAACCGCAGTAAGCTCCGTGAGAACCTCTCTCTGTCCACCTTGCTCTCCCCTGATTCCCAGACCTAGCTCAGCACCTGAGCTTGTGTGGGCTGCTACAACAAAATACCATAGACTAGGTGGCTTATAAACAATAGGCATTTATTCCTCACAGTTCTGGAGGCTGGCAGTCCAAGGTCAAGGCGGCAGCAAGTTCAGTAGACACATCTTTCCCCTACAGTCTCACATGGTGGAAGGGCCAAGGGAGCTCTCTGGAGCCTCCATAATGGGTCTGATCCCATCCATGGGGTCTCCACTCTCAGGACCTCATCACCCCCCAAAGTCTCCCCCTTCCTAATACCATTGCATTGGAGGTTAAGATTTCAACATAAGAGTTTTGGGGGGATACATTTCAGTTTATAGCACTGCTTAATAATGGTTGGATGACTAGATGATTCAAAGGAATTATGGTTCCTTTGGATGGGGAAAGAAAGCATTTAATGCAGACGTTCCCAGCCCTGTGGAAAACTTCTTGTTCAATTTATTTAATAGGTGTCTCTTTAGCTCTTGCCATGTGCCAAGTATTACAGTATTGTTACTGCTACAGTGGCTCTTTCTAGCAGCCTCCATTTACTGGGCATCTGTGATGTGCCAGGCATTGTGCTAAGCCCCTTACAAGCATGATCTCCTCAATCCTTATGACAGTCCAGCGAAATAGACATTACCCCTCTTTTACAAATGAAGCTCCGACCACAGTTAAGTCACTTGCCCAAGATCACGCAGCCAGTAAGTAGAAAAGCTCGAATTCCAGCCCAAGTTTGCCTGACCCCAAAATCTGGATCCTCAGCCATTATTTCAGGGCTGGGTGGCTCAGTGCTGAGAAAGAGGATTCCTTTAGCCTTGCCCTGTTGCCCCAGATTGGCTGAATTCTCTTTGGCTGAGTGATGCCATGGAGCAGTCTACGCAGCCTGCCCGGCCCAAAGCCCCTGGCAGCTAGGAAAGGAACACCATCACTCTGAGTCCCGGGTGAGGTCAGGAAAGTTGCCAGGGCTCCACGGTGAGTCTGGAGGATTGGCGGGTGATCCTGAGAATCCACTCTCCAGTCAGGCCTTTTGCACCGTCCATCCTGTTGTCTCCGGTTAGCTTACTGCTTGGACGCCTGCAGGCTTTCCTGCTAGACAGGATCAGGGGATCAGGCACTTGGAGCTGTCAGGGAGAAATATTGCAATCATTTGAACAGGTAATCATAGGATATTGTGAGCTTGTTCAGTGCAAGGAAAGCTCATTGGCGCAGAAACCCTCTCCCGGATAATCAATGGACATGGCATCTAAGGGATTTCCTGTGGGTTGGACACAAAGGAGGCTTGTGTAGGGCCCTGCTGGTGGGACAAAGGCCTGGGCTGGAAAGACGCCCGTAGGAGTGGTAGCCACGGTGTCCTAGGGGCAAATAAGAGGTTATGGGGAGTTGGAGTTACCGTGCCTCTGCCTTAGGAGTTCAAAGACTAAGATCCAGTCCCATCATGGTCATTTTACTAACCACGTCACCTTGGTCGAGTCAGTGTTCTTTGGGCCTCAGTTTCCCCCTCGCTGAAATGAAGGGGCATGCTTGCATGATTTAGTCCATTCACTCTACAATTCTGCCATCCCTCGAGGCTTCTCAGCTGGAGCAGCAAAGGGCTTTTGTGATAATTAACATGGCATGGGCTATGGCTTGTGCCTGTCTCCCCATGCGTCTGGTATCATCATCATTATTAACCATAACAACAAATATGCGACTACTAACATTCCTTGAGGATGAGGTGTGTGGTGGACTCTGTGGGAAGTGCATGATTTCATGTCATCCTCACAGCCCTTATTCTAGAGTGCAGGAGGGTAAGTGACTTGCCCCAGGCCACATAGCCTGTAGGGGACAGAAGTGAGTTATTTGTCTGCACTTTGACTCCAAAGCCCAGGATCTCAGCCACTGGGCCAGTTTTTCAATCTTCCTCAACACGATTCACAGCAAGAAATATGTTTCAGAGCCCAACCCAGAGGAGCTACGGATAGACGTATTATCCAACTGAGCTGCTATGTCTGTGTGTTCTGGCAATTCTGCCGCCCCTGCTCTCGGCTTTCTCTTTTTGGGTTTCATTATTGTTTCTTGTGGATGCTGTAACAAATGACCACAAACTGGGTGGCTTGAGACGGTAGAAGTTTAGGACGCCTGGGTGGCTCAGATGGTTAAGCGTCTGCCTTCGGCTCAGGTCATGATCCCAGGGTCCCGGGATCGAGTCCCACATCAGGCTCCCTGCTCAGCGAGAGCCTGCTTCTCCCTCTGCCTCTGCCTCTCTGTCTCTCTCTCTGACTCTCATGAATAAATAAATAAAACAAAACAAAATAAAAAAAAGACAGTAGAAGTTTATTCTGTCACAGTTCTAGAGGCTGGAGTTTTCAGAACTCTGCTCCTTCCAAAGGCTCAAGGGGAGAATCTGTTCCGTGCCTCTCTTCCAGCTTCCGGGGGCTGCAGGCCGTCGCTGGCTTTTGACTGCATCCCTCCAGTCTGCATGGTCACACCGTCCCCCGCGTGTCTGTCTCCTCTGGATACAGGTGATTACTCAGGGCCCACCTGATAGCCCAGGGTCAGCCTTCTTTCCAAGATCTTTAACTGAATGAGACCATTTGCCATATAAGGTAATATCCCCAGAGTCCAAGGTTTAGGACATGGACTTGGGTTTTGGGGGACCCCCTTTTGTCTCACTACAATTATGGACTCGCGAATGGTTCAGTGTATCTCCATCAGTTATCCTCACTCTTCTTCTTGAAGCTCAAATTGCCCCATCCTCAGCCAGTGGATGGTCAGCCCCTTGCTCATTAGATAGGACCCCAAACTAATATAACACTGTATGTTGATTATACGGGAATTTTAAAAAGATCAATTAAAAAATTCACAAAATTTAAAAAAAAAATTGGATACGCCCTCCATGGTCTGGGAACAATTCCTTGCCCTCGGGCACAAGCTGTTAGAGGCTTACCTGGGCATTCCTTGCCTCTGACCTGGCCTTTGTCCAGGTTGCCCTGATTTCTTTCTGTTGTGAGCAGTATTTATTTCTTTTGCAATACAGTTCATTCTATTCCGTTAAAAAAAATATACTGATTGCAATCTAATATTTAAATGATTTCAGAGACCCGCAGTTTGAAAATCATTGTGCCGGGCTATCCTGCCTTTCTTTGCCCTTCCCACAGATTTTAGGAACTTGTATCCCATTTGAATGTGAGGTACCCCAAAGGCAGGACCAGATTTCCACTCACTGGCTCTCCCTTGGCCCCAGGACAGGGTGTGTGTTTAGCTCCTGGCCAACAGTCCCCCCTTCCCCTCCCCCTCCTCCCTCTTTCCTCTCCCCTGCCCCCTCCTGCCCTCCTTCCCTTTGCCCCTCCCCCCTCCCTTCCCCACCCTTCTGCATCACTGTAGGGCCTCAGATTTGCCATTCTAAGAGGCTAATGTGAAAATTGCTCACAGATGGTACAAACAATGTGGAAGAGAGCCTCTCTCTTCATTAGAGCAACACAGATAGTGTTTTTAAATGATTAAATTGTTATCAAAATAATTATGCCAAAATCCAAACATCTCAATGTGCTGCTCCAGCCTCTCATCAAGGGCTCCCGAGGCCCCCGTGGGGGTTCTTGGGAGCAACACCTCCAGAGAACCCAAGGATGGGCTGCCCAGTCCTTTCTGTGGCCTTTAGTGTGGGACCCCACATGGACAGAAATCCGGGCTGAGGGGTTGTCCCCTGCAGCCCCTCACCTGTGACCAGGTGCCACCAGGCCGGGCTCTAGCAAACTTTTGTCTTTAGTGGCCGCCCCTCCCTCAGCAGTCTCCTCCTTGCCCCACACCCAGGCTCTGAGCTCTAAGTTAGCCCACAGGCCCTCCTGGAGGGCTGGTCCTGTCTCCTCCTCTGTGCTGACCGCCCTGGCTTCTAGAATTCATGGTTCTCTCAGCGCCCTCTCTCGAGTCAGAGGGCACAGATCGAGGAAAGGAAACTGGGTGAAGTCCTTCACAGGACAGACACTTGATCTCTAACCCTCCCCAGAGTATTTGCATTTTTGGAGTGTCTTGGGGATTGCTGGCATTTCAGCCCTCCCTCCTTACCCGTTAGTGCCTAGGTTGCGGGGGTGAACCCTCAGGTCTTCCTTCCAGGACTGGGAACCGGCTCTGCCTTCCCTCTTGCCCGCCAGTCCCCACCCGGCCTGCTGCCCCGGAAAGAAAGCTCAGAAAACCGCACAAAAAAAGACAGCTTCAAGTGTCCGGTGATCTGAGGGGGAGGCCATGGGGTGGAAGAGAGACTCAGGTAAGGTGAAATGCACCCGTGTTAAAAAGTAAAGACTAGCCATCAGGAGACTGCCTGGCATTAAACAAATATTTAGAAATAGATTTTAATTTCACCGTGCGGTCAACTGGGAGAGAGATTGAGACGGAGGGCAATAAAGAAGGGAACGGTCCAGGGGCAGCTGGGAGGGAAAGGGGGGGAGGCCTAGAGAGAAGTGGGTTAATTATTAACAGAGTGCTTCTTTATAGGTTAGGAATTCAGTGTTACTGCCTCTTGTCACTAACGTTGGGAAAGCTGATGGGTCAACTCTTCAGCTATTCTTTCGTTTCAGATCTTTCTGCCCCCCCCCCTTTTAATAGCGACGGCTCCATCTGTCCAGTAGAGGAAACATTTTGGTCTGGGTTTCAGTGGACAGAAGTCCGACCTGGCTTGTATACTCTTCTCATCCTCAGTTCCAAGCAGAGTGCCAGAGATATGGTATCCACAGTGTGTTTGGTGGGAGGTGGGTAGACAGACAGGTCAATCAGCACTTCCAGGTAGAATTGTCATGTCGGGGGACCAAGTGGTCAGCAGGGGGATACAGGGGCCCATGGGGGTGTGGGGAGGTGTCAGTGGTGGCCACCCCTGTCCCGCCCCAGGCTCTGATGGACAGACACTGCTCCATCCCTCTTCCATTCAGATTCTGCATCTGATTAAGGGCCCTGACACAATATTTGAAGAAATATGAAAAGCCAAATTCATCTGCCAGGATAGAATTATATTAAGGAGGATGAAATTAAAGGCTTTTCATGGAAAGAGATCTCTAGGATAATTTGAAGGAAGACTTTAATTATTTCAGAGTGCCCCCAAAAAAAAGATGCTTTAAAAAAGAATTCATTTGGGGGAATCACATAAAAATATAATGTAGGAGTATCTCTTTGAGTTCTTACAGCTGCTGTTGATCTAGAGCCTGTTGGCAGTCCACAAAAGGGGGCTTCAATTCCCTGCCCTCTCCCCTATGTGCTGGTGACAGATGAGGCAGGACTCTGCCACCAGGAGAACAGAGATCAAGTCATGGGAAGTGGGTTTAAATTACTCTGATTAGACACCAGGAAGGACTCTGAAGCCATTTTGCCTGCTTTAATTGACTTGGTGTAGATACATTTTTGGAAGGAAGCTCATGAGTTTCCCTGCCGTTGGAACACAGAGCAGCAGGTCTTCTGTGAGTTGGGAGGCACTGTCCAGAGGTCATGTTGTCTCAGGACCACATAGGGTAGTGGTTCTAGGACCCCGTGTCCTGCGGCCTGAGCATCTTTCCACTGCCAGACCAGTACTGCTTGCTGGTGCACTCCTCTCTCAAGCTCATCTCGAGCCAGGCTTTTCCCAGGGAGCACCGAGCCCCTAAGGACCCCCAGCGTTCGCTCAGTCCATCCATCCGTCTGAACCCCCATTTGGATCGGATCTCAAGAGTGACCAAGCTGCTGTCCATTCATTGCTCGGCACCCACATAGTCTAGAAAACCCTCCCACTGCCCTTTCAGCCCATTCCCCCTTGTTCAGGGCTTTTCCAGAAGGCTGCTAGAGTCAGCTAGGCAGACCTCTGTAGGGTCAAACAGATTAGAATATTTGCTAGATAGTCTGCTCTGAAGAAGCACCTGCCTGATGTGACTGGCAGAGAGCCAAGCCTAGCAGCGAGAAACACTGACGGTCAGCGCCCCGGTTCCTGATGCGCCACCTGACACCTGGAGGCTCAAGCTACTCTTCTGCCCGAGGCTCCGGGCACACCAGTCAGTGGCGCCTGGGAGCAGCCCTGTCCATGCTGATTTTGTCTTGGGAGCCCCTGGGCCGGACCTGGGGGTGCATCTGGGCTTGTATGGCTCAGTGGCCATCTGCGTCGTAGTCCAGCTTATTTACTGCTGCAACCCCAAGGACGGAACACAGTAGGTGTTTTGCTCATATTGGTGGATGAATGAACATTACGGAGCTTAAGTTAATCGAGTTCTTTATTCATCAGAAATCGTAACACTGCCTATTTACTCACAAAACCGACAGGAGATGGAAACCTTCGCTCTCTTGGTCTTCCCCGGAGGAGAAGGCGCACATGCCGTGCAGGGAGAGCACTGGACTGAGGGCCATAAAGCTGAGTTCTAGCCCCAGCTCTGCCTTCGTTGGCTCTGTGAACCCCTGTCTCCCTGCCTCTCTGAGGGGGGACAGGCGGGCTCTGCTCCCTCCCTCCCTCCAGTTTTAGAGAATCCTCTTCTTCGCTTCCCAGAGCCCCAGGCTGGGCGGTGGGATGAGGGCTGCAGGACCAGCTGCGCCGAGCCTCCTCCCTGTCGTCCTCACCTCCTGCCTGTCGTCCTCACCTCCTGCCTGCTTACTTTGTATACCTGAGGCCATGTCAGTCCTTCAGTGATCTGCTGTACACAGCCCCAGGGCTGCCCAGTGGCTCCCAAGCCCAAGTCACCTCCTGGGGAGAAAGGCCACTTGTCCTGAGGGGCAGGCGCTCTTGGAACCAAGCTATTGTCCTCTTGGCTGCTGGGCTACAGGCAGCACGAGCTTGTGGCCTGGGGGCACCTGCTAGAGCTGTGTGTGAGGGCCTGACTAGTCCTGGCTGGAGCCCCTGAGCCAGACAAACGGAAAGGGGCCCTTAAGAGCGGCCCCCATCCGGCTGCACACTCCCCAGTTCCAGCATGAAATCATTCTTCGGGTCATAACATACTCCCTGAAGGATAAATGTCAAGGCATGCTCCAAAGAAGACTCCCGAGCTCGTGTCAGGGTGCTGCTAGCAATTGCTATGCCCCTTAATTCCCCCCGAGCCTCAGTCTCCTTGTCTGCAAAATGGGCCTAGAATGTTCGTGATGAGATGCTAAGAGGCAAAGCTCGTGAAAGTGTTTGAAGAGTGTGGCCTTGGGGGCGAAGAGGCAGCCTGCGGCAGGGGTGCCGAAGAAGGCTGGGGGAGTGAGGGCATGCCCCATGGAGGGGTGCTAGAAGGATGGCTCAGATGTGGGGAGAAAGTCAAGAGGCTTGGCGAGCTGGTAGGTGGAGGGGGTGGCGAGCGGGCTCTGTCTTCATCCCCTGGCCTTTCATCTGACATCTCTGGCCCAGGCTGTTTGTGGATCTGAGTGCTGTCTTCTTCCTGGCCTAGAGGAGTTATCACTCTTGCCCTAGAAATATATCTTCTGTCCATGGCATCAGGAGACCCCAGCCACCCCTGACACCACTCACTGCCTCTCAGCTGCCCGTTCCCTTGGCAGAAATAAGGAATCTGACTCTTGAAAACCTATTTGTTGTTCATTGGGCCTCTCTGACTGCCATGTGCCCTTTTGGGTAAGAGCTTCCCTTGGGGACCATAGGTCCCCTGAAGTCAGGAACTGGGCTCCCAGCGTCCCCCTGACAGCAGAGAGCCTGTGCAGAGAGGGACTTGTGGGGCAAAAGCCCACGATGCCACCGAGATTGCCAGCTCACCCCTGCACTGGTCCATGTTACTGCCGGATGGAGGAGAATGGGAGAGGGCAGCTCCAGAGGGTCCTGTGGAAGCCTGCTCCACAGGACCCAGGAGGGCCTGAGGGTAAAAGCAGCCTCGTCAGCTGTTGGGGTGGAAGGCTTCTCCAGAAAGGGAGAGAAGCCCTACGCTCAGTTCTCGTTTTTGTTTCCTATACCATGAAAAATAAATGTGAGGTAAAGAGGGTTTCAGGAAAAGATCCATCCCTCTTCCCTCCCGCCCTCCCTTCCTTCCTTAAATATTTATTGAGCAAGCTGTGTGTGCCTTACGTTATGCTAGGGCACTGAGTGTGAAGAACATGTTTCCTGCCCTCTTAGGAACGCCCAGTCTAGTCAGGAAGATGAAATAACCACCCAACAAGGCGGTCAGATAGGGCGTGCGGGCACCGATGGGCGTGCTGTAGCCATTCTGGCCTGGGTGCAGTCAGGGAGGGCAACAAGGAGGAGACGGCCCAGAGGTGGGCCTTGGGCCACAGCAGGGATCTGGAGAGGTGGGAAAGGTCGGAAGCACATGGTGAGAACAGAACGGGTTCAGGGCGGTGGTTGGTGATCTGAGTTTGTGTCCTGGCTATGCCACTGAGTATCCACGTGGTCTCAGACCAGTCACCTTCCTACGCAAGCTTCAGTTTCTTCATTTGAAAAACGGGGGCAATCACGGTATCTACCTCATAGGGTTGTTTTAGGATTCGGTGAACTAAACTACCGAGCACGTGGGGCCAAGCTGCTCCAGAGGACACACACCTTTAGGAAACGGAGGCCATTGCTGTTCCTAGGACCTCCGGTGCCGCTGTCTGCCCTCTGCCTGCGTGCCCTCCCAGCCTCCCCCCCCCCTTCTGGGCCACATATGCACCTGCTTATGTACTCAGGCCCTTGGCCACTCCCCTCCCCCCAAGCAGATGAGGCCAGAGCACCTCAAGCAGGGGTGAATTAAAGCCAGCTTCCCTCCTGCTCTGCTCCAATTGTTCTCTATGGCAGAAAGTAAGTTTCCCTGCGAGGCCGATGCTGTATGTCTTGACAGCCCCAGCCACCTTTGCCTCCCTGGAGCCCTCCTGCCTCCCCCCCCCCCCCCCCCGCACTGTGCTGGGCGGCTGGGGAGCTGACCTTTTGTGAGGAGAGGGGGGCTGCTCTGCCCTCAGAGGCAGCGTCTGCCCACCCCCTCTGGAGCCTGACATTTTGTCTGCACCAGGCCAGAGGCCTCTGTGCTGATTGGGCCCGTCCCGGCGGTCCTGGTGTTAATCCAGGGTCATGAAGCCTGCAGGACCCGCTGTGGACTCAGGTGCAGAGGGCCCCGCCTGCACGTGAAAAGCCCCTGGTGTTTGTGTTGGTGGGAGGGCCACCTTGGGGCCTGGGGCGGCTGCCCTTCCCAGCCGGGGTCTAGGAGCCCACTGAGCTCGTTCTGCCCTTCCCTGGGAGGGTCACAGGCTGCAGAGTCACTTCTCTTTCCAGCCCATCACGGCCCTGGCCCTCGGCTGCCACTCACCTGTCAGCTTCTGGGGTGAGCAGAAAGCCCTTCAGCCCCAGCGTGGGAGCTGAACCCCTCAGGAGTGGGCAAGCCAGGCCACCCGGGGCCTGCTCTTTCGCTCAGACAAAAGGTTGCCTGGCCACTTTGTGATGCTCTTCTGGGAGTGTTTCTGAAAGAAATCGAAATGTGCCTGAAGAAGAACGGTGAATCAGAACCTCCTTCGCTTGTGTGTGCTCCTGGCAGCCTGCTGGGAAGAGGGGGTAGTCCGGACTTTGAAGCAATACTTCCGCCAGGGCTCTGAGCTCGCAGCCCCCTCCACCCTTCCCCGAGCTGCATCCAAAGAGAAGCCAGCTCCTGACTCTTCTTCCCCGGGTGCTGGGCTGTGTTCAGGGTGGCTGGGACCCTGTCTCGGGAGCTTCAGGTAAGGGAGAGACTCTCAGGAGCGAGCTTGTGTTATGGTCCATGAGTCCACATTGCGTTGAACACAAATGAGCTAACGATTTACTCCAGGCCCTTTCGTGCAACACCATTGGATGCTGGGGAAGGGCGGTATAGGATTCTGGGAAGTACATCGACCAGGGTTTTGGGGTCTCGGCTGTGGGATCTCGGGCAGGGCCCCTTCTCTTGCTGGACCTGCTTCTTCTTCTGTAGGATGGGAACGTGTGCCCAGGCGACCTCCGAGCTCTTGGAGAAGCGCCCTGCTTCTTACTTACCTCTGCAGGAGAGAACGTGGCAGGGGCCAGAGCGTTGGATGGCCTGGCTCCGGGTCCCAGCTTTGTCATTTTACAAGGTGGCTTAGCCTGTCTCTGCCTCAGCTCTCCTGTTTGCAGAATGGGAATCATCCCAGCACCGGCCACTCCGGGCTTTTGTGGGACTTGGTAGAGATGCACAGAGCGCCTGGAGCTCCGAGACAGCACCTGGAACGTGTCATCTGTCATGTTTGCTCTCGCATTGTCACCATGCCTTCCGGTTCTGACAGTGCTGGCTGTGAGGCTGGTTGGGCGTTCCAGAACACTTTTCAAACTTTAATCTGCTCATGAATCACTTGGAGACCTTGTCAGAAGGGAGATTCTGACTCAGTAGGACTCTGAAATGGAGCCTGAGGAGGTGCATTTCTCACAAGCTCCCTGGTGACGCCGTTGCCACTTGTCCCTAGGCCACACTCAGTGTGGCCAGGCTGCAAGTGCACAGCTCGGCCATCAAGGCACAGGGTGGGTCCATGTGTTACCCAGGGCCAGGCCTCCGAGTGGGATGGGAGCCAAGTGGGGTCCAGGAAGAGATGTGACCAGCCTGGTAAGGTCAGCAACCCTGTCATCAGAGGAGAGAGAGAGGGCGAAAGCGTCTGCGGGGGCCATGAGGTGAGGAGCTGATGTCATGAGAGTTTGAAGATGATTCTTTTTGTGAACTCTTAATTTTCTCGTAATTTAGAGCTGATTGTTATGATTGCCTCATGAGTCTTGGGCTTGTCTCTCAAATTCTTCTGAAAGCTCTTTGAGGATAAGGGTCTGTCTTCTATTCCTCTTTACCCCAGAGCTCCCAGAATCTAGGTGGGCTTGTAGGAGGCACTTGGGACACATCTTCCTGGAGCCCCAGCCTCGGAGCTTGGTGGGGGTGGGGGGTGGGGGCGTGAGGATGTGGGCTTTGGAATTGGGTGGCCCCGAGTGTCGTCCACCGTGGTCATGTGCTGTCCTGCAGCTCCTGGGAGCTTGTGCCCTTCCCGTGGCAGCCTTCTGCATCTGGAAGGATGGCGATGGCGGAAGCCATCTTAGAGATTTAGCAGAATTAAGTGAGACAAAGGATGGAAAGGACCCAGCTCCTCAGGGGGCTTCAGTACCCAGCTGCTCCCATTGTCCTCTCTATCTCCATTCTGTGTCTTCATCCGTATTTTCAAGCTGCAGCATGCCTTCTTGGAATCCTGGAGCCACTTAGAACTCCATGCTCATTGCCAAGGGCATCACCGTGTGGGCCAGTCCTACCTCCGGGTTAGCTCTAGGCCATGGAAGGTCTAAAACTTGTCCCTCCCCCTCCTGCCTGCCCCCTGTTCATCTTTTTTTTTAAACTTATTTAAATTCAGCTGGTGAACATAGAGTTTCAGTTTATTAGTTTCAGATGTAGAGTTCAGTAATTCATCGGTTGCATGTAACACCCGGTGCTCATTACGCCCCCTCTTCATCTTGCTGAGAACGTTGGTGTTTCAGGAATGGTGTTCAAGTTGCGCTGCCCAGTGAGTCCTGGGGGTGGGGTGGGGGGAGCTCCTGCTGCACCCCGTTGGGGATTCCCTGTCCCCTGTAGCCCTCTGCACTACCACTGACAGCCCCCAGAGGCCTCTGTGTGTGTTCATGGCAAACAGGCCTTTCTGCAGGGCACCCGGGCACCTTCATTGTGTGTGCCGGGAACGGGGCGTTGCTGCCGAGGGACACCTGGGTTGGGGGAGTTGCTGCTAATGCCTTATTCCTTGTTCCTGTCTGTAACCCTCTTAGAGTTCACACCTGGTTTCCTTCTTCCTCACATAGAACCCGGGAGGCAGGCCCACTATTTCGCAGATGAGGAGACCCAGAAGTCACCTGGTTCACTCAGGGACACAGTCAGATGGTGGCATCTCTGTCCCCCGGCTCTAAGTGACTTGCCTTTTGCCGTGGGTGACCACTGTCCACGGGGCTACCAGCGCAGTGGCAAGGATGAGCGTCAGCCAAGGGCACTGTCTGTGCGATGACAGTGATTTCCCAGTCTTCTTGGCCTGAGCCTTCACTTAGGATGAAATGCCATCAGCAGGGTAATTATCATTATTGGTATATTTAAAGCGCTTAAATATCTGCAGCCATGTCGGGCTTGCACAGCTCCCTGAATCAGAGAGGTAGCAGCTGAGGGGGGGGCAGTCTCGGGAATCACAGCCCTCCCCGATTAGGAGCAGAGAGCAGGCCATCTTCCGGAATGGCCCCGTGTGTGTTTGCGTGTATCGGTCTGAAAAGTCCTTTCCAGCGTGTGACCCCATGTCTGAGGTTAGGCTGCCGCACCTGTCGGTGGGGTTCAAGTAGGGACCCGAGAGGCTGTTAACTTTTATTATTTAAGAGAAATTCTAAGCATTAAAACTGTACTGATACAGCTTTTCCAAGTAAAGAGGGATGTGAAAATGGTGTGTTTCCTAGGGGAAAGGGGAAGGGCTGTGTTGGGGCCTGCGGTGGGGCAGGGCTGGGAGAGGGTATGAGAACTTCTCTCCCCTCTGCTGGCTTCGTGGTGGTTGCTGTGGGGGCAGCCAAGCAGAGACAGAAAGGAAGCATGGCTGGGTTTGGAGATGTTTTTGGGAGAAGTACCCCACTTGCAGAACATCTACCATGGGATGTGCAGAAAGGTCGCTGTGAGCCTCTTTGCTTATGCAGCTGAGTAGCTGTGAGCACGTGAGGGTTAGGGAGAGCTAGTGTCGTGGGGAGCAGTACAGGCTCTGGAGGTGGCCAAATGTGGGTTCAGACCCCATTGCTTCCGCGTGAAAGCTCTGTGAGGTCAGAGCAGCAGCTCTGCTGCTTATTCTGCAGTTTCCCGAACCCCGTCTCTAAATGGGGCTCTTTAGATGCTCCTTTCAGAGCGATAATGTATGCGAAGTATGTGGAGTGGTACCTGACATGTTTACAAATCCCCTAATAAATGGCAAGAGGTAGACTCTGGTGCCCTGTGTTTGATGGCACTCTCTCCGTCCCTCTAAGGTGGTTCGAGTGGTTGTCGTGGAACATGACCACTAACATTCACTGACACCCGACCACGTACCAGGGCCGTGTCTGAGGTCCCACAGCCCATAGAAGGTGGAGGCCCCCTGCAGAGCCTGTGTGCAGGGTCCTGCCCTGGCCGCTGGCCCTTCTGGAAAGAGCCCTCCCAGGTGCGAGACGCCCGGCCCGCCAGCCTGTCTTCCCCAAAAGGCACTTCAGAGAGAGTCTTGGTTCCCCTGGGGACCTATTCAGGGCAGAGTCTGTCAGACCGGGGACCTGTTGCTATGTCTGGAAAATCCACTGATCTGGAGACAGCAGGTTTGGGAACAGAGTCGGGAGCTCGGGAGAGCTTCCTCTCTGAAGCTTTCATGAGACCCTCGCAGGCAGGAGGGGGCAATTCCCCACTGCCAGGGGTTTCTCTCTCTCTCCTCTCTGCCAGTCTCCTTGCCCGAGCCAAGCCTGAGAGAAAACGGACCAGTGAGACCCGGGGACCTCGAGCAGCCCAAGGGGTTTGCTTTCAGGACTGAGAAGACGGGAGGCCAGCAGCAGTCCCCATGGAAGCCTTAGGTCCTGGTCCCCAAGATGCGTCTGGTTCTTGCTCTGCTTGCTGTGAGTTTTTGTCAGAGATCACACGCCTAACCATTCCCACGTGCTCAGAAGCAGGGAAATACTTGGATAATTCTTAGAAACACGATAGAGCTGCCCAAAGTACACCCAGTCACCTATGTAAATTAAGAGATATAGGTCAAAATCCTGTTTGTTCTTTGGCGGTATAAAGTTGCAGAGTCCCTGGCAAGCCTTGCGCGGACACACCCATGACATCCGCCAGGTTCCCATCTGTACATCTCTGTCGCCGACTCTCCTTACCTTGGGGCTGACCCCAGGGCCCCCTGCAAAAGGTGCCTCCCCACACTGTGGCTCATGCTGCAGGAAGAAGCAGGACGCTCAGCATGTCCCACAGCCTTTGGGTTAAGCAATGGCGTCAGATGTGTTGAAGGTGCTAGGGAGGTGCCCACCACCCCACCGCTTAGATCTCCCTGCTCCTGCCTGGCAGTGGTTACTATTTGGAGTTCAGGCAAATCTGCTTTATTAAAAAGGAAATCCCCCAGGGAGGGGTAATACTGTTGAACTGCTTTTAGTCATGGACAATTTAGTGTGAATTAATTAATCTGATGCTTTCTGGTGTGACTGTAGATTAAGAGGTACGTTGCAGATTGGAAGAGGCATAGGGTCGCTCGGGTGATTGAGAGCGAGTGAAAAAACGGAGCCAAGGGCTTTGAAGACAAGCAGATTCTCTGCTTTGCCAGCTTATCTCTTGCCTTAAACTTTTTTTCTTAAAAATTTTTTTAAATCTAAACTTTTTTGTGGAAGTCTATCCAGTGTACCGACAAATGAAGAAATCATAAGTGTACAGCTTTGATTTTTTTTATACCCTTATATCCAATACCTGGGTTGAGAAACCACACAGTTGGCCCACTCGGATCCCCCACTGGTCCCCATGACCGCAAGGTCTCCACTGTCCTGAGTCCCAGTACCAGAGCTAAGCTTTGCCTCTTTCTGAAGCGCATGAACATGGAATCATACAGCATGCATCTTTTGTGTCTGGCTTCCTTTGGTTCAACGTTCTCTCTGTGGGATTCATCCGTGTTGTTATAGTTTGTGCATTTCATTGCTGTGTTCCATTGTGTGAACACACTGCAATTTATCAAATCTGTGGTTGGTGGACGTTGGGAAGTCCAGTTTTTGACTTTCATGAACCGTGATGCCTCGAATATTCTTGGACATGTCTTTCTTATTTCTCTTTTACATCTCAGGTTAGATGGTGTTCTCCTGGGAACCCTCCTCTGACTTCCATCTCCAGGGGAGCTTAGGTACCCCTGTGTTTGCCGCCCCCGCCCCCCATGGCACTCTGTAGTACTCCATGAGGGCAGGACTGTTGAGCAGTAATATTTTCAGCTTCTAGGCCAGTGCGTGGCACTGAGTAGATGCTCAGAAGTGCTGGTTGGATGAATGAGTGAACAGATTTTATGTAGATCACAGTTTTGGCCGGGGCTGGTCTTTATACCAGCTGGTCTAAGAAAAGCAGCTTAAGAAAAGCTGTATTGGGGTGTCCTGGGGACCAACCAGGATTCCCCCCTAGAGACAGTGTTGCTGAGTGTCCTGAGTGTCCGTGAGAATGGGATGAGTCCAGGACCGTGGTCAGAGGTGTCTGGCTGGGCAGGAGCAAACTTCTCTGGAAGTTTCACAAAGACCCAGAGACTAAACTGATGCAAAATGAGCTTCTGCCCCCTCTGTGTCTCGGAGCGCCCTGATGCTCTGGGCTTCTCTGGACATAGGCCTTTGGTAGCCAGCTGGGAGGGAGGAGTCGTGAAGAGCAGAAGAGAATAAAAAGAGGAAGGAAGGGAAGAGAGAAAGAGGGAGCAAGAGGGAGAGCAGACACATGAACAGATATTTTTCCTTTCCTTTCTGGAAGCAAGGCATGGGGACAGCCACCCAGGCATGGAGCCTGTGATCTCGGGGGGAAGCGAATGACCTCGTGTTTGGGTTGTATCGTTTTCACTAGCAAGTGACAAAGTAGAAGCAGGAACACAAGCCTCTAGAAATACAATGTCAGGGTGCCCTCATGGGATGGGCTTTTCCTCCCTCCACCCCGGCGCTTGGCAAACCTCTTCTACAGGCAGAGTAGCTTCTCAGGCTCGCTGGCTGAGCGGTGTTGATGAAGCAGGTTATTCTTTATTCATACACCTTTTGCTGAGCTGCATAGCAAATGTGCTGTAAATTTCAGTGCTTTAGAGAGAGAGCCTGATACATAAAACAGGACTATCTCCCCTAATATCACAGAGGCTGGTCAAATTCCACATACATCAGAGCTATTTGGGGTGCCTTTGCTGTGTTTCCACAGGAAACATTACTTTTTTTTTTTAAGATTTTATTTATTTGCAAGAGAGAGAATGAGAGACAGAGAGCATGAGAGGGAGGAGGGTCAGAGGGAGAAGCAGACTCCCTGCTGAGTAGGGGGCCCGATGTGGGACTCGATCCCGGGACTCCAGGGAAACATTACTTCTTGAAGAAGATCCACACTCAGAATAATTATTTCTCAGAGTGATCTGAGGCTAAAGCTGGTTTAATCTATTCATTTGGCTCAGCCCTGTATTTTCCCTAGTGAGGAGTGCCGGAGTGCTTTAAGCCCACACTGCAGAATGCTCCTTCTTTCTCCTGGGCCCCTTGGTCTGCAGAACCACACCTCCCCCACTCCCAATTATCTCATTCCAGGTGACAGCATCTAAATCTCCATGTTATGCATGTATTTTTATTAATTTAACAAGTATGGAGTGCTTACTGTCTGCCAAGCCCTCTTCTAAGCTCTTTAACAAATGTCAATTCACTTAACCTTCACAGCTCTATGAAAAGGCACATATTTTTAACCCCATTTTCCTAATACGGGCAACAAGGCACAGAGAAGTTAAGTAACCTGCACCAGATCACACAGCTGGTCGGTGGTGGAGTTGGAATTTGTCCCCAGCATCCGCGTTCTTCATTACCATGCTCTACCATCTTTCAATTGTGTCTTCTAAAGTGGCATGAGAAGCAGGGGCCTGCCTTTTTTCAGGAGTGAGAAATAACTTTCTGTGCCTTTGTGAACATTCTCCCTCTCCAAGATGGCCCCTTGACCTTAGAAGAGCAGAGGGTCAGCCCCTGGGGAAGAAGTCACAGGCTATGAAGTACACCTACCCAGAGGCTCCGCTGAATCGGGAACATCACAGACAGGTGGAGAGGTGACCTTGGAGCTTAGGCCCAAATGGTCTGAGCTCTAGATGGAAGGATTTCAAGGGCCGGCTGTTTATTCTCTTCTTGCTCGACATACACACCACAGGTGCCCTTGGCATCTCAAGGTTCGCTGTCCCTCCTGATGGTTCCTCTGTTCTCCCGGGGTAGGGTGTCATTCCCCACCCCCCACCCCTACCTGGCCGCCCCTGTCTCTCCCCTGGTGGCAACAGCGTCCACACAGGTGCTCATTCTAGACGCCTTCTAGAATAGTCCTTCTTCCTTCTGGTTTCTTCACGATCTGGGTGTGATCACTGTCAGCTCTACCTCCTAAAACGGTCTCAAATGCAAACATGCCTCTTTCTGTGCTGCCTCTACGTTAGTTCACATCATCCTTGTCTCTGGCCAGGACTGCCATCCAGCCGATCATCCCAGACTCCAGACTGAACCCTCTCAATCTATTCAGGTTGCAGCCAGAGTGATCTTTCTATAAGTAATTCTGATAATGTCACTCGTTTACTTCTAACCCTTCAATGGCTCACATTACCCTTAGGATAACATTCAAATCTCTTAGCATGGCTGCCAAAGCCTTGGATGACCAGGTCCTGCCTCCCTCTGGGCATCATTTCTCACTGCTTTCAGATCCCTAAAGAGCCCTGTTCCCTCCTCCCACCGCTCCCCTTCCCTCTGGCTGACTCCAGCTTAAACATTCTTGCTTCTGAGGAATCTTCCTGATGCCCCCACTGTAGCATGCGGACCCCTTCCTGGTGTTCCCACGGCAACCAGGCCACACTTCCTCCATGATTGCACTGTGCACCTTATATATGAATTTGATGTCTGCCTGTGTGTTTATCTGTTCTGCATAGTGTCTTGTGTCCCCAGCACCTAGTGCAGCTCTGGTTTGTGGAGGACAGTAAAAAAAAAAAAAAAAAAAAACCAACCCCCCCCCCAAAAAAACACACACAAAAAACCGAAAACATTTTAATGAGCGAATATTACATGAAAAGGGCGTTGTCCAAGCAGTCGGGAGACTTGGGTTTTAGAACCTGCTCAGGCACCAATGCTTGACCTCGATTAAGTCAATGTTCCCTCTCCGAGCCTCATTTTTTTTTTTTTTTTTTTTTTTCCGAGCCTCATTTTTGTATCTGTGAGCTTAGGAGCCTGTGCTAGGTGATTTCCAAGGTCCCTTGCAGCATGGAGATTCTGGGATCTGTCTTCACCAAGAGTTTGGTTTTCCCTGACTCTCTCGACTCTCCAGGCTGTGAGGACCCACCGTCCCTGTGGCCCTTCGCTGTGTTCCTGTCCCTTCAGGGTGTGCTGATAAGCAGAGCCTGGCTTCCTGGCTTCAGCTGGGCTCTGACGTGGCCTTGGGTTCTCCTTGTATCCCAGACAAGGATGCCTTGAAATTCTCCGAGGCCCTTCTTCTCACTCCATCTTGTTTGCTGTCAGAACATTGTAAATAGGAAGCTTCTAATGTTGCCTTTGTGTCTGAATTGTCACTGTAATCAATAGGCAGTCCTCTGATCTCCAGGCTCCTGAGGCTGCCCTTCCCCAAGCAGATATGGGAAACTCTTGGGGGCCACAGCCCCCTCCCCAGAATACACACGGCCTCCTCAGCACTCTGAGTGTGCAACATTAATACCCATTTACTGTTCAGAGATGTCTCCTATTCGTTCAGCACCTTTATTGAGCGCCTGCTGTATGGCAGGCATTGCTCCAGGTGCCTAAGGAACAAAGGAGACCAAATTCTTTCTCTTGGGGAGCTTACATTTTAGAAAGCATGTGTCAGGGCAACCCATATAAATAAGTCAGGAAATTACATAATAAGCTAGGAGGTGGTAGGTGTTACGGGAAGAAAGGAAAAGTGGAACGGGGAGGATAAAGGCCTCCTGAGACTGGGAAACTGGGAGTCAAGGCCCCTAAGAAGGTGAAGGCATGTGCCAGTCTTCTGGGGGAAGAATGTTCTAGGCAAAGGGCAGAACCCATGCGAAGCCCCTAGGTGGGACCCTGCAGGGAGCGCGTGAGGAACTGCAGGGACTTGGTGTTGCCCTTCAGAGCACACTGCCTGGTGCATAGTAAGTAGGCCCACCACCAGGCTTTGTGGGAGGTCAGAGCCCCGGCCGCTGGGCCTGCAGCCAGACAGGCTACAATTAATCAGAACTGTGCCACGTACTAAATCTTCTCTGGCCCCGTGGGAGAAGCTGGTGGGTCTGAGTCAGACAAACTCTTTGCATCCTGGCCCGTCGCTTATTAGCTTTGTGATCCTTGGAGAATCATTACCCTTACTGAGTTTCTCTTTCTTCGTCTTTGCAGGAAGGAGGGTTCTGATGAGGGCCTCAGAGGGTTTTTGGGGGACCAGATGGTGGAAGCACACGGAAGGAGCTAAGTCACCCATACGTGCATGGCACAGAGTGGGTGCCCAGTAACGTTAGTCCCCGGGACACCCTTCCCCTAACCTTTGGGCCAGACATTTATTTTCTCTGAGCCTCAGCTTCCTTTTCTAGAAACAGTGTGGTCATTCCTCTTCCACCTCCTGCCCAGACTCATAACTCCCAGGTCACACAGTGTGGCTGATAGTATTTTCAGGGGCTCCGTGTTTCCGTATGCTTGCACAAACATACATCCATATGCATATATACATGTGTACGATTGTGTGTGTGCGTGTGCGTGTACAGCTCGGCAGGACACAGGTGCGTTTCTTTTTTATGATTCATAAATGCTTCAAGGACAAGGACACTGTCATTTTGTATTAGACCTTATGCTTCCACACAGTAGGTGCTCAGTAAATCCTCGTTGAATGAATGAAATCATGCTGATGAAAATGTTCTTTGCTGGATTAAACGTGTGGACCCAAATCGGTAGAGCTGTTTGCTTCTAGGTAGCAGGAATGTGGTGCCATTGTGGATTATATTTGGAATATAGTTACTGGGGGCTCAACTATGTGCCAGGCACTGTCCTAAGCACTTTATATGCATTTCTCATTTAAAACTGCCAATAGCCCTATGAGGTAGATGCTGTTATCATCACTGTTTTATAGGTGAGGCAGCCCAGGCTGAGAGGTCAGTGTCTTGACCCCAGCTAGTAAATGAGGGAGCTGGGATTGGAAGCCAGCCTTGCAGAGCTGATGTACCTGCCTGCCCTTCTGATGGCTTCCTGAGGCATCACTGCCCCCCCCCCCTTTCATGGTCTGATTTCTCAGGAGGAGGAAGAGGAAGGGCTGCCCTTGCAGCCAGGGCCCGGAGGGAAGTCCCTGCTTGTAAAGGCACTTCTCAGGCTCTTGGCAAACATATCCAGTAGAGGGGGGAAAGAGGAAGGGCTCACCTTTTCTTGCCTGCAAGAGACGGTGAAGATGGTCAGAGACAAGGCTTTTTTTCTGCTGTGCACCTGAGTTTGTCCCTTTCATTTTGGCTTCAGAACATGTTAAGATCTTGGTGGGACTATGAGAGCCTTGGGCTCCATGCCTCCCTTTTAGATGCCGAACACCTGGCTATGTGTGTACATAACGTGCACACATGGTACACAGTGTGTGTCTGTATGAAGGGTGCACGTGTGTGCGTGCATGCGTATCTGCATCCTTCAACACCAACATCATGGTCCTTGCGTGGACCATGCCTGGGCATCACTAGACCTCTCTGCCTAGTGGCAGCGCTGCTTTGTGTCTTGGCTGTGTGACTGCCCGGCCCAGCCTGTGCCCAGTGACGGATGTCTGTGCCTGTCTCTCCTTGAAAGAGTGTCTCATGTCATATTAGCTTTTCCCTCATTTGCCACCAATGCCTAGTAAACACATGCCCAGTGTATGGATGAAGAGATGAACGATCTTCATGCCCCCGTGCCCTATACCAGCTTTGGTGAGCGCATCGTTCTACCCCTGATCGCTCGTGTGGGGGTTAGTATCAAGGAGGGTGCCTTCCCGTGGGGTGGCGCACTTGGCCATGCCAGACATCCTTGGCATCCAAGCTCACGGAGAGATACTAGGCAGCGTGGAGCTGACCCAGCTGTTCTTCCCTTGCTCTCCAATCTGTGAGGGTGCTGGGCTGGACAGCCAGCTGTGGTCTGCTGGAAGACCTTTCTTCCGCAGTTCTGGAGCATTCCCCGTCTCGTGCCTGCTAGCTTCCTGTCCCCTTGCCTGCTGGCTTCTCCTCGGGTCTGTGTGGAGAAGGAAAGCCTTGGGAAGTCGTTCCTCCCCATGTTTAATGTGTTCCCTGCCTGCTGTGTCCCCCTGTGCTCAAGTTCCGGGCAATTACCCTCCTGCCGGGTTTTGTTGCTGAGCACAGCAGGTGGGCCTTGTTTGTAATTCACTTGCACCATTAACGCTGGGTTAGCACCATAAGGGCGACTGATCCACTCAGTGCCCCCAGCCCCAGATGCCGCTTGATAGCAGGTTGTTAGATTGGCTTGGGGGTCGAGGCATTTCAGAACTCCACGTAATGGGGTTTCTCCAGTTGAAAGCAATGAGAAGCTTGATCTATTGGCAGTCACAGAGCACACACCATCATCCACACTAATGGGAAATCTGTACCCAAATACCAGCCCCCCCCCCCCAAATCTCGGTGATTTGGCTCTGAACAATAATGGCAATAGTCACAATAACACAGTAACGGCTCTCAGCTCAGTATCAGGGCAAGCATGGCAAACTTTCTCTTTGCAGCTGCATTGCTAAGATCACGGGGAATCTTTGAAAGCAACCTTAAGATCTAACATTTTCTCCATTTTTGTGGGTGGGGAAACTGAGGTTTGGGGAGATGACTCACTTGCCCAGGGTCACTGAGAGTAAGAAGCAGAGCCCCGACTCAGGGAATGGTCTGAAGCAGACACAAAGCTGTGCTGTTAACCTCTGCCTTCCTCCTCTGGGAGGAATTACGTGGAGTTTTGTGAATGAAGACGGGGGGCAGGGGAGAGATTGCCCGACCTGCCATCCTAATCATTTTCTTTTCCTAGCATTGATATTAAGATGAGTCACTGAGTAGGGGAATGATGAGTAGGATTAAAACATCCTCTATAGGTTCACTTTTATTAATTAATCATACCTTTATTGAGCTCCAGCTAGGTGGAAAACATTGTCTTAGGTGTTTTATAGAAAACAATGATAAATCATTCATCTGTTCGATCAATCTGATAGATGGGGAGTCAGACATATTCTAGGACAAAAGACGGAATAAAATGTTGGGGATGGGGGTGGAGGAGGTAAGCATGAACAAACCCCAGAGATCGATTTAGAAGAAAATCTTCCTGACTTTCTGATTACGTGTTATGAAAACATTTTTGGACACATAATGTCCCCTTTGATTTTTGAACAACCCTGTGCCCGTTTTATGGACACCTAAGGGCTGGAGAGGCTGCAGGACCCGACCACATCATCATCCTGCGGGGAACAGTGGCCAAACCAGGTTTGAAAGCAGGCCTCCTGACTTCAAATCCAGACTCTTCCACAGATTCCCTCCCCTTTGGGCCTCATCCAGGTCCTGCCAAATGTTTGATGTCCCATGTCTTGCCGAGGCTGGCTTTGGGGCTGCCTGGGGCTCTGCTTTCCTTGGAGACCCGTGAAGTCTGTGCTCCTGCCCAATGCTTGGCAGCCCAGAACCTTTCTTTTCCAGTCATTGGGCAGACCCTAATGTTTAGGCAGTACAGGGACCGTTCCCTTCAGGGACGGCTTCCTCCACATTCTCAGGCCCTCCTGTGGTGGCCAAAGTGCCCACTCAACGACCTCTCTGCCCTCCAGGCCATCTGGCACACCTTGGTCACATTGATCTCCTGAAAGCACAGCTCCAGGATCCACCCTCCCTTGCCCAGAAACTTTCAGTGTAGCTCTTTGTTGCCTAGACAATCAAGCCCGAGCTCCTTAACCTTGGCATTCGAGGCCTTCTAGAATCTGACCCCAACACTTATCTGTCTCTGGGTAGTGTGCTTCTGCCAAGCTGGTTAGTCACTGCCCTCTGGATACCTCTTGCTTTTCCTGGCGCCCTGCTGGAAGGTCTCCCTTCCTAAGGATAGTGTGCCCACGCTGTCCAAGAATCCTGCTCACCTGTCCAGGCCCAGGGATGCTTTCTGCCTCTGTCTTCCCAGCACTTCTTTCTCATTTGGTGACGAAGGCTGCCTCGCCTTGTGAAAGCTGCTTTGTGACCATCCCACGCCGTGCGTTCACAAGTATGCTCCTTTTCCAGGGCAGACCGCACACTGGAAAGTTCTGCTGAGGCATTCGGGGAGGTGTGTCCGGGCCCCGCCTGCGTGGCAGCCCCATCAGTAGAGGTGCAGTGCTCACAGCCTTCTCTCCCCTTCTGGCAGTTGGAGCTGGGTTCCCATGGTTATGTTATATGCTCCTTTTACTGCGGTCCCTGGGCAGGGGATGCGGCGTGTGGGGACAGCTCCCCCGCTTAGTTAAGGAGGTCCCTTGACCTCCTTTCCCCCAAGGTCTCCCTGAGACTGAGTGCCCCTGGACTTCCAATCCACAGACCTGTCTCCCCTGTGGGTGACATGACCTCTCCGGGCCATGGCAGAAGGAAAGTGATGGGACTCTGGCAGGCTGAATGAGAGCTGCTGGAGAGGGTGTCTTCTGTGTCCCTAAACCCCTCAGAGACTGGCTGAACATAGCAGCCCTCCCACCCCAGGGTCTCTCCTTCAGAGGGAGGGCCCTCCTTTTGCCCAGGGCATGGGATCCAGCTAAGAACCAGAGCCTGAGTGTGTGTGTGTGATGGGGGGCTCAGTGGTGAGCATTGAGGCTGCAGGTAGACTGGGGAGTGGGTGGGAGCTGTGGGGGGAGCGAAGGGAGAGTGAATGTTGGCCTTGGATTATGGCCGGGAGGGGCGTGTGATCTCGGACCAGGCTCCAGGGTCAGCTCAGAACAGCTGGTGCTGACGAGTGGCCCAGAAACGCTGCGAGGGGCCTGGGCAGGCCCAGCAGTCAGTCACTGAGCACTTGAACCTGAGGTGTTATTAGCCTCACTATACAGAGCAGGGGGACCCAGGCTCAGGAGCTTAAGTAACATGCCCACGTCTTAGAGCCAATCATTGAGAAAGTTGAGATTCTTTATTGTTTTTTAAATTATTAAGTAGATTTCTTAATTGAAAAAGAGTCTCTTAAAATGCACACAGTAGAGAACACTTTAGAATGAAAAGCAAGTCTCCTTCCTACCCTAACTGCCATTCTAGAATCCTCTCCAGGGGGCAGCTGGCCAGCAGCCAGTGCCTGTTCTCTGTCCCTCATGGAGCCTGATGCCAGGCCTTCCCAAGTAGATAGCTGTCAGTGCTAACAGAGCTGGGTGGCAGGGAGGGGCGGATGGACCCTTCACAGTCTCAGAGTCTGTGCTTAGCTTGGATGACCCCCGTAGAATAAGTTCAATTGCTTTGCATCTTGAAGGGGACACCACTTGCTTTGTTATGCACCTTTATTTTACCATATCTGGTTTTCTTCTCCTCCTCACCCCCCACTCCTCCTCTACCCAGTGCCCAGGGGGCCCATCCTGGGCTTCCCCAAGGAATGCACACACCTAGGGAGGGCTGCTTTGGCCCCTACTGGCTAGGACTTAAAAAAGGACGGGGCCTTGCTTTCTGACCATGGTGTCAGAGACACCAAAAAACTACTATGTACATGAAGTGACTGTGGACCTGAAGAGGCAGGGAGGTCTCCACTTGGGCACGATGGAGCCGGGCCAAGGAACGGCTCGGTGTCTGCGACCTGCTTCTTTATCACTAACATCGGAGCACTTTCCTCTGGCTTTGACCTCAGTGGAGCTGGAGATTGTTTGCGTACCATCATCCATGAGTCTATAGTAACCCATCTCTGGCTTTTGATAGTTACATTCTGATGTACCTGCCCTCCCGCATCACACAGTGCCCACCCAGCCCAGCCGGCTCTTTCCAGATCTCCTTATGGAAGGCTGCAGTGCATACAGCCTCACTCTAGGGCATGGCCAAGCCTTTCCAGGACGCCCCCTCTCCTCCCAAACACCCAGACAGATCCTGAGCAGGGTGGGAGACCTGTGTTTATCTGGAAGTAATTAAAACGCTCTCCTTAAAAAGCAGTTTCTCTCTGCATCTGCCTCGTTCCCTGCTCACTTTCTATTCCTCTGTGGACACTCCTGCAAGGTCTCTCTGCTCTAAATGTGTTACCAACAGCTCCAGCTCTGGGCAATTTTATTTCATAGCCTCAGCTCCCGTGGTCTCTGCTAGGAGCTCATCTCCCCCAGGGCCCAGCGTGGTGGCCTCAGGTAAATGCCAGGGGCATTTTTTACCATCCCGAGCCCGTCTTGCTCTTCACATCGGACCCTGGGATCCCTTCCCACCTCCCCCGGCTCTCTGAGGCTGGTGATTAAGTCCCCATCTTCTCACCTCTAACCACCTCCTTTGCCCTGGAAAGGAGATCTGGATGCTGTGCCTTCCTCACCTTGTCTGGGAAGATGGCTGGGTCCAGTGCGAGGTTCATGGAGATAGTCAGCTTCAGATGCAGAACTGCATCCAGGACCTGGGGGCGCCTAATGTGGGAGACTGGATGTAAATACAAGAGATGGAGAAGATGTTTCTGCTTTTCATCCTCTTGGACTCCCTGCCATTTCCAAAACACACTGTGCTGGCTCCCGCCAGAGGCCTCTGGACCCCCTCTGTGTCGTTCCTCTGTCTGGGATCTTCTCCCTGCCCACCCTGTCCCCTTTGAGAGATCTGGGTAATTCAGGTCAAACCTTTTGTCTTCAGGGAAGCCTTCCCTTCCCGCCACATGAGGTCCCCCTGCCACACACTCCGGAGCATCCTGTACTTTTCCCTTCATTGTCTGTAATTATGGCATCCGGTTTCCTGGATATGGGATTGATATCCCTCCCCTGACTATAAGCTCCAGGGCCTGAACAGTGCCTGCTAGTAGGTCCTCAGTAGAAATATTTGTGGAATGAATAAAGTATAAATCCTGTAGTGCTATTAAGTATATTTATATGCTTTGGCCAGTCTAGAGGAAAGGAACAACATACACCATTTTGCTTAGAAAGCACTTTACTCATCTGCGAAGTAATGCTCCACTCATTTTCTCATTTGGTTCTCTTAGCAACCCTGTAAGGGAGATGGTAGAAGTACAATTTCCCCATTTTATAGAAGAGAGGTTAAGAGATGGGTTCAAAGTCAGCTTTCCACCTCCAATCCCTGGTTTTCCTCCTCCATGAGGCTGAGTCTGAATGAGGAAGGAAGACTAACTTCTTCAGAGAAAGCTGCTGGGATGGGGTTGACTTGGAGCAGCATTTTGGGAATGAGAGGGCTGTGCAGTATTATTGGCGAGAGGCATGGGAGGCTGTCTTGTTGGGAGAGGATGTGGATGTGGTTCCGGGTGCCTATGCATAGGGCTGGAGGGAGCCCTGAACGGGAGGGTGGAGAGAGGAAAGAGAGGAAAGTTCACACTGACTGATTGCATTACAGCTAAAATCTGCTGCAACAGCTTTTCAAGGGAGGCGTCATAGCCCATGGTTCACGTTTGTGGAAATGGAGCTCTCAGAGCTTAAGTGACAGCTTAAGGACACAGAGTGGCCTCTGGGATTGGAAGCCAGGGACGTCTGCTCTGGCCTCTGGTGAGGAGCAATTGTTTAGAAGTGGATTGAGGGCTTCAGTCTGAAATCTATAAGGGAGGTGGCTTGAATGGGGGAAAAGAGACAATTTATTCCTCATGTCCTGCTCACTAGTGTCTGAGAACAGGGGAGAGCTATCCCTTGTCACATGTTCCGAGTGCTAGCAGATTCCCGTGATAACTGTGCTCCCTGACTACCGTTTCCCAATATCAGGCCTGGGCGGGGCCAGCCACCGCTCTTCTGTTTATCCTGACGAGTCAGACCAGGTCCAGCTCCCAAGCCAATGCAAGCTGCCTTTGGCTAACCTGCCACATTGTAACTCATCACAAACTCCTGGGCGCATCTCCTGATGGTAAATCCTAAAAATTGAGGACACCTGGGCTGATCATTTGGCCAGGGGACACTCTCAGACTCCTTTCTCTGTTGCTTGCTTCCCCTGATGTGAAAATTGTACAGATGGGCCCTAGATTGACTTGGATTTGACTCCTCTTCTTCAACATCATGATAATCAGTATAATCACATTCCAACATTTCCTCAAGTACCAACTGTATGCCAAGTTCTGGGATACAGAGAGAAGGCACGTGTAGAGAATAGTAAGAACTGGTCTTGGAGCGGGTAGCCTGTTATTCCCGTTGGCCAGCCAGCCGACCTTAGCGGGTCTCACTCAACCTTAGCATCTTTGGTTTCCACATCTACAGGTGGAGAAAGTGAGAGAATCTGCCTCATAGGGCTCTTCTGAGGAGCACCGAGGCTGAAATAGTACTTTGCACGTAGTAAGTATATATTCAGTAAATGTTAGCATGAAGTAGAATTCCTAGAGCTGCAGAATTACACCACTTAGAAGAACTTAGAGATCGTCTAGGCCAATCCCCTTGTTTTACAGAACAAGAAACTGAGGCTCAGAGAGGTTATCTCCCAGAGCCCGTGAACACCTGGGTCCCTGCCTCCCAGGACAGGCCTGGGTCCCAGCATCACACTATTTGCCGGGGAGATAGAAAAACATACATGTGCTGCCCAGCTGTATCAGGTGCCGGAGGTTGATTCTCCCTCAAGGAGACCACAGGGCCTGGGGTGGCCCCGCTCCTCTGGCCACCCTGCCACGCTGCCACCCTGCATACTCTGCCCAAGCTGCTGGCTGTTGCTGGGAGTGTCTTCCAGCCGCGGGGGGGGGGGGGGGTCAGAACAGCAGAGAAGCCCACATCCATTTGTCTTGGGGAACCTGGAGTGTCATGAGGAGTAATCAAGATCTTGTTGCGCACAGATGAAAGAAAACCTGTAATTAATCTGGCTGCCCCTCTGATTTCCTCTGTCATCCCCGCCACCAAACGCCGTCCGGCGGCTGTCAGCTGCCTCTCGGACCCGCCCCAGAAAATCACGATTAATAGTGTAACAGCCCTATGAGGACGAGAGAGAGGGAGAGAGACGGGGAGAGGGACTGCTGACAAATCAGGAGAGGGGAGGCCCTTTAGCACAGCTGGGCTGGGGGATCCAGGCAGCACGCTCACTGCCTGAACGCCATCAGCCAGTGGCACGCTGTGCTGTGTATATGAACCGGCGTGGGTTGGGGATCCACAGACACTTCCTGAGCCTCTACTCAAGTGTAGGCACCACAGCAAAGTGTGTCGGAAAGATACGTGGGTAGAAGAGATGTTCCTCTGCTCCCCAGGAGCTCATGGTCTGGTTGTGGAGAGAGGACGTAACTAAGCATAGGGTTAAATAACCAGTCATGCCGGCTGTTTGTGGCCCCCCGGGGCGGGGGGGGGGGGGGGGGGGGGGCGGGCGCTGTTCCTGGTGCTGAAGTCCTGGCCGTGAGCTGGAGGGAGAAGGGCCTGCCCTCACAGAGCCTGCGCTCAGAGTACAACCGCAGAAGTGGGCCAGAGATGTCTGGAGACTTTAGGGATCCTCTGGCTTGAGGAGGCTGCCCCAGCCTGAGACTCTGGGGAAAAAAAAAAAAAAGGAAATTAGGTTCTAATTAGGTTCTTCTTTCGGAAGAAGTGGGGACGAGTGTTTTTGGTGTTTGGGTGAGGAAACCGCCCCGGGACTGGTAAGCGGTAGAGCCGAGCTTGCCCTGCAGCACGTCCTTCCAGCACTCAGGGGGCAGTGGGCAGTCAGACGCTGCCCGCCACCGTGGACGGTGAGGGCCGGAGCTTCCCAGCACAGCCTGTGTCGCAGAGAAATGGGGTCTAGATTGTAGGCTCCTTATGGGCAAGGGCTCCAAATGTAAGTCATGGGTGAAGACTTCATACTGCCAGAGCCTTTTCCACGTATGTTATCTGACTGGATTCTTTCATTATCTCCACAGATATTTTTTGAGTGCCTAATATGTGCCAGCCAGTGCTAGGCATTGGAGACACAGGTGGAAGATCCCAGAGTGTTCCCTGCTCTCCTGGTGCTCATCACCCTGAGAGGTAGGCATCGCCGGGCCCATGTTACTAATGAGGAGGTGGGCCGTGAAGGGAATAAGGCGCTCGAGAGTGTTCCCTCAGTAAGGTCCAGAGCCACCTCCAGCTTGGCTTCTGTCCTGGTGTGGCCCGATTAGGAGAGCTACCCCACATCGTCCAGAGCAGTGTCTTTAGTGACACGGGAAAGGGCTGCGTGGCGACTCTCTGCCTTCCAAGTTCCCAAAAGTCCAGGAGTGAGGCCCAGCTCTGGTTAGGTGGGGACAGAGACCCCCAGGGAGCCAAAGCCATGCTTAGATGCTTGCTTTGAACTTAACTTCTGCCAGAAAAGCACATGCTTGCTTCCTTCCCCGTGCTGTGATTCCTGTTTGCCCAGATCCACACCACGATGTCACCTTAGATTGTTTGAACCACAGCAAATATACAAAATGTACAAGTCAACTGGCAATTTATTTCATATTGGGGTAAACTGAGCAAACATCTTTTTTTTTTTAAATGGCCCCTTTATTTTTTTTTAAGTAAACTACCCCCAACATAGGACTTGAACCATGACCCCAAGACCAAAAGTCGCATGCTCCACTGACTGAGCCAGCCAGACTCTCCAGCCAATGCCTTTTGGATGCCATCTGTTAATATTTTATTTTGGCCAATATTAACAGAGCACCTACTACGTGCCAAGTAACATTCTAGGTGCTTGTCATAGTCCCTCCCATCACCACTGATGGTTCTGTGGGCAGACAGCATCCTCTTAGCAGGCTGTGTGCCCTAAGGAAGAATGTTCCACGTGTGGTCGCAGCCTATGGGGAAGAGATCACAGAAAGCCTCAGAGGGGAGGTAATGCAGCGAGCCTGCAGAAAACTGTTTCCAGGCCACCAGAGGTTGAGACCACATCCCACGTGGCAGCTCACACAGAGCTGGCCTATTGGGGAAGTCGGGGCTCACGCTCCTCCTGGAGGCAGGAGAGAGCAAGGGGAGATTGGGCCTGGGTGTCTCATTATCATTATCATGTTTGCATTTTATTTTTTTATTTTTTTATTTTATTTTTTCATGTTTGCATTTTAGTAAGAATCCCCGCCACACAGCTGAATGGAGAACCACCCTGGGAGGGAAAGATCCAAGGGAGGGAGGCCAGGAAGGCTGCTCCGGCCAGGGTCCAGGTCATTGCTGACAGACATCTGGATGGGGGTGGGGTGGGGGTGGCAGTCCATGGGGATGCAGAGACAGTCATGGGGTTTAGGAGACAGAGCTGTCCAGATGGGGTGGCTGACCAGAACGGGGTGTGGGGAGGGAACCATCTGGGGCGACTCTCAACTTTTTGGCTTGGGTGATGAGTGGGGTGTGGTGCTGTCTACTAAGAAGGAGGGCAGAGGAGAAGCAGCTGGTGGGCACAGGGGAGAGGTTACCCTTTGCCTAGGACAGGGTGTGTTTGAAGTGCTCTGAATTACGGGAGGCAGCTGTGCATGCCATAGTGCTGGGCATTGGATGCTGATTTAGAAGTCACACCGTGCAGGTGGTAAGAAGCCGCAGGAGGAGGGGAGGGACGGTGTTAGTGGGAAGGGGGCCTTGGTGCTGTATCTCTTTTTCCTCCGAAATTATTCAAATACCTTTAGTTGATAAAGGCTGCCCTCTTTGGTTCTAAGACCAGATTCATCTAAATGTTAAAATGAAAACAAGACCTCAGATTTCTTTGCGCTTTTTGATGAAGAGTCTGAAAGCTTCCTCTTTCTGTTCCTCTATGTAGACAGTAAAGCTCTACAAGAAAAGCCAGTGGAGTCAGAGACCTGGCTGTCCCCGGCTTTGCCTCCTAACAGCTGTGTGACCTTGAGCTAGGTACTTCCCCTTTCTTGGGCTCAGCTTCTTCAACTGTACTAGAGCTTGTCCTGTGGATTAAAGAAGAAAGAGACCGTGGAAAGAATTTTGCAAACCAGCGAGCCTTACAATCTTGTAACACCATGGTTCTTTTTATTCCTGTAAGGTTTGGGAGGAGATTATTTCTCATCTTTGTGCCCCAGGTTATACAGTTGAGGCCCCAGAGCAGCCCAGGACCTCTGTCATTGCTGTCCTTACATGTGGTCTCCAGGGTTAGCTAGGCTTCCGGGCCATGAACAACGAGAGTCAGGCCTGCACAAACGGAGTGTAGTTGTGTCATCAAATAGAATTTACACAGGCTAATCTGACACCTATTTAGCAGTCTGAATAATAATTACTGTGCGGTGTGCTGATCGGGCATAAATGGAAGGCATTTGACATAAATGATTATAGTTAGGATTGCTTTTATATAGCCTAACCAGTTTTTTACAGTTCTTTCCTCTTTGACAGCTGATTCATTTATCCATTCAACAAATATTTATTGAGACTGTAATATATGCCAGGCCCCGTTCTGGGTCCCGGGGAGACAGATGAACAAGATTTCTGCTCCCTGCCCCATCTCCTTTGTTTGAGCTTGCATTCCAGTGGGGAGACAATCACTGAACAATCAACTTTATCCATAATGAGTAAGAATGTCAAGCTTCTCTCGAGACTGTGTGTGCTGTAATCTATCCTTGCACCAACATCCATGAATGAAAGGACAGATTCTGGGCCTGATTTGCCAACAGCAGAGTTGCCTTTGTCTTAGTCTTTTACCTTTCTTTAACTCTGACTCCCAATAGCAGATGACTGCTTGAGCCCTTCTATTCATCGAACAAATTCATACTGTGCACCTGTTGTGTGTAAGTAGACTCTGGGGATACAACAGCATGCTGGCAACTGTCCTTGCCCTTAAGAAGACCACTCTGATTCCACATGTGGGCATCTAAAGGAGCAGCAGTGGGAGAAAGTGCTGTAAGAGCCACTATAGTCTGCCACAGTGGCACATAGAAGGGCTCTGGATTCTGGCAAATGGCAGGGGTCGGGGAGAGGAGCATCAGGCCGAGGGAAGCAGGTGTGCACAGGAAGCTTCCTGGTGCTGGGTGTGGCTGGAACATCAAGTGTGTGGTGCTGGGGGGGGGTGTCATTAAACAAAGACTTACTGAAGTATGTAACACACACACACACACACACACACAGAAAAGTGAATATAATCATAAGTATACAGCTCAGGGAGTTTTCACAAACTGAACACACTTGCATAACCAGCACCTAGAGTAAGAAACAGGACATCACCAGCACCCCCAGAAGACCCCATATGTCCCCTTCTAGTCACTGCCCGCCCCCAAGGGTAACTACCAGCTGGGATTCTAATAGTTTTTTGTACTTTTTATAGAAAGAATCATATTGTATGTATTCTTCTGTGCCTGGTTTCTTTCAGTCAAATTATGTTTATGAGATTCATCCAGAATCTCAGCACCTGGTTGCTGATGATTAATTTTCATTTCTATGTAACATTCTGTTATGTGAATATACACTGTATTTCTCCATTCTGCTGCTAGACATCTGAGTAGTTTCCAGTTTGGGGAAATGCAAAGTGCTGCTATGAACATTCTAACACATCTCGAATACATCTAACAGATCTGAGCACATAGACGCACATTCTGTTGGAAATATGCTTATTGCAGGGTTTCTGGGTCCCTAGGGTACATGTAAAACTCTGGGTTTTGAGAGCACAAAGACCAGTTTTTCAAATCAGTTCTATCAACTTACACTTGCCTTGACACTGTACGAGAGTTCCATTTGCTCCACATCCTTGTCAACACTTGATATTGTCTTTTTTAAAAAGTCATTCTGGTGGGCCTATATTGGTGTCTTATTGTGGTTTGAAATTGCATTTCCTGATGCCCAGTGAAGTTGAGACCCTTTTTAAATGTTTATAGGCTTTTGGATACAGTGACTAGTGGAGTGTCTGTTCTAGTGTTTTGCCCATTTTTCTGTTGGATTGTCTGTTCAGGGCATACTTTCCTGACCAAGGGCGACCTGGGGGTTAGCATATCCAGGTGCTTACCAGCCCCACTTTGACCCTATTGATGCGCTGCAGCTGGCAGGCTACAGACTCTGTTCTCAGGATGCCAGAGGTCTCAGGGGGAAGGGGGACAGGCGGGGGACAGCGCCCATGCTGCCTGGGGGGGAGGCAGTCCCCTCCAAGGCTCTGGTTTCGACATCAGAGGCCCATCGACCCCAGGAGGAAGGGGGATTGGTGGAGAAAGGATGGGGAGGGGTTCGTTTTCGGCAGGTAGCAGGAGCAGATATAGAAACTAGCTGATGACCTGGTATGTGTGCTTCTGCCCTCAGTATTTGCTGAGACCAGACCTCTCCCATCTGTGCCAGGGAGGGACTGATGGTGTGTAGCCTGTCCTTCAGGCCAGGCCCGAGCACAGCTGCTTTTCCCCTGTTATCTCAGTCTGCGTGCTGTTCACCTCTGCTACCTGCGTGACGTCATGCTAGTTTTACCTGTGAGGAAACTGAGCTGAGGAGTGAGGAGAGTCCTCATGAAGGCCACCTAGCTAGCATGTGGAGGAGCAGGACTTGAAGATGAACCCAGTCACTTCCCCACACCACTCCCCAGTGAGCAGTGCATGTGGCTTGTCCCCAGGGCAGTGGCCTAACCTTGCCACCCCTCCTTCTCCAGCTCACTCATGGCTCTTGTTTCTTAAGATTAGATGAAGGTTTTCATCCGCAGTTGGAATTTCAAAACAGTGGAGCCCCTTCATTTGGTCACAGTTATGCCCATGGGCCCCCAACTGGATTGGGAGCTGGAGTTCAAACCTGAGCCTTCTGTGGGCCTAGCATAGGGAGGAAGGACAGGGGCCTGGAGCTGGCCTGGAGCTTTCCCACAGGTCCTGCCAGCCATTCTGCAGCGGACTGTGGGCCCCGCAACAGAGGCTGTTTGGGTGGTAGCTCTGGTCACAAGGCCGGGTGGGTGGCTACCTTGCAGAGGCTTCAGACTCACATGCTCCCACCACTCTCTCACAGAGTTATGTCATGCCCAGACCAGCAGAGGGCTCCATGAGGATTTATAGAAGATGCCCCGCGTCTCTGCGCCTTTGGTGCTGCTTCCGGCGTGGCTCGTGATGGTCACCTGCAGCCCGCACTCCCTGAGGATTGGTAAGTGCTGCTCACATGGCACCTTGGGGGCAGCCCAGCTTTGGCTGATGCCCCCGCCTATAGCCCAGGTGTCCACAGGGGACATCTGCTCCTGCACCGTGCCCTCCCTGAGTTTAGCTGGACTAGCAGTGGTGGTAGGGGTGCAGCCGAGAGGCTCACAGCTCCGATCCGGTGGTCAGTCTGTCCGGCCCCCTTGTGAGGAGAATAAAGATGCTGAGTCCCTGTTACAGCGTGTGACGGACTCAGCCTGGCACATTAAGGGGCAGCTGTCAGATGAAGAAGGAGGGTGGGAATGTCTATGGGGATTCTAAATTCAGGGCTGGAGATTAGGGAAGAGATGACCTCTCTTTTTCTCTGATGAATCCAAGAGGGCTTCCTGGAGAGTGTGCCTCGGATCAAGTCAGGGAGTGCTCTCAGGGGCCCTGGCCGGCTGCTTGGCAGGGCCCTTGACTTGGTGTGTCTGTTCTCCCTGGCCTGGTTCTGGAGAGGGAGGGCAAGGCCACTTCAGTGACCCATGTTCTCTCCTTGGCCCTGCTGCTGTGGGGATGCCCACTCCAGGTGCGGGCAGGCCGGCTGCTCCCTGCCCCATCGGCAGCCCTGTTCCAGGAGGGAGGCCTTCCTCCCCTGGGAATCTGGGAGGGCCTAGGAAGTCAGATACCTCTTCTTCCTCAGGACTGTGTAAGCCTCATTCACTGCAGGCCTAATCTGGGTCATAGGGAAGCAGCCCCGGCTGTAAGGATAAGGGGATAGTTCAGTCCAGCATGCACTGTGTGGTCATCTGACGGCCCAAGACTGATGTGGGGTCTCAGGGATTGGGGGATCGTCTGTATATGGGTAACAGGTTCAGTGTGGACAGATGGGTGGGGGCACAGCAGTGAGAAGCCCAGGCAGGTGGGTTGTTGGTCATAAGAAGGCTGGATTAACAGCAGGACCCCGGGGGCAAGATGAGGCAACAGCCCCAGAAGGACTCAGACTTAGGCAGGTTCTACAGACAGGTATCCATCTGATGCCACTCTTCCCAGACTGGGGTAGGGAGTTGGGACGTGTGTAGGGGGAAGTGGGTACTGCCAACAAGACAGGATCCTAGATCCTAGACCCAAACGTGAAAGTGTTAGAGGCTGATTGAGAAGGAAGGTATCGGTATCGTGACACCGAGTCTCAGGAAATTGGCTTTAAGCCGGTTGCAGTCAGGACTGGTCCAGAGTCCCAGAGGTTGGCCTACTGGTGATGGTCAGGAGACCCCGGGTGGGCAGAGGCAAGCCAGAAGCTGAGACCCCGGCTAGGCCATGCCCCACGGGCCAGAGGCCGAGCTGCAGGTCTCCGGCCTGCCCTGTGTGGACTTGTGGGCACATTTCTCCATGCATATGCAGCAGCGGCTGATTAGAATCAGAAATGCAGACAGGTGACTTAGTTCTTCTCCTCACCCTGCCCTCGGTTCACCACTCTGCATGCTTAAAGGCAAGGAATTAAAAACAATCTTCTCTCCCTCTTCCCCATTCATTTCTACCGAAGCTTCAAAACCTAATTTAATTCTGCTTAGCAGCAAAGCAAAACGGTTTGTATCCTTAAGATGCTTAATTTATAAGATGCCTAGTTATTCAGCATTTGCTGTGAGGTTTTCTCCCCCTCTAAATGAGTGGATAAAGCGGTAACCCATCAATTTCCATTTGTCGCTAATGGGAAGCGGAAAGGGATTGAGCCAGAAACAGCAGCGCCTCACGGCCTTGGCTCTCCTGACACTGGTTCTCCGGGAGGGGAGCAGAAAGTGGAACTGACAGATCCCTTTCTTTGTGGCTGCACTGACAATGGAGGGCTTCAGAAGGACCCCCCCGCCCGCCGGCTCCCATACCCACTCCCGGAGCATTGCTTGTCCAGTTCTGTCAAGATGCTGTTGGCCCTCTGTTTTGGTTCACGCCAGGCCACTTGCAGCCCGTCTCCAGCCAGGCGCCCTGCTGGCTGGCAAGGTCAAGCTGGGCCTCCAGGCCAGGAAGCAGAGTAAAGCCAACAAAGGGAAAGAAAAGAAAAGGAAAACCCAAACCCGCAATGCCAGGACCCGTTTTCCCCGTCTCCTTGGTTATCCTGGGAGCCAGGAGCTTTCTCAATCTCCTGAACCTGATGGACGGGAAGGTGTTAATTACTGTGTGTTCCAGAGGGGATCTGGGGTGAGGCAGGGATGGGAAGAGAAGTAGGTCAAGAAATCAAGTAGCTGAGCTTGGCAGCAGGCAGCCTTGAGCACAATGGGCCGGACCAGCGCCGGTGGTGCTGGCGTCTCCCGCGGCCCCCAGAGGAGCATGGGAAAGGGAGGGGTGCGGCTCCCCCCCTTCCCAGGGGTCACTTCTCCATGCATTTGGTGTTTTCCCGGGGTTCCTTCCAAACACCTCAGCCTCAGGATAGATAGCTGTGAGAGCAAGGCTGCAGGAAGGGCTGAAGAGTCTCAGAGATGAATTGCCCTGCCTGCCCCATCCTCAGCCCTGCTCGTCCGCTGGTGACAATATGGATGTTTGCAAAGAGGCGGCCAAACCCATTACCCTGCCTGGGGACTGCTGTTTTTCATTCAAGGGAGGCACGGGGCAGGAGATCCAGCCAAATAGGGTGTCTGGTGTTTATCCCCCGAATGAGGTTTTGGGTAAGAGAGAGGGATTTTTATTTATGGCTATGAAGCTGCCCGCATAAATTCCCCAAACTCTCACACATATGTCAGCCCCCTTCAGTCATCCATCTTCTGAAAATGTCTTTTGATTTTGCTTCTGTCCCTCTGGGTTCTCTGAATGATGACTGTGGGAGCCACAAGTTAATAAATGCCCAGAGAAGAACCCCCCCCGCCGCCGCCCCATCTCTCCAGCCCTCTATTACTCCAAGTGATCATCATCCTCTCTTAGAGCCGTGAAGAATTCTGAGGATCCCATTCTCCAAGCCGCTCGTTTCACACATGAGGAGGGAGGCCTCAGGGGGACCTTGAGAGTAGGTGGCCAGGCAGGTGGCAGCCCACGCTAGAGCCACTAGAGTCCTTGACGACTCCTGGCCCTGCTTGCTTGGCCGCCCACCTGCGGGCTCGCCTGGCCACTGGGGAAGCAGGTTGGCCATCAGCAGTGTGGTCTCTGGTGCTTTTCTGCCATCCTGTTCCTGACGTTAGCAAATGTTACCCTTGCCCCGGACACATAAAGTACTCAATAAGGATTTGTCAGTTTTCTAGACTGTCTCCTGTTACTCCTTCCTTGGCCCCAGGTTCAGCCACATGGAACTACTCACTGTTACCCAAATATACCAGGAAGGTTTACTCTGGGCTTTACCCATCCCCCTCCCATGCCTGGGAGCTGCTCTTGCCATTCCCGCTTCTCTGCCTGGAAAACTGCTACCACTCTGTTGCCTCTCCTCCACCTCCTCCTCCATCACCATTCTCCTAGGCTTAAATAGCTCTTCCTCTGCAAAGTCCTTTCTCATGATCACCCTGTCCCTCCCGAGGAGAAATCATCTTTTTCCTGCCGTATTTCCCATTCCCTGGTACTTAACACCTGTTCCAGCACCTATGGGGTTGTGCTCTGGTTATTCTGGCATTTTCCCACCAGACTCTGAACTCCAAGGGCCATTGACCACCCGACACACTCCATGTATGTAAACGTATCACTTGGATTCAGTGAATGGGAATGTGTGGCTGGATTGTTGCCTGTTGCAAGACCTGGTTCCCCAAGAACACGTTTTGGTATCGTTGTTTTAACGTCCTGTCTTCGGGTCTTGCGTATGCTTAAAGACGTAGACTTCCTGGAGGAAGGGGAAGAAAAAGGGGAAGGAGAAATTGTGTTCTGTCTTATCTAGAACAGATAACAAGAATGGGCTGAGGGTCCTCATTGGGTTCTAAGGCAGATGTTGGCTCTAATAATAAATACGAAGATTCAACCGTCCATTCGTCAGTGCACCCGACACGTGTCTGTTGAGTGCTCTGTGCCGAGCACTGAGGACTCGGGGCCATGATAATAATCACCAGAGTCCCTTCCACTTGGAAAGGCCTTCCTCCCTGCCACGCACTGTGCTGTGTATTTCATGTATATCAGGCAATCTCCACGTCAGAATTAACCACCTGATGTTTAAGATGAAGACATGAAGGCTCGAGGAGTTTAAATAACTCTTCCAAGGTCACGTAGATAACGGAAATTTGAACCCGTAAGCTGTCTCTCCAAAGCTGTCTCTTTCTACTCTGCTCTCCTGCAGCTGGTACACCTCTGGAGATGTTAGGGATAGCCCATTATCAAAGGAGTCCTGTGGACGATACCGTGTTCTACCCGGGAAAGGAATTGACAGATGGAGTCTTTGCCTCATAGTCTCTAGCTCTTCGCTGATTCTTTTCCCTGCAAATAATTTCCTAAGGGCACAGAGAAAGTCCATCTGACCGATGGGGAAACAGGCCTGGGGATTTGAGAAGCTTGCTCGTGAAGGTACAGAAGTCCCGAGCGTGAGGGGGCAGCAGACACATGAGCAGGTTATGGGAACCATTGCCTCTCTTTCACATTTAGGGTTTCCCTGGCTGGTAAAGCAGCGAGAACGTGGATTTATTTGACGCTCTGCCTTACTAGGACACCCAAGCACGTTACAACTACCATTTTTTACTTGGTTGGTTTCCCCCAGTGAGTTCCAAGTCCTGTAGAGAGAACGTTAAACATAGAACATTCAAATGTTATAAAGATGGAGATAATAAGAGAACTGGGGGAAGGAAGGGGGAAGAATAAAAAAACACCATTTTTTCCATCCTCTTCTGCTGTGTATTAAATATATTTGACACACCGAGATCCAGATATACCAGCAGAATTGTGTGCCTTGCAAAGGATTCACCGTGGGTTTTTTTTTTTTTTTTGAGGAGTGGTCTCCCCTTAATAATGTTACCACGTGATGGTGATTTATGGAATTTTGATGGGCACGTAACTTTTCATCTCTTTTCCAAATTGAGTCACCCAGGTAGGCAATCAATTGGTCTTTTACATTAGTGACAAATAGAAATTGATGATTTCTCCTTCATCTGTCACCTAGAGAGGGAATATGGAAAGATTTCTGGGACACAGATCTCTCCTCTGCCGAACACCTTAGGGGATCTGTGTCTTTCTTTATGATGTTTGTATTCCTGGGTCTAGCCCGGTGCCTGCCCCAGAGTAGTGCCTACCAAACGTTTGCTAGATGCATGCTCTGATGGCAAGTTTTTGAATCTTGAGCTTGACCCGTCCATTTTCAGATTTCTCTCTCCCCAGATATTGGTCAGTGCTCAAAAACACCAAGCAATATCATTTAATGATAAGTCCGCGTGTGTGTGTGTGTGTGTGTGTATGCATGCGTGTGTGCCTGCCCCAGGCTGTCTCTCCCTGCTTCCCACCCCACCCCTGCTGCTGCATCTATAGTGGGGAGGAGGGATCCTCAGCTGTGTTTAGACAGGCATCCAGTCCAGTGTGCTGTGCGGAGTCACTCGGGCCAGGATGTCATCATTTGCCTTCACATGCAGCTTGTCTTCTTCCAAGAACACCACAGAGGACGCTTTCAGGAAGTTTGGATTTTCTCTCCACCTTTCCAGAACCCGTTTGTGAAGTACGACCTCAGGCCCTAGTCTCGTCTGCTGAGGCATGAGGATTGAGTTTGGTCCAGATGGGCTTCATGTTACTGATAAGAAAAACTGGGGTCCCCAGGGTGCCTGAGTGGCTCAGTTGGTTAAACGACTGCCTTCGGCTCAGGTTATGATCCCGGAGTCCTGGGATCGAGTCCCACATTGAGCTCCCCCTTCTCTGTGGGGAGCCTGCTTCTCCCTCTGCCTCTGTCTGCCACTCCCCCTGCTTGTGCTCTCTCTCTCTCTCTCTCTCTGTGTGTGTCAAATAAATAAATAAAATCTTAAAAAAATAAAAAGAAAGAAAAACTGGGGTCCCCATGAGGTGAAGTAAGCCAGCAACGGGCCCCTTGGGCAGTACCACTGTCCTTACTCCCAGCCGCCTAGAGACTTCTGTGCCATGGTTTGCAGTGTGTAATGTGTTCTCACACCCGTGTTAGGTCAATTTCCCCAACAACCTGCCAGGCAGGTAGGAGTGAGCCCAACTTATGGAAGAGGGTCCTGAGGTTCACAGAGTTTGTGACCTGCCCAAGCTCATCCAGAGGAGGGTGGTGGCCTCAAAGGGAGGAGAGGAGAAGGCATGTCCCAGGTGGGGTAGCAGAGGGGTTCTGGGGAGCAGAGTTGGAGGACAGCCAAGGTGGTGGAGTCCTGAATTGCCTGTTGGCAGTACGTTCTTGCTGGGTGGGACCCAAAGCTACCAGAGGCCGGCGTGCCAACACCCAAGGCCTCCCGAAATCCGACTGAGCTAAAGAGAATAGGCAAGTAAGAGTAGCAAATGTTGCATTTTCTTAAACATATCGTGAATGATCTCTGGGAGGAAACTGGGAAAGGTCCCAGGAGCTGGGGTGTCAGAGCAGAGGAATGGGGGCTATTGTTCTCTAACTAAAAGTTCTAGATGATAGAGCTGATTTTCAGATTAGTTTTGGTATGTGGCTGCCCGGGTTCCCCTGGGCTCTCATTTTACCCTGGGGTGGGTGTGTGGTGGCCACGTGTGGTGGCCTGACAGGAGCTGCTGCTCTGCTGGACGAAGGCCGGCCTGGCAGAGACGCACGTGGTTTGGGAGAACAGCCCTAATGGTATCGCGTCAGACTTTCGAAAACCTGTCTCCAGCTCTGTGAGATTGTTTACAAAAGTCTTGAAATGGGGAGTGAGTCATTAGCAAGCTCTCTTTTTCCCCCCTGTGGTGGTTGGGAGTATGTGTGGGGAAGGTGGAAATTACAGAGAGAAATTTGGATTTGATGTCACGAAATGTTTATCGGACAGATGGGGTGAGCCATTCTGGGGACTGAGGCTCCCCCAGCTGGAGGTGGTCACAGATCGGTTGGACAGGGATTTCAGCCTCAGAGTGGGGGTTTGGACCTGTTACCTCGAAGGCCACTTTGAACCTGGGATTCTGTGAGAGAATACTTTGGCCTTTGGTCTGTTCTCATACTTCCATAGGGAGACATCCCATTATCCTTGTGCCTTATTAACAACCGTTAATAAGTGCTTAGAATGGAGGCAGCCATCTACTTAACTTAAGCCCTGACCCCATCTGGCCCCAGTTGCTTGGGCAAGTCAGGTAAGACATGAAGCCCTCCTGATTCTTTTTACTTTGTCAGTGTAGACCTGTCTGCGTGTTTCCTTTCTCCCCGTGGCCACTGATGGGGGAGCTGGAGAAGCACGGGGGACGGTGGGAGCTGCCGAGTGCCTGAGTGCACGTGAGTCTGAGTGGGTGGGATACACATGTGTGCGTTGCCAGAACCCACACATCGTGCTCACAGCCTTGCAGCTTGGTTCCAGGAGTGACAGCGGTCACACGTACTCTCACTGGTCTGTGGGAGTAGACACATAGTCCACATCAGCTTGATGGGGCCTGGGCCTCGGCTGCTGGGGAGCACTGGGCAGCGGGAGGCTCCAGACACCTGTCAGGCTGCCCAGCAGCACCGCTGTGTCACCTTGTGGGTTTCTTCCCATCGCGCTGAGTCCTAGTGCCCAGCTATCATGGTGGCCGGGTTGGTGAGGCCCGGTGAGCATAATTGCTCACACTGATGAAGAGGGTTGTGGAGAGGGAGGAGAGCACAGACCGGTGTGGGGTCTCATGTGCTCATGAGCTCATGTGCATGTGCTCGGCATGCAGCTCTGTTGGCATGCCCAGGCAGATGGTGCCCCCGTGCTTGACTTGGGAGGCACTACCGCCCTGATTGGGGCTCTCTGGAGTTGAGATTCTCTCTGTTAGCATGACCGTTCTCAGAGGAGAGGTTCGCTGTTCTGAAACTCTAGCCCAGGGACAGACATTGGCCACATCCCCTCAGCTCCTCTCACTCCCTCCCTGTATTCCTACTGGGGGTGAGTGGCCATTTGCGGCAGCCCACGAGAGGGTCCCTCGGTGTCTCCTCCCTGCAGCGCCTTCCACCCAGACTCTCCCAAATGTCTTCTGGGGCTATTTCAAGCTGATTGGTGTGTGGAGGGCACAAGGAAAAGGGAGCCAGATGTGTTCTGGGTAGCACTGGGGTTGGCTCTGGAAGGCTCCAGTATCGTGAAGGGGTTGATGCCAGATGTCCCCAGAGCATGGACTCTAACCAGACTGCCTGGGTTTGAATCTGAGCTCCACTGTTTATTAGCTGTACGACCTTGGGCAAGAACTTGATATCTTAGTGCTTCAATTTCTTTATCCATAACATGGGGTAACAGCAGTCCCCACCTCAGGCTTTCACGAGAGTTCAGTAAGTGACCACAGAGAAAGTCCTTCGAGCCTCATCAGGTGTGTAGTAAGTCCGTGACAGCGATAGCTGGAATGACGAGGAGCACTTCGGGGCCACCCTGTCTCTGTCCAGCAGCTGTCCCCTGCTTGGGGCCCCCTTCTGCACTCCTCCACCAAATGCTGTCTTTCCCTTTTTTCTAGAGCCTGCTTTAAATTCATCTCCTTCTGGGAGCTGGGACTCTGCACCTGGTTCGAAAAGCTCTTGCTTCCAGAATTTCCAGAGTGCAAGTCGTGTGCATGCTCATGTGTGCACCGCACTGTGTTCACTGATGCACACCTACCTGTTCCTTATTTGAATTCCATCTACCGCACAAGCCTAAGAGCTTCCCGAGAGACGGAACGATGTCTTCTCCACCCTTGAGGTGGGCTTTCCACCCTGGGTGACTGTCCCGTCCGAACGTCACTCCCACCATGATGCCCACTGGGCTGCATCTGGTGGTCTGTCCTGAGGCCTCAGCTTACCGGCATTGATGTAGCCTCTGCCTCCCTCTCCCCTGAAACACTTCTTGCTCTTGGCTTCTGGTCACGCTCCACCCTGGTTCTTGCCCTGCTTCCCTGGCTACTCCCTGTCAGTGTCCTCCGCTGATTCCTCCTCATCTCCCTGACCTCTGAATATGGATGTGCCCCAGGCTTCTGTCCTCACACACCTCTCTCCACACCCACTCCTTAGTGATCTCATTCAGTCTCAGGGCTTTCCGTGCTCATGGCTCATCTCCCCTCATCTCCAGCCCCGACATCTCCCACAACACCAGACTCCTCGCCTACTCACCATCCCCACGTGGATGTCTGAGAGAAGCTCACACATGGCCTATCCAAAATCCAGATGTGGATGTCTCCCTCCATGCCTGTTTCTCCTACTGTCTCCCCCGTCTCATACATGGGAATGTCGTTCTATCTGTTTGGACTTAGATGCCAACCTTTGGAGTCACGCTTCATTCTCTCTTTCCCTGACATCCTGTATCTTCTCCACCAGAAAATCCTCTCTGCTCTACTTTCCAACTACACCCAGAGCCCAACCACTTCTTGCCACTTCACATGTGCTCTCCTGTTCCAAGACAGTATCCTCTGGCACCTGGGTTACCACAAGGCCTTCCTCCTGGTTTCTTTGCTTCCTGCTTGCCCGGTCACTTTTGTTTCTCAAAATGGCAGCAAGAATAATGATTTCAAAATGTAAGTTGGATTATGTCTCTTTACCTCCCCAGGGCCTTCCGTCTCAGAGTGGAAGAAAACATCCTTACAGTGTCCCACAAGACCCTCCACGTCCTGCCCCACTGTTGTGTTACTTTTCTTTCCCATCTGTTACTACTCTGCCTCTTGCTCACCCCACACCAACCCCGGCACCACTAATTCCCTGACTTTCTCTCAGACGTGCCAAGTACGCGCTCACCTCAGGGCTTTTGCACATGCTGTGCTCTCTGCCCAGCACACGCTTCACCTAGATATCTGCCTGGTCTATACTGTCACCTCCTGCAGGCCATGCCCTGCCCCACAGCACCCCCTACCCCCTGCCTGCCCTCTTGCTTGCTTGATTTTTCTCCATAGCACTTATTGTCACCTGACAAACTGGTTCTAATTGTTTCTCTCTGAGTCCTCTATCAGGAAAAGCCCTTTGTTTTCTTCTCTGCTGTTTCCTCAGCACGTCAGACAGTGGTTGGTGTATAGAAATTACTCACTAAATAGCTCCTGGATGAATGAATGATGCAGCCCCAGAGGGGGTCCCAAAGGAGCTTCAGATTCGCCTGCCATTGAAAGCCAGAGACGATGATGGTCTCCCTTGACGCAGAAGCAGTTCTGAACAGGTGCTCCCTGCTAGGACCGTGCAATGGATCCAGCTGGCTCCCTGTCCCTACATTCTCTGGTCCCTGCAGCAAACTCCAGGTCCTGGGGCCAATCTCAATCCCATTCTGAGGAAGCCCAAGCCAGCAGCTAATGACTCAGCGTTACAGTGAATCTTGGCTGTTGGTCTTCCTTCATCCCCTCAGATCCAAACACCAGGCTCTTGACTTCTAATCACCCCCACCTGCATTGCTGCTGCAATGCCCAAGATTCTCTCTCGTCGGCAGGCCTGAGACCTCACTCTGACATTCTGACTGTGCCCAAGCTCCCCTGGGCCTAGGACCCACCCTCCCAGTTACGACCCTGCCACCCGTTTCCAGCTCTTTCCAGAAGCCACCGGTGTTGGCCGGGGTACCTGTCTGTTGTCTGCCAGCAGATGTTCCCAGGGCTGTGCTCCCCGCCTGTCTGTCTGTGCTTCGATTCACAAAACCTTAATGGTGGCTGGGACCCCGGTATAACCCATTCCACTTCGAATAATGCCGACTCTTGGTTTTTGTATTAAGCTCAAATCTGTCTGTCCGTTTGTGCCTTCCACCTCCTGCCCTAGCCCTGCCTCTGCCTTCAAGAGCATGCAGAGCAGGTGTCTGCTCTTCTCGGTGATGGCATCGCTGAGATCTGAAACACTGTCATTTCACAGCTCCTGGTGTCTCCTTTCTTCCAGAAATTCATCATCAGTGCCTTCGTTCCTTCCTTCTCAGCATCCTGGTCACCCTCCTCCAAGTGGGTTTTCTCTTTTCTTCTTCCCAGGCAGTATGTGGCCCCCAAATCAGAGGCAGGCCCTCCCCTTAACTGCTTCTAATTGAACACAAGCACCTGCTCCGGCTCAAAGCCCCTTGTTGCACCCATTCCCACCGAGCCCTGGCTGACCAGTCTTGAGGTTAAGGAAAGCCCATCTAGGTGATGGGCTCTCTGCCTGTGAAATGCTCCCCCCCCCCTTTGGCTCTTCACAGGCTGGGCTTTGCTCTCAGCCCCCAGAGCCAGTGCCACTCTGTGAGAGCCTGCAGTAGGATGGGCCAGGGTCACCTGTGTAAAGACACCTGTGTTAAAGAGCTCGGTGCTGGAGGTCCGCCACGTTGTGACCCCTGTGGCTTCTCCTAAGATGTGCTTTTCCCCATCCTTTCTAGGACATGGTCTTTCAAGCAGGGAGTGACACAGGCAGGCGAGGGAATGCCACTTTGCTGGCAACACTCATAAATTCCCCCCAGTGGCAGGGATCTGACAACATGAGACTTTGAGCTTTCAGCTCACAGATGAAAGAACAGGGATTTTCCCCAAGATGACAGAAAAGGGAAGCAGACAGCCCCGGGGGGCCTCAGCAGGAGGCTCTGCTAAGGACTTGTCCCAGAGTGGCATCAGCTGCCAGTTTGTGTGGGAGTCGGTTTGCGCTGGGTGGCCCCAAACCTCTGGGCAGCCACCCTGGGAGTCTCAGGCCAACAGACCAGGCAAGGGGGCGAGCTTTGCGAAGGTCATCAGTAAGGAATGCTCCTTGTACCTTCTGGAACTCCTGGGGTTTCTGAACCTAAGGGGACCTTCACCTGGAAACGGTGGTTGAATATGACTCTCCCCTTCAGAGGCAATTTGGAATGCCAGGAGGGTCCAAGGAATTAAGGTTGTTAAGTGGACATAAGTGCCGTTGGTGGAGATGAGTCAAGGTATCTGTGGATCGCTCCTATTGGAGCTCTCCTTATCCTTAATTAGCTTCCTCCTCATCCACCCCGGGGCAGGCTTGAGCAGGGCAGGTGGGGCCAGGCTCTCTGGGAGCCGTGCCGCTGTTGGTTTGTGGTTCTAGCCTGGGCGGGGGGGCTCCCTTTGGGGTCACGAGCCAGTGCCTCTCTTGGATTAAAAATTCATGGATACCAATCTCCCTTACTGGCCATATTCCTTTAGGCAAATTACTTAACCTTTCTTGCACTCAATTTCCCATCTATACACTGGAGATAACAATGTACCGTAGGAGGTTATTGTATTAATTGAGAGGAGATATGTAAAGTACATGGTGTGTGCATCTAGTCATATTTAATAAACAGTTCATTTCCTTTTGTTTCTTAAAAATAGTATATACTATAAAAATAGAAACAATTTGCTCAACATCATGGCAAGCATAATTTGTAGATGTTGTCATAGGGTAGTAGAATAGGGATGGGCTTGACTGACAAACAAAGTTGAATTATAGTTTCAACATGTGACCTTGGACAAATTACTTGGCATCTGTTTTCTCCTGTAAAAGGGGAGTGATACTTACCCTGGATGATTGTTGAGGTTGGTGTGTGATAACATATGCAAAATAGCTAGCATGGTGCCTGATAATTTATAGGCCAATAAATAATAGTTATCAGTAGTTCTATTAATTATTATTACCATAGTTAATAATCATAATTATTATTACTGTAGTTTTCCTTTGCTGCCATAATGAATTACAATGAATTTAGTGGCTTCACCAAGAAACATTCATTATCTTCCAGTCTATAATTCTGATGTCCAACGCGGCTCTCACTGGGCGAAGAAAACTACCGTGTCGGCAGAGCTTTATTCTTTTTGGAGGTTCTAGGGGAAAATCTGTTCCTGCTCATTTGAGTTTTTGGCAGAATTCAGTACTTTGCAGTTATAAAATCAAGGTTTCTGTTTTATGGCTGGCTGTCGGCTCAGGCTGCTCCCAGCTTCTGGAGTCTGCTGCATCCCTTGGGTCGTGGTCCCCTTCTTCCCACCTCAGAGCTGGGGGGCAAGTCATTGTCACATGGCAGCTCAGCCAGGGAAGGCTCTTTGATTTTAAGAACTCATGAGGTTATATTGAGCCTACTGGGATAATCCAGGATCATCTCCCCATCTCAGGGTCTGTAACCTTAATCTCCTCTGCAAAGCCCCTTTTGCCATGGAAGGTAACATATTCGCAGGCTCCAGGGAGTAAGAGGTGGACGTCTTTGGGGGCCATTATTCCGCTCCTCTGTTTGGACGGCCTCCAAGATGGGAGGCTGAGCCACTTGAAAGCCTTCTCCTGAGCAGTGCCTTGTGCAGGGGGCTGTGCAGGTACTTGGAAACTATCCCCAGTCCAGTCCTTGGCCTGACCTGCCTGACTCCTGTTACGGTCAGCCATTTTGCATGAGAACTGGGCAGCCCAGAGCACCAAAGCCAGTGCATTTCCTTGATGGGTAGAGGGAACCTGAGAGGACAGCCATCTGACCGTGACTGAGATTGTACCACATGCGGAGAGAGAGCCGGGAAGAGACTATGTAACAGGAAGCCCTTCATCATGTTGATTTAACGTGTCGGGTTCTAAAGGAGTAACCTACAAGTTGAGTGTTATCTGAGTCCGTGTCACGTGGGCTTTGCTGGGCCTGGCTTGGAGTGATGTGTTTATTTCCTGTCATAGGGCCCAGAGAGAATAACATCCCCCCAGAGTCTCAGCAGACGGTCTCGTACTCTGCCTGTCATCCTTCCAGAAAGGGACAGATCCTCCCTTCAGTGCTTTGAGGAGCACCACATAGGAAGGTACTGCTCTGAGCAAGGAATTGGGAGACCTGGAAGCTGGTCCAACCTGCCCCTCCATCCCCCGGTACTTACTGAATGCTGACAGTGCCCTGCAGTGGGCTTGCCTCTGTGGGACATACAGGACAGAGAATATTTTGTTAATGTTCTAAATATGGAGACGCAGCACCCTCAGACATGAAGGAACCGTTGGGCAGTACAAAACAGGGAGGCATCCAGTGCTAAAGGGTCAGCAAGCAGCAGGGACGTGGTGATCCAGGGACCTTGGGCACATTGGCATCTTGGGCCTCTGTTGCCCTTTTTGATGTACCTCGTGCTTCTATCTCGAGTGAGCTTAACGGAAGGATGGTGGACCAGCCCTTTCAGAGGTGTTAGCACAGGAGATGGAATGATATTCACGTTTGCCGAGCATCTAATATGTGCCCATCATTTCCTATGGATTATGTACTTAACATTTTGCAAGTCTCCGGAGGTAGTAGGGTTGATAATGGCTGGTATTTAGGGATGGAAACTGAGGCTTGGAGGTACTAAGGTCATTCATGCAGAACCTGGAGGACCCTGGATTTGAACCCAGAGTTTTTTGGCTGCAACCCTTTACTCTGTCCTCCACACCAGGCACCTCCTCTTCTTGGCGCCACCTGTGCTGCCTGCCACAGAGCCCCCGGGGAGAGTTGTGGGGAGAAGGGGGGCATGAATGAAGTCTGTCCCCCCAAGGGCCCTGGGACACCTCAGTTTCTTCAAGGAAGCAGAAGGCAGATGCTGCCCCTGAGCTCTCCTGGTCTTACCCTTGCAGGCTTCCTTTTCAGACATTTGGGAGAGAGCAATAGACTTGAAATTGAACCATAGGAATAGCGCTGAAGGCACCTTTAGGCTAAACATAAGAGCAGAACCTGCACCTCTCAGAGGGGACGAGTCTGCATGCTGCCTTTATTCATAGCCACTTATTTATTAGGTTCCAAATGATGTTTAACCAGGAATCATATGGCAGTGATCTTTGATTACTTATGTGGCTAATGGCGGAACATATATTATTATCGCTATTTATTCAGCCCTGTTAAATGTACCGGGTGCTGCTTTTCCTGGAAGGCACCAAGGAAGAGGGCCCAGAGAGTTCTTGCCATGTACGATCAGCGTGGGGCCCCAGGGGAGGGAGAACGGAGAAGGAGGCTTGGCAGGTGGCCCTAAAGACCAGGCAAGGGGCCCCACTAGGAATTTTTACAAAAATGGGGCAATCCTTTGAGGCAGAGGGAGTGGGGATGGGAGTGAGAAGGAATACTCTAAAAGGGAAAGAAGAGTTTGGGGTGAGATTTGGGTCTTTGGGGGCCAGAAGTATCTAACCTTATAATAATAGCAATGTTTAATGAGTATTTATTACATGCCAGGGACAGTGCTGTTCAAAACGATTTAATCTTATCATCATGTCCGTTTTATAGATGAGAAAGCTGAGGCTCAGAGAAGTTCACTAACTTACCCCAGGTCACACAGCCGGTATGGGGCTGGAGCCCTATCTGCCTCTGGAGACTAGAAGCCCGTTACACCATCCTGCCCAGCTTTAAAACCAGTACCCTTCTCCTCTTTTGATGAAGCTTAACTTTTTGAGTAAACAGCTCAGGAAGATAATGGAAAACTTCTTGTCCCTGGAGCCCGGCAAATTGTGGAGACCCGGAGTTCTTGGCTTCTCTGTGCTCTCCCAGGGCGCTTTACAGGCTGCTCAGGATGAGCTTTCAGCCCCGGGGCACAGCCCACACACCTAACACAGACCTGGGGGGAGGGGCACTTGGGGAGGGGCAGGAAGGCGACATTCGGGGTGCCGAGTACAAGTTTACTCAGACAGTGGGACCCCCTTCTGCCTAAGCTGTGGGGCCTGGCAGCCAAGAAGGTGGCAGGGTCCTGGGGGCTTCAGGCCCTGACGCACCAGGATCCAAAGACAAGGCATGCCCACTCAGACGTCTGGGGGGAGCAGGACCTGCCTTGCGGGGAGAGCTTGGCTCACTGAACGTCCCCACACCCACTGCTACCACTCCCAGCCCTGGCCACCCTCCCTGTCACCTCTCACTTCCTGACTCTTTCCTAGTTTTTTCTTTCTAGAAGAAAGAGCGGACTTCTTTCCAGGGCATCTGAAGCCTTTCTAAGCAGGCTGTAGACTTTCTAGATGGCATCATTGCTCGGTCTCACTCCCTCCTCCCCATATCCTGCCCCATAACCGCTCACTAGCATGCCTCCCACTTGCTAGACACACAGGAGTCTCCAGAACACCCTTGCCTCTCAGGTGTCTGGACCTTGGCTCCCTCTGCCTGGATTGCTCACCCTCTCACCCTGCGGGCCGGTGGGATTTTATTCATATTCAAGGCCTTGCTGACCCATGAGCTCCTCCTGTGACCGCCCCCCCCCCCCACCACCCTTTCTATGTCAAGGACTTTGGCCTCTCCTGTGTTCCCCTTCCACGGTGTGTGTGACTCACAGAGACCTAGTGCCAGGAGTTGGAGGCATTGGTTTCTCTTTTTACCTGCATCCCCTGGCCTTGCTCATAGCAGGTGGTAAATAAACATCTGTGGGATGAATGAGTAAATGGATGACTCATTCTTATCCTGGGCTGCTGTGGAGGAGGGTATTTGTTCCACATGGGGCCATATACCCACTGGCTTTGAAAATGGGGACATTGGGGCAGGAAACAGGGACTAAATGAGCTAAGTTATGCATCTTGAAATAGAACAGCAAAGAGCCTGGAACATTCTGGTTGGGGGGAGGAGGGGAGCTGTGGACTGGCTGTCTCGGGGTTTGGAAGGGAGGGAAGGAGACCTGGGGTGGGGGAAGTGGGGGGGGGGTTTCAGGAGTGCCCTCCCTGTGTCTTGTCCTCCCTGTCATTGCGACGGGCCGTCTCCAGGCTTTCCAGTTATAGTGGAATACACCGCGGGAAGCATTTGGCCTTTAGAGATGGTATATGCTTGGCCCAGCATCCCAGGGGCCCCCTGCCCTGCTTGGCTCTGATGCCCGAGTCCCACCCGGGGAGGCGCCCCCCCGCAATGGGGTGGGCTGACATCAGGCTTTGTCACCCTCCTCCCTCTTCCCTCGGTGTCCTTCCCTTCATCCCTGCAGACACAGCCAGGGGCTGCCAGGGGCTGGGCCAGAGGCCAGGGGGCTGGAAGTGAGGATTCTCACAGGGTCAGGTTGGGTTGGAGGAGGAGTAGAGAGGCTCTGGGGGAAAGGCAGGCTGGGGCAGGAAGGGTGGCCGGAGCAGCTCAGGGCTTGACAGGGGAGCCCAGGATGAGAATGAGTCCTGGGCCGGGGCACCTGCTGCCCGTCAGGCTCATGGCGCCTCTCTGGGCCTCCGTTTCTCAAGCCGTGGTCCTCCAGGCCGCCTCCAGCCTGGGGTTTTGTCCTTCTGTGCAGTTCCTCTCCGTCTCTTGAGGCTGCAACAGATGCATTTTAACGTCCCCGTCGTCACCCTGCTCTGCTCTGTTCCCTCCCCTCCCTCTCTTCATTCTGCCCCTCCCAGTATTTACTGTCCACCTGGGTCTAGATTATCCCCTGATTAAGTGTCATTTAGCTGTTGGCTGCCTGTTCACTCAGTTTTATAGACACATTCAGCATGGCACAGAGGCCAAGACCTGATTTTGGAGAGGGAGGGTAATGAGAACAGAGCACAGCGGCGGCCCACTTAGATTGGATTTTAATAAAGTTTCCAGCTAACCTAAATCATCCTCGTCACAGGCTGCCTAGAGACCACAGAGTGTGCCTGTCAGCCCAGGGCTGCCTCCCCAGACTGGGGCAGGCAGGAAGCTGCAGAACTGAGGGGCGGGGGGGGGGGGGGCGGCTGGAGGCAGGGAGACCTGTTGGAGAGGAAGTGCCCTTCCCTAGCAGAGGACCCGGACCCTCCTTGCGGGCAGGGATGGGGCTGTGGTAGAGGCTCTCAGAGGGGAAGCCTGTTGCCTTCTCTTGGAGCAGCTGTTAATTAGTTGCAGATGATGAGATAATTCATAAAAATTAGCAGTGATTTCCTTCATTGTGTTAATATCACTGGGCAATAAAACTGCTGTTAAGGATGACTTTTCTCTGCATCAAGGAGCAGGATGTCAAGGAAAAAAAACAGCCCTCCACAGGGGTGGAGGGAAAAAAAGGAAAACAGGACCACGGAGCGAATGACAGGGGGAGCGACTTCCAAGCTTTGGCTGGAATCATTGGAAAGAAGTCAAATTGAAATGCAAATCCTGGTGTCTCTCAGAGCACTGGCTGGGAAGAAATGCATTTGGTGGTGTCACCTTGGCGTCGATGGGCAGACAGCTGGGCCTCAGGGAGGGCTTCCCTGGCCGCTCACGGAAGGAGAAAGATGGCAGCAACCAGAGGCCATGGCTTCAGCTTCTGCCCCGAGCAGGCCCTTCCAGTTGACCTAGAAATTTCCGGGAAAATTCTCCAGAGAGGGGACACACTTGCTTTGGAAGCCTAGGAAGCATGATCTAGCCTTGACCCCTTCCATCTGCATCTCTCCCCAAGCTCTGTCCACTCTGACCTGGTGCCTGGTTCTTCAGCGTGCCCAGAGCCTCCTTGTCTTCGGCGCTTCGCACACACACTGTTTTCTTTGTCTGGAAGACTATTATTTGCTCTGCTGCCTTTTTTTTTTTTTTTAATCTGGCCAACTCCTATTCGTTCCTCTCGTAAAATATCATTTCTGCAGATAAAGCTTTGGACTGTACTTCTGGTTCCTGGCACAGTTCCCACATTGTATATGGGGACTGATAGATGGATAAAGAGTCCTTTCCCTGCTTAAGCCATTTCCAGGCTGCCTGTTACCTCCAGAATAAGGTCCCAACTCAGGTGCACTTAGTAGTAAGTTTATAGTAGCAGCATTAATTTTCTAGGGCTGTCAGCCCAAAGTACTGCAGGCTGGATAGCTTACACAACAGAAAAGTATTTTCTCAGGTGCTGGAGGCTGCAAGTCCAAGATCGAGGTGTTGGCAGGTTTGGTTTCTCCTGAGCCCTCTGTCCTTGGTTTGCAGATGGTCACCTTCTCATCTCACCCTTTCCTCATGCGGCCTTTCCTCTGTGCATGTGCACACCTGGGGGTGTCTCTGTGCATCTGAATGTCCTCTGTATATGGGCACCGGTCAGAGTGGATGAAGACCCACCCCTGATAACCTCAATTTAGCTTCATCACCTCTTTAAAGGCCCTCTCTCCAAATACAGTCACGCTCTGATGTAGAGGGGATGAAGGTTTCAATATATGAATTTTAGGGGAACATAGGCCACTTTATTATGGTACCCCACGTTCTCTGGCCCCTGCCTACCGCACCAGTCACATCACCACTTCCCCTCCCAACTCTGGGCTGTGCTCGATGCTCCCTGAAAGCACCATACTTTTCTGCCTGCCACCATACCCAGAAGACTTTCGTCTGTAATTCTCGAAAACGCAATTTAAATGTCATGTTCCCCATGTGGTGTTCCCTGTTACATTTTCCCCTCCCTCCTAGTGTTCATACCCTTCTTCTGTGTCATTTTGCCTTATAAATATCTTTAGGGGCACCTGGGTGACTTATCAGTTAAGTTTCTGACTTCAGCTGAAGTCATGATCTCAGGGTCCTGGGATCAAGCTCCGCATCAGGCTCCCTGCTCAGCGGGGAGTCTGCTTCTCCCTCTGCCTCTGTCCCTCCTCCTTGCTTGTGCGCTCTCTCTCTCTCTCTCTCTCTCTCTCTCTCTCAAATAAATAAATACAATCTTTAAGAAAAAATAAATACCTCTAGTGTAGCAGGTTTGCTTATGGGTGTTTCCTGAACTTCTCCTGCTCTTTTGACTATCACAGAGTAGGTATGGCCATCAATTGTTGAATGAACAAATGAACTCATGAGTTGAAAGATCAAAACATAGTTTTGGGTACCATTTAATAATCCAGAGCAGAGATGATGTTGGCTTAGATTAGGGGGGTGACAGTGGCGATAGTGAGAAGTAAACAGTTCTTTTTGAAGTTGAATCGACCAGTCTTGGTAGTAGACTGATGTGGAGGATGAAGGAAAGCTCAGGGATTATCTGGTTTCTGGCTTGAGCAGCTCAGTAGTCTGAGGGATCATTTAGGAAGAAGGGGAGAATGGGCGAGGAGCAACCGTGGTTGGCGTGGAGGGTAAGGAAGGGGACATCAAGGATTCCATCCGGGAAATGTGGAGTTCTATAGACATCCAAGTGGAGGTGTCAGGGAGTCAAATAGAAATAACGCGATATTCAGAAGGGAAGTGTTGGACAGAGATATAAATAGGAGCATCATTATTAGCAGTCTTCTAGGGAGAGAACAGTGTGGAAGGCCTATGACTGAGCAACCTGCAATGTTTGCTCAGAAAATAAGGATGATCAAGGCTCATGGGCCATTCTGCAAAGTAGACCTAGTCTAGTGAATCCACAATAAATTACAAGGCTAAAGTATGTATGAGGAGCGCGCCCGGGTGGCTCAGTTGGCTAAGCATCTGACTCTGGATCTCAGCTCAGGTCTTGATCTCAGGGTCATGAATTCAAGCCCCACGTTGGGCTCCACACTGGGTGGGAGCCTACATAAAAAGAAAACAAAAAACAAACTAAGGTATGTATGAGTCTCAACCAGTCAAAATATTTTAACCAGCAAGAAAGAGGAGAAAGTTGTGAATTTTGTGTCTGGGGAGAATATCAGCTAATGGTGCTAGGTTAGCCATAGAAAAGTAAACAGTTGTCTCAAAAAGCCAGTATGTCTTCTGGTGACCAGCTGACACTATGTTATGCCAGTGTGGGCTCCCATCCCACCCTGGATAAAGCAAATGTTAGCCCTGGAGTGTCTGTTTGCCAGGCTAGGAGAAGTTTTCCCTAGTGATGTGTTGGACAGTTCTCAAGGGATACATCACGAATGCAGACTTGCAAGTAAGTACAGAACTTTTCCAGACCATTAACACTTTCTTGTAAGCATTCTTTGTTCCTGGGAAGAAAGAGTGAAACAAATTGAATATGCATTTAATTGATGGCTGATCCAGTCACTCCTTCATACTCAATATTATGAGCAAACTGCAAGTCAGGATTAAGAAGAAAAAGGGTAGTATTTGATCCCTGACGTCTGAGAGCTTGTGGAGACAAGACTGACATATGAAAAATTGAAGTCCCATGTAATACAATCTAATAACTACAGTAAGGCAAAACATATCTTAAGTGCCCAATGAATAGTACAATATATGGTATAAGAGCCTTGCAGAGAGAGAACTCACCCTTGCTGTACTGCAGTAGTCAAGGGGAAGCTTTTCTGTGCTCACCTGTCCAATTATGTATCTTGGGAGAGTGAATAACTGGTGCTCTTTATGGCACATAGGAAGTCCAGATGGAATGGAATGGAATCTGCACTTCTATGGAAAATGACATTTAGATCTGCTGCCATCTGTTGGTGAGTGTGGAAAGGAGCCAGGAATGCAGTCCTCAGATGGTAGAAAGACAAAAGCTGCCAGGAGCCAGGTGTTGTTACCTACCTGTCTGGGACGAGTAAGCCTTGGTCTGCTCCATTGTCTTTAAAAATATGGTTCTCAGACCAGCAGCGTTGACATCACCTGGGAATATGTTAAAATGCAGAATCTCAAGCCCTGCCCCAGACCTACCAGTATCTACAGTGTAGCCAAATCCCCAGGTGATTCTCATGATCGTTCAAGTTTGAGAAACACTGAAATAGTCCTGGTGATTTAAGAATCTTTTGGGGGGGCCTGGATGGCTCAGTCGGTTAAGCGTCTGACTCTTGATCTCAGCTCAGGTCTTGATCTCGGGGTTATGAGTTCAAGCCCTGCATTGGAGCCTATGAAAGGAAAGAAAGGAGGGAGGGAGGGAGGGAGGGAGGGAAGAAGGGGAATCTTGGGCTGCTTCCCAGACCCTCCTCCCTGGAAATTCTGATTGGTGGGACGGGGACAAGACTGGAAATTCGTATTTTTTGATAAATATCCCCAGATGCCGCCTGCCATCAGGAAAGTTTTGAAAGCTCTGCCTCTGGTATGGCCACATCCTCAGGTCAGGCCAGCTTTCTCACCATGCATACACCTTGCTGTAGGCTTTTTTCTCTCCATGAAATCATTCTGTTGAATCTTCTTTTGAAGAATGCCGCCAACCAAATGGCGCTTTCTTGGTCTGCATCCTCCCATCCTCCTTTACCGCCCTGTGACCAGTATAGTCTTGACTTCCTCTTCCTTTTTGATCTTGATTTCCATTCAAATCTCTGTTGATCATGGTTTCCATTAGACCAGGGTCTTCCTTCTCCTGACTCCTTCTCACTTTTTCTACTCCTGACTATTTCTTGGTCTCTTTTCTGGTTATTCTTCTTTCTTGAGCCCTTTACGCTTTGCTCACTGTTTCTGGGCTGTCTTGTCCACTCTGTGGCTGTAAATACCATCTCTGTGTAAACAGCTTCCAGCTTATCTGCAATCCTACCCCGCTGCAGCTCCAGCTGTGTGCAGGAGGTCCCACACGTGCGATAGTGCCACCCAGGCGGTGGGTCAGTGATGCCACCCTCAGGGAGCGTATGGGCTTTAGAGCCAGACACATTTGGATTTGAGTCCTGCTCTCCACGTGCTAGCTGAGGGATCTCAGGTAAATTAATTTACCTTTGAGTCTCAGTTTACCTCTAAAGAGTGAGATTAATAATACGTCCTTCTGAGGATTATTTCCAAGTCCAGCTGGGATAATAGATATAAATTGATAACACGTAGTAAGTGCTTAATAAATATTAATTTCTTTTTTTAAAAAAATCTTTTTATTCCTGATTAATACCTCTATTGAACTGAACTCAATTCCTTGTACTCATCCTGTATTCTCTCAGCTCTGTGTCTTTGCTCAAACTCTTCCCTCTGATTGGATTATTTCCAATTTTGCTGCCTTTCAAGGCAAGATCTGTTGCTACCTTGGCCAACTCTGTGATCACCTCAAGCCCAAATCAGCTTTCCCACAAATTCCTGTACTTCTTTAACTTTAAGTGTCATTCTGATGTCACTTTATACCATGTATTGTAATTATTTGGATACGTGACATTTCCCCTATGAGACTAAAAGGTCCACTCAGGCCAGCCTATGACCTTACAATAGCTTTAGTCTCTAAAAGGCCTAGCACAGTACCTGTCCATTCCATGCCCTGGAAGCTCAGATGTCCTACTGGTAGGGGGTGGGCTGCATTGCCTTCACATGTGAAAGTTAATCATGACTCTCCATTACATATACTAGTGGAGTGTGGAGAATCAAAATTTACTGCTGTTGGCTTTGGAAGGCATTGAGGTATTTGTGCTTCAGATTTACCTCGCTGATTATGTTTCGTCTGGCAGACATTAATGTGGGTTTGCATTCCATGAGCATGCACCATCTGGAAAATGAAGGGGATGATCCAGAAGCATGCTGAGCAGTGGGAGAAGCTAGGTTAGGATTTTCAATTGTCTGGGGATAACCCACAGAGTGAATACTCAACCCCAACATAACTGAGCATTGGCTGTTTTACGTTTATTCCTCTTACCTTTCTCTGGTCAAAACCCTTTATGATACTATGGGCACTAGTCAAGGGCGTGCTAATCACCTATCAGAGACATAAAATGCTTCTGGTGATGGAGCAGAACCACTTGGTTTTGAATTGATGTCAGACTGTTACAATAATGGTAAATTCCATTTGTATAATGATTGGTAATTTATAAAGAGCTTTCATGTATGTTATTTAATTATATCTTCTTGATGCCCTGAGGTAGAAAGAGTAGCTCTTTATCGTTTTTGACAGATGGGGAAACCAAGGCTCAGAGAAGTTAAAGTGACTTCCCAGACTCTCTTAGCTAGATATAGGCAGAGCCAGGGACCACAGCCATGGTCTTTTTACTCTTGGGTCTCAGTGCTTTTCCCACTTTACCATGTTCCTTTCATAAACCTCCAGTTCTTTAAGACATTTATTATTATTCACTTGTAAAATTTCAGGGTGATTCTTTTTATAGTTTCCAATTTTCTGGTGAAATTCTTTATTTTCATCTGTTTTCTACATTTTCTTACCATTTTTGAACAAATTTATCACAAAGTCCTTTAAACTCTGATATCTAGATCACCCATGGGTCTGTTTCTATCATCTGTTTTGTTTTTTTTTCTTTTGGATTTTCGTCATATGAGTTTATGTCTGGGCATGCCTAATAATTTTTTTTTTTTATTGAATGCCAGACATTGTATAGGCTGTAGACACTGTGACCTTCAAGAGAGGGTTTACTTTTTGCTAGGCAGAGTACAACCAATGATATTAATCTAATTAAAGACTGAGCTGAGTCCCAGCTGGGTTGTGTTTTGATAAGGTTTAATCTACTTCTGATTCACCCCTTTCTGAGGAAATAGCCTGCATTGATTGAGGGCCTGGTGTGTTCACCGGTTCCCTTCTCTGCTGGATCCTGATTCTAGTCTTATCTCCTCAGCACCTTGAGACTGCAGGAAAAGCTGTTTTATAGAGACTTTCTGCTTAGGTTTTTTTTTTGTTTATTTGTTTATTTTTTGGCCTTCTGCTCCATTCAGCTTTAGAATTCTATAAATGACCTCAGGGGAGAACTGGCCATGCATTTGAGGCCCCTTACATTTCTAATTTCCTCTTTATAGTCCTAAGTCGGCCAGAAGTTCTCGTGGCTTTTTTGTCCCCTAGCAGCAGCCCTGTGCCAGTGCAAAGCCTGGACTCCCAACCTCTCACCTTGTGCCCCAAAATGGCAAATCCCTCCAGGTGAGAAGCAACTATAGAACATCAGCTTAATTCCCCCCACTTTCCCCTCTCTGTCATCATATCCTTTCTGATCCCTGTTGCTCCAGCAGGTCTGTGATGCCTTAAAACAGATGATGATTGTATTTTATTTAGCATTTCTACTTGTTCTCAGTACAAGTACTGATCTGCCACAAACTATCCTATCCTACCTGGAAGTAGAAAGCAAATGTTTATTATTAACTCATAAAAGCAACAGGATTACAAGGGCAATTCTTAGCTGGGGGTCTTGATAGGGGGCCAGGGGTGAACTGGGGGTGAACCTTCCTCGAGGCATTCATTAGAGTCTCCGGACTGCCCAGCCAGGAGGAGGCAGGGAAATGGATGGGTTGTAAGCACGTGCCCAGGAGGAAGGCATTCATTAGGCTGAGGGATGAGTGTTCGGCAAGCTCAGGAGGCCTCACCACTCCATCAGGTTTCTAATGATTTTGTCAGAGTGTTAATCCCCCGGGTGAGCAGCGGCATTTTGATATCAACAGACAGATTGTGTTTCAGCCCAGATAACCCAATATGGAGTCCTGCATGAGAGCTGAAAACAATTCATCATATTTTAATGGGGTGGAGAGAGGCTAGGTAGGATAATTTACACTGGAAATAGGGCGATGGGGCTTGCAGTGAGGGTGGGATGGCGGAGAGGCATTGGACATGGGACTGGCCCCTAAGTGTACCCCAGTGGAGTGTGCTTATGTGTGTGGGTGTGAAAGAGAGAGAGAAACCGTATGCACAGAGAGTGCTCCAGGGACGTGCCCAGTAGGGACCAGGTCCTGGGAATACAGAGATAAGGAAGACCTTATCCTTAAGGACCTCACAGTCTGATGGCGGAGGTCGACAAGTTATCAGATGACGATTAACAGTGGTGCTAGGTGCTGGATGGAGCCCAGAGCAGCGATAGGGCTTGAGTGGGCCAGGAAATGCTCAAGCTGACCTTTGAAGTGAGCCGGATGGATGGGGTGCAGGACACTCCAGGCAGAAGGAACAGGTTGAGGAAATGGGCTGCTCCAGTATTACCATAACGTGCCCACGATTTTGCAGAAACAGCATTCCCATTGTCTCTGCCACTGCCCTGGTTGGGTCTTTCTGACCCCTTTCCTGGGAGAACCTTCCACCTGCTTCTGGTTTCTCACTTTTTGAGTCTATTGTACACGTCAAACCCGTGTTTTGTTTCTAACCTACAGACCTGGCTCCTGTTGTTCACAGCTCAGGAACTTCCTAGGGTTGCTCTTGTTTATCAAGTAAAGTACATAATCTTCGATGTGCATTAAGCCCTTCCACCATCTGACCATAATGTTACCTCCCTTTTACCATGCTCCTCTGTACCCTCCCTGGCCCTACCCAGGGCTCTGTTCTCTGCTCTGGTCTTATTGGGCCACTCACTCTTCCTGTCGACAACCAGCATTCTCCTGCCCCCATGGCTTTGTTCATGGCATTTCTTATACCCGATGAAATTCCATTCTTTACTGAAGACCCAGATCGTATGTCACCTCCTCTCTGAAAACTTCCCTGATCCTCCCCATCAGTTACCTGATAGTTTGCTCCTTGGTTAAAAACCCTCACATTCTGCCTCTCTTACAGCTTTTTGTGCTCTATCGATAGCAGCCCGACGCACACCATGGCAATCTCCTTGAAGGCAGGGAGAATGCCTTTTTCATCTTGTAGCCTCCATCAACCTCACAATACCAGGTGTTCCCGGTGCTCGATAAATATTTATTGATCGAATGAATAAATGAGTATTGAATGGGCTTTCCATGTGCTTTGCTCCAGGTGTCTCTTGCTGTAATTAAAGTTTTTTTTTTTAGTCAATTTCAGGCAAAAAGCAAGATAAATTTTATGTGAGCTTTGAGAAGAACTGTAAAAGGGATTTATGGTCGGGTAGGAGGATCTGTCCAAACAGGCTGGAGAGATGCTCACAGGCAGTGTTGGCAGGCTCTTGGCATTCCTCCAGACCCCTAGTGGAGAGGCATGGGGCCGCCCTCAGCAGCCATGGCCAAGGCTTGAGGCCCTCAGGCAGAATGCAACCCCCCACCCTCCTGGCATAGGAGAGGCTTTAGTGCGTGGTGTTGAAGTACTGGATAAAAACACTCACTTCTGAGAGAGTGTGTTAAGGTGTTTATGAGTAGCTTCCACACGTAATACTCTTGCAGCCCCGTGTTCGGGAATGGTCCCTTTCGTGGGGGGCTTGTGCTCTTAGGCACATTTACACCAATGGGTAAATGTGTCTAGCACGTTCTCGCACTGCCACCCTGGCAAAGCCCACGCGGGGCTCAGACTGTTGACCTTGGCCTCCTGGCCTCATGCTCCTGCCAGCCAGGCCAGCTGCCACAGCTGAAGGTGACTACACCTGTCTCTGTTTCAAGAGCGAAGTTGAGGCTGGGCAGCTGGAGCCAGGGCCCTGCCTGTCATGAGTCGGATGCCTGGAAACAGCAGTTCAGTGTGGAGAGTGAGAACACCTTCTGAGCAGCCAAGATGGGTCCCAAAGGGGCCATTTCTCCCAAACAGGGACAACAGCCCTGGGACCTGTGGCTTTCGCTTTCTGATGACTTGGCACCAACAGCCAGGTGCTGTCTTGTCCGTCCACTGCCCCCTATCAGCCATCGTTCCCAAGGTCCAGATTTAACTTTCTCTTATTTTAGTTTCAGGCCATTTCTTCTTTTAATGGTGTCCCAAGCTGCCTGAAATAATTCTTGCCCTTCTTTTATGTGGCTCTGTCTCGCATATTTATGGGAAGTTATCATGTCTTCGCAGGCCCTGGTTCTCTGGGTTCCATATTATGTGCCTTTAACCTTCCTTTATAGGTCAAGCCTTCGAAATCCTTTAATCATTTTTATTACCTCCTTTTGTATTCAGACTCCCTCCTTAGCTTCTTTTAAAAACAGGAAGGCCCATACTTCAAAGCATGTTCCAAGAATGACCCGAATGGGGGGCAGTCAGGGACCCCTGTTGTGGGGGCTTTTTTGCTCCTTTCTCCTGATGATGCTCTTATGTATTTCTTGCTTTATCTTGGCTTCACTGTTCTCCAGTCATCTACCCTGAACTTTACCTTCCCGTGCAATGGACTTACTCTCCCTGTGGCCCAATTCCCAGACTTGCGGTGGGGATGAGGAGTCTTTAAGAGTGCGGCAGCTGAGGTTGGCAGGATTGAGAGTGGAAGGAGGTGCGAGCCAGCAGGTACTGAGCGCCGGTGATGTCCCGGGCATGGGGTAAGACACTCCACGTAGAGTGGCTCCACGATTCACACACGAGCATGTGAAGTATATGTTCTGTCTCCTTTTGGCAGTTAAGGAAACTGAGGCTCAGTATTGTAAAATAACTTCCCGTAGGGCATATAGCTAATAAATGGCACATCTGGGATTTGAACTCGGGCCGTGAGATGAGTCCAAAAAGCCTTTCTTTCCACTCGATGCATCCTCCTCCAGGAAAGTGGGAGGGGGGTTTTGCAAAGGGAGTACTATAACTCAGAGCAGCTTTAAGGTGAGGACTGTTTCCTATGGGGGACTAGTGCCTTTCTTTGGGCGTGGTCTGGTAGAAAAAAAAAAAACAAAACAACCCAGAGGACAAACGCACTTGCGGTGGCCCTAATCCCTGTTCCTGAATCCTGAACTCGGGTTATTTCCTGCCTCTTGTGCAATGGGATGCATGTGCTTCCAGCTCCCCTGCCACTGGCCTGAGGGGCATATTGGGGTTACTGTTGTACTCGCCCCACCCCTACTGCTTAGCTAGATGGACAACGTTCTCTATCCTAGAGTTTGGGAGTTTTCGCCATAGATTGATGCTGCACCCATCCTTCTCCGGCTTCCCACTGGGGCTGCCGTGAGTGTACCCTCCTATGACCTGTGCATTGGATTGGCCTCAGCATGGACCCTCTGGGGGGGGGGGCTCCCATCCCATCCTCTCTGAGACCAGCCAGGCAGCAGAGGGAGGACATGATGGCCCAGCATGGCCAACTAGCTAAGTTTCAGTGGTACTGGGTGTAGGCTACCTTCCCTGTTGCCTAGTGGGAGGTAAGGAAGGGTCTACCATCGTTCTGGTGCCCACCCCCCCATCCCTCTGCCTATCATAAGTGTAAACACACAAGAGCAGTGCCCCATCAGGAAATGTCAAGGGAAAGGCTTGGCTCTTCCATGGTGGAGACTCCCCTCCCTCCAGAGCACACTCAGCTCGGGGAAGATTTCTGAGTTCTTGGTTCTCAGAAATAACCACATGGGGGCACATTCACTCACTTCAAACCCAACTGTGGTCATTATGCTGGTCTTTGTGCTGGGGAGACAGATGAGTAAGACATAGGACTCATTCTCAAGGAGTGAGCAGTCTAGTGGGAGAGATGACACATAATCCGTACATGATAACTCAGTATGGCAACTGCAGGGATGGAGATTTGCAGTGTAGAACCAGAGGCAAGGCGCCCACCAGCCTAGAATAGGGGTGGCAGAGGCAGGAAGGGTTTCTAAGGGAGATGTCCCCTGAGCTGGGTTTAAAAGAAGACCGAAAGTGGGTCAGGTGAACGAGAAGGATATGCCACAGGGGATAAAAAGGAGGACAGTCAGGGAGGTGAGACTGGAGAGGAATCCAGGGCCAAGTCGTGGAGACCCAGTGTGCCAAGTGTGCCAGAGAACTTTGGGAGTAACAGGGGACTCTTGAAGAGGATTTTAGGTGAGGAGAGCAATTTACATTTCAGACAAGTCATCTCGGTGGTAAGATGGAAGGCATGTCTGAGGGTGATAAAATTTTAAAAAGAGAGACCAATCAAGAGAAGGTTACAGTGGTCCATCCATCCATCTGTCCATCCGTCCATCCGTCCATCTATCAATCTTTCCATTCATTCTTTGAATAGATATTTACCAAGTACCTGCTATGTGTGGGCACTTGGAGAGTGGTGGGGATACAGAGGTAGGTACGAAAGGCAGAGCTCTGCCTTCCAAAGCTGATATAGGAGAGGCGAGGAAGTCTGGACCTGTCTTGTAGAGCAGATAGAAGAGGGAAGATGAAATAAGGAGTTATTTTGGAGGTCTGTTTAGTTGGATTTGGTCATTGATTGGATGGGGCGGTGGTGAACATGAAGGAGGAGGTAAGGATGTCTGCCGTTTTCTCCTCTGGATGACTGCAGGGGCTGAGTCAGGAGGAGGTCTTCTATTACATCCTCAGCGCCCCGGTTAGGTATATAACCTAAGGAAAAGCAGTGTGCCTGCTGTGCAGACTCAGCTGTAAGACACGATCACTAGCCCCATCCCCCCTTTCAGCCCGACTGCCTTTTATTCTCTCCTATAAAAATCCTGGACCTGCCACTGGGTACCTGGGTGGCTGGATGGACCATCCACGGAGGCTGGCATCCAGCAGGGGCAGACAGTGAGCGGTAGGTGTGGGGGATAGCAGGTGCCCATGGACATCTAAGTAGACACACCCAGCAAACGCTGATACACAGCTCTGAAACGTGAAGGAGGGGTCTGGATTGGAAGTATAGCTTTGGCATTGGCAGCGAAGGAAACCATGAGAGCAGATAACATGGTTGGCAGGGGGGACGGTGGCATCAGAAGAACAACACTGGACCAAATGTCAAGATACCTTGGCTTGAGTCTCAGATTTGTCATTCATTTGCAGTGTGACCTAAACTCTTCCCCCTTGGAGAGCCTCAGACACCCTTATCTGTAAAATGAGATGATCAGACCAAACAAACTTGTTTTTAGTGTTTAAATCTTTTGTTCAAATAAAATCACACACACAATCCCTGTCAGTAAAAACTGAGCCGCTGTGGTCGAAGCAGGACATCAGGGGCTGGGGATTGGGCTCCCTTCTCCCTACCTCCCAACACCCAGCTGTGGCCCCCGAGGGCATTCTGGGGAGCACACTTTGAGAACCAGAAATTAATGAGATTTTTTTGAGCTCCCTTCCATCCAGCGCCAGCCTCCCAGAGCCTGATTCATAGGTCAGGGTGTGGTCAAGCAGACACTTGAGTCTCCTGGAGGTCACAGTGGGGCTCATGGGAGGCTGGGGAGGAAGCGGCGGCCTGGAGCCCATTCCCGCTCCAACAAACTCAGGATAATTTTTATCTTTCTGTAGCTTCATTAAAATCCAAGTCCTTTAATTTGTTTCCCTTAAAAAAAAAAAAAAGATCGAGAAGCAAAGAAGAGCAGTACAGGCCATAAAACACGGCAGCCTTCCCCTAATGTTTCCCCATTCCCTCCTGCAGTTAGAGTTCTTCCTACTTTATCATCCTCAGGCTTGATCACAGGAACCTGATTATTTCCTTTTCCCCTCCAGAGCATTTAGGAAGGTTAAAAAAAAAGAAAAGATCCTGAGCCTCATCTGAAGCCACTTCTGAACCTCCCCCCTCTCCTCCCGTCAGAAGCCTGAGCTATTTATGATCCACAGTCCCCACAGGAGGAGACCCAGAGACCCCTGGCTAAGTGCCCTTGCCCCAGCCTCACCACCCCCCAGGCCCAGGAATGGGGGGGGCCTCACACAAGCGGGGCTGGGCCTGCAGACAGAAGTGGGGGACCTGTGTCCCTAGCTGTGAGTTTGCTAGCTGTTGCCCGACCCCAGAGGGGCTGTAAATAGGCCGACGGCCTCCGGCTCTGGGGGCCCTGGGCTTGTGCTGGAAGGCAGGCTGCCGGCCCCCCTTCCGGCCTGTCATGGCGCCAGCCTGCTCTCCCTGAGAGGCCCTGGCTCTCCCCCTGGCCAGCGTGGCTGCCGTGACCTGCCGTGAAGGGCCTTATGTGGCTTGCCTCGGGATCGTTTCCAAGATACGTATTTCACCCCGGCCCCTGCGAGAACGACTCACTCTGCTCTCCCTGCGAAGAGAGAGCGGTTTCTTCGGCCGCATCAAGACGTCAGCTCTTCAGTGCCAAGGGGGCTCAAGGCCATGCTTGTCGGAAGTTTCATTTATGCAGAAGAGGAAGAGAGGTCAGTCCGCGGGATCTGGCCTGCCCACTGCCTCCCGGGCCTGGAAGGCAGCCACGGATGGGGAGGGGGAGACGGGCAGAGCCGGCCCTGCCTCGTTAACGCAGCCAAAGCCCGGTCTTGAGCTGAAGCGGCAGCAGGCCGACCCCCTGTGTGACCAGGGTGAGACTGGGGGTCATGAGCAGCGCAGCCTGGCTGCATGTGGGTGGGCCCAGCAGAGGCCTCGCGGGGTTGGCAGAGGGGGTCGCAGACCGCTGCACGTGGACCCCGCTGTGGGCCGCCCCTGGAAGGAGCCTTCTGACATGAAAGCAGCAGAAAGGGCCCGAGGGACCCCACACCACTCACACAAAGCCCTGCCCTGTGGGCTGGCAAAGCACGAGGCGCTCATGGGCCTCCACCCTGGGGGCCTGGTGGCGCTCTCCTCCTGAGGGGACCTCCCTCGCTGCTCTTCTCTCCAGTAGCCAGGCCTCTAGCTCTCCCTCGCCGGAAGAGGGATCCCTACCGGCTTCTGCAAGATGGGAGCACCTCTGTGACTTGTCCTACAAATGACAATAGAGCTAACAAGATTTAATTGGCTATTAAAGGAGAAAGCAGCCCTGTAGATGCTGCAGGCTAATTAACCCTGTGAGTGCAGAGCAGGAGGATGGATCTCTGCAGGGGCTGCGTGTGAGCATGTCTGTGCTGAAGTGTGTCTGCCCCAGTGGCAACTAGGGAGAGAGACGCCCTGAAGGGCAGAGCTCAAGCCACCCACATGCTGTCCTGGAATCCTGCTCAGTGGGCAGGGAGGGGCAGGAAGAGGCAGGGAGGGGCAGGGAGGGGCAGGGAGGGGCAGGGAGGGGCAGGGCCCACCCCCAGTCAGAGCCCGGAGCATCAGACTGGAGTGGAGCCTCAGGATCAGGTCCTGTGCACTCATTGTACAGATGAGGAAACTGAGGCCCAGGGAGGAGGTAGGACTTACCCAAGGCTACAGAGCTAGCTGGCTGGTGATGGAGCCAAGATTGCACTTGGGGTTTGGGAAGGCCAGTCTTCCCTGACTCGTGTCTGGGATGGTGTGTGAGGGTCCCCTGCTGTCTTGAGGTGTTCAGGGTCTAATGAGGGAGGCAGTCTCTACAGGTAATTATAACCCGGTGTGCGTAGCCCTGGAGGCACAATCTGAACTGAGTAGCGAATGATCTGTGCGGGGATACAGGAGGGCTTCCTGGGGGAGGTGACATCTGAGCTACTTTTTGAGCAAGATGGTTCTAGAGAGAAATGTCAGGGGAGGGCATGTGGCAGAGGAGCCTGGGAAGCTCAAATTCAGTGAGGCCTGACGTGAGAGACCTGAGGTCAGAGAGGGGCTTAGAAACACTCCGTCCAGCGTGGAGTCGAGGCACTATCCTGGGTGCCGTGGGGAATCAGTGTAGGGGGAGGCTTCTAGAGGCAGCCATATGGGCTTGGGGTGGCAGTAGGGTAGGGGCAGGGAGAGCTGGGAGGAAGCCAGTGCTGCAGGCCAGGTGAGCAACGTTGAGAGTTTGGCCAGGGTGGTGGCAGCGGGGATGGATGTGTGGGCCAGGAAGGAGCCTGGGGGTGACTCCCAGACCTTTGTCACTTTCTGCAGTGGCAGGGAGACTGCTCTGCTCTCACCGTCCTTGCCAATGGACGCCCCAGCTCATAGGTTTTCACACCTGAGCAGAGGCCTTTAGAGGTCATCTGGTCCAGCTCCTTCATATTTCAGAAGAGAAACTGAGGCCCAGAGAGGAGATAAGATGTGGTGGGACAGCCCCTCGTCCATAACCCTGGTGTCTAGCCCTTGTGCTAGTGTGTTTGTGTGTTGTCTCTCAGGAGAGAAGCTGCCTTCTGTCTCCGCCCATCCTTTGTCACCTTCCTCCCCCAATTTTCCCCTGCTTACGGTCCCCGTGACCGTAAGCCCTCCGGTCCCACCCAGGGCCAGTTCTGCCTTGCAGCTCAACTTGGATTAAGCAGCCAGTTTTCTTCTCAAAGAAGGGGCCGTTAGAGCCCTTGGTTGGTCGTGGGAGTGAAGGGGAGCAACAGAGGACAACCCAAAGCATCAGTCATCTCCAGATCCTAAATGCCTGACAGCACACTGTGTTCAGACTTGTCTCACTAAGTCTGACCTTGAAGACAGTGTATATTCCTTTAGCACACGCCAGCTACTAGAGGGAAGGGTAGCTCACTCCACAGGAGCTAGGAGTGAGTCACGAAGTATGCCAGGGCTAATCTGTGGGCAGAATATGGCTCCTGTGAAGGGGTCAGCGGCACAGTCGGGGGCGCGGGCCCCTCTGCACACTCCCAAAGGTGGGATTTATACTGGCCTGGGGGTGGGGCTGTCGGGTTGGGGGGCCCGCCCCCCCTGGGAAGGGCTGGCTGCGGTGAGTGGGGGCCCAGAGTGGTGTGGACAGAGGCTCTCAGCTCCTGCCCCTGCCCTGTCCTACTTCCTCTCTGCTCCCAGGTTCCCAGGGGAGGGGTGGAGTGGTTGGGCCAGAGCCACAGGGATGCCACTTACCTTTCTGGCTCCATGTGGTGTAGTGTTTCCCAGTTCAGTCCAATCCATTTTATATTAAGTATTTTGAAAAAGTCCACTTTTACTGTCCTAAAATGAAATTCAGAGATACCGTAACCTTTCTGCACACATGATTTAAAAACTCATCATGTCCTAAATATAACATAAAGCATAGATTAAAAGGAACTAACAGAACGGATCTCAATACATAAGTGCTTAGGCGTTACTACACATCGAGGGCAAAAATGTGCCCCAAGTTTCCAGCAAGCCTCCTAGGACTCCTGTTAAGAACCACTAGCTTTGGCGTTAGAGGGACTTCTATTCAAATTCTGTCCCCGGTGCTGATAACTGGGTGACCTTGGGCAGGTGAACCTCTTTGAGCCCCAGTGCCCCATCTGGTGAATTGCATGGAACTGTGGCTGCACCCTGGGGGGATGAGGTCTTAACAAGATGCGGTATTTTAAAGCTCTTTACACGGCGCTGAATTCTCCCCTGCTTCTTTTGCTCCTGATACGCATCTCCTGGCAATATGCGTGATAGCCTCACCTTCACCTTTGTTCTCTGTTTCACCTCTGGAGACAGTTTTGCGTTGTCATGCCCTGGCTGCCCGCTACTTCCCACTCCCCATTTCTGTGGCTCCTTGCAGCCAGCTTGGTAGTCCAGTCCCTGCTTCTTACCTGCCCTCTAGCCCTCTGTTCTCACAGACCTCCCCGAGCCTCTGACCATCCTTATGCTTCTTTCGCTCTAACACCGTAGGGCGGAGGGAGTACAGATCTCAGGAGCCCATTTACCCCCAACCCTGGGTACATACATTTCCTATATTGTCAATGCATCGTTGTACTCAGGGGAAGTGGGCTCTTGGCTTTCATCCGTCCCCAGGGAGGCATTGCCCCAGGTAAGAGTTTTTCATAAATACTCCATCACCCTCCCTGCCGTACATCATGGGGAGAAACCCTGTCTGGCTCAGGGAAGTGCTCCTGCCTGCATCCCTAGCAACCCCAAACACATGCTCCATCTCAGGCTTTATAGTTCCCATTGATACTAGATCCTAATGGAACTGATCGTTCCAGTTCGCATGGCTGCCCGTGGCCCTCTTGCCCTGGGTGGCAAGGCACTCTCCAGCTGTGCTGACCCTCTCTTGGTGGCTCGTGTTGCAGCCCCCCTCCTCCAAAGCCGGGGGCAAACTGTTTGCTCTAAGGAAAGATCCGACTGGCTCCTTCCAGGCTCCTGCCCTTGAGCTTCAGGACTCGTGGGTGTCCCCTGGGGATCACTGGAGGCTCCATAAGCCCCATGAAGGGTAAGGTCTACACCAGGACCTCTTGGTTCATTCATTCACTGAACAAATATTTATTTAGTGTTTACTATGGACCAGGTACTGCCCTAGGCACTGGGCATGAAGTGGTGAATGAAAACAAGTATCCCTGTCTCATAAAGAATATAAACAATAAATCGTGTGCATCACGTGTGTGTGCACATGTGTGTGTGCGTGTATCTAGTCTGTTGGGGTTGAGTATTAAGGAGAAAAATGAAGCAGGGAAGGGGATAAGGAGGGCCCAAGGGAAGGGGTGTGAACACATTAGGATGTCCTGGGGAAGCCTTGCAGAGAGAGTGACATTTGGATAAAGACTGAAAGGAAGTGACAGAAGGAGCCATGCAGATGTGAGGGGAAGATCATGTGGGAGGGCGAGCAGTAGGTGCAAAAGGCTCAGAGACCCAGAGGCAGGAGTGGGCCTGGCCCATTCAGGGCACAGCCTCAGGGGCGGTGTCGGGCGGGGGGGGGGGGGGGGGGGTGGGTGGGGCGGGGGGGGGGGTGGGTGGGGCGGGGGGGGGGTGGGGCGGGGGGGGGCGGGGTTGCTGACGTGGTTGGTTGGCTGGGAGCAATGGCCGAGCTGCAGGAGGTGAGGTCTGAGATGCGGGCGTGAGGATCAAACCACATGGGTTCTTCAGAGTAAAACAGGAACTAGGCAGAAGGTTTAGGGCAAAGCAAGGCCATGATCCAACTTAGATTTTAAAGGGATCGCTTTGTTGCTGCATTGGGAAGAGACTGAAGGGGGCCAGGGGGGAAGCAGGAGGCCCCGCTGGGGAGGTCCTGGCAGTGCTGCAGGGGAGAGACGGGGGTGGCTGGCACGGGCAGGAGGAAGTGGGAGAATTCTGGACGGATTTTGAAGGTAAACCCAGCAGACTTTCCTGACCGTTTAGATATGCGATGCAAGAGAAAGCGAGGGGCCAAGAGTGACTCCAGGGCTTTTGGCTTGGCTCCGGAAGGATGGAGTGGGCATTCGCTGAGACAGGGAAGGGGCCCGCGCTGGTGTGGGGAGAAGGCACTCCCTTGACTTCGGTCTTGGGCTGAGGCTGAGATGCCGGTCAGAGGACTGTGCGCTGGCAGTTGGAATGTGAGTCTGGAGTTCAAGCCACTGGACTCTGCCGGAGACACGGATTTGAACGTTATCAGACTACGGGTAGTACTTAATGCCACGAGACAGGGTTTGTGTGGAGAGAGAAGAGGACCAAGGACAAAGCTCTGGGACACTTCGACATTAAGAGATTAAAGAAAGGGGGGGAAAAGAGCTTTATTAAAGAAATGGAGAGGTGCAACCCGGGCATAGAGGGAGAACCAGGTGAGCGTGGTCTTCTGGAAGCCGAGGGAAGAGTGGTCTGCTTTAACAAAGGCTCCTAAGAGATCCAGGAATATGCGGACTGACAGGCGGGATCACTCCGGTGGGGACTTTTGTTGTATTTTTTTTTATTATTTTTAAATTACTTGTAAAGATTTATTTATTTCAGGGAGAAAGAGGGAGTGTGCGTGAGTTGGGGGAAGGGGCAGAGGGAGAGGGGGAGCAGACTCTGCATTGAGCGAGGAGCCCAAGTCAAGGCTCAGTCTCACGACCCTGAGATCATGATCTGAACCAAGACCCAAGAATTGGCCACTCAACTGACTGAGCCACCCAGGCGCCCCTCATTTTGCTTTTTAATGCTCCACATTGTTTTGGTTCCATGGGTCACAGCCTGGGAAAGAGTAGTGGAGACAGTGGTGGAGAACGTTTCTGAAGGGCCCAGTGCTGCAGAAAGCAGATGGAGATTGGGGGAGGAAGAGCTATTGGATCAAAAGGGAAAGAGGAAGACACTAACATACTTGCAAGTTTGCAATCTCATTTTATTCCCATAGCAAGTCCTGTTAGGGAAGTATTTGTAGTGTTATTCCCATTTTAAGATGTAGAAAATGAGGTGCAAGGAGGAAACATAGCTGCCTTTAGGTCTTGGACTTTTTTTTTTTAGAGGTGGTGTCGGGGGCAGGACAGAGGGAGAGGAAGAGAGGAAATCTTAAGCAGACTCCACATCCAACATGGAGCCTGGCATGGGGCTCGATCTCAGGACCGTGAGATCATGATCTGAGCCAAAATCAAGAGTTGGTAGCTTAACAGACTGAGCCACCCAGGCACCCCAGGTCTTGGTCTTTTAAGACAATGTTGGCTAATACAACTTTTGGTGATGATGGAAATGTTCTGTGTGTGCTTGGCCCAGTATTGGATCTGTGGGCTACATGTGGCCATTGAGCACTTGACACGTGTCTAGTACAACTGAGATGTCTTCTTAATTGTGTTTAAGTTAATCTAGATTTAAATTTATAAAGAATGACCTGTGGCTAGAGGCCACGTTAATAGACAGTGAAGTTCTAAGTGGTGAAAATGGGATTTAAACTCAGGTCTTCTGACCCCAGGCCTGGGGTCTTCTCAATCTGCCCTCTGCATCCCAAGAAGGTGGTAGAATGTTCCAAAGAGGTAGTCTGGCTTGAGCAGATTGATATGTTTTGAAGAGAGCAGAGTGCGAGAATGAGATAATATATATAAGCTAAGGGCTCACCTAGAGTTCTTGTGTTTATTGGTCAGTTTGTAGGTTCTCCAGGGGGTCCTAAAGTGTTTAGTTCCTACTGCTTAGCCCAGGCTCTGTGAGCTGGGTGGATCAGAGAGGAGAACATACCTACTACTTGTGATCATTTATAAGTCCAGCCATCCATCCATTTCCTCTCCTTCTTAAAGCTTTCCCTGTCTCTTGTATTCCTAAGCCATTCCTTTGAAATATTGTTATTTAAATCTCTTTTGGGGCACTAGGCTGTACCTGGTGTTATTGTCGCTGTCTCATTAATGTCTGTGTCCTGCTTTCTGAATCACTAATAAACTCCTGCAGGCAGGTGAATTATGCCATGTCCTATTTCCTGTTCATGGTGGATACCGGATGGTGTGGTGTAAAGAGCACTAGTCTCCATCATCATTGTGTCCTTAGAGCCTAGAATGATGCTTTGAAAATTGGGAGAGCTCTGTATGTATCTGTTTAATAATTTGATGGTTAGCCTTAGATTCATATAGTCTGGGTTCAGATTCCTGGGTGTCCATCCACCAGCTTTGTGAGCCAGCACAAAATACTAAGCTCTTTGAAACTCAGTCTCCTCATCTATCAAATGTGTTGACAGACTTTCTTGTGTTCCTGTGAGGATTGAATGAGGTAATGACTGAAGTTTTTGTATAGTGCCCAGCACCTATCAGGTGCTCATTAAGTGATAGTATTTTATTGTTTCTGTTATGGTCTTGTGTCTTTGGTTTATTTTTCACTAGCCTGTGATCTTCTGCAGTGTAGGGACTGTATTTTACTTACCATTGTCTTCTATAGCACTTACACGTTGCTCCAAACATATTAGGATCTCTGGAAGAGCTATAATATTTATTGCTTGCTGGACACTTTTGGCTCCAACTTAGGAGATGCAGCTGAGTGAGACATGACCCAGAGCCAACAGGGAGCATTTAGGTTAGCCCAAGCTTAGAGGATTCAGAGCTTCTATCTCAGCTTGGAAGCCAGCTTGTAATTTACACAGCTTCTCCTCTCCATGGGGCCACTGAATTTCTTTAGATTGCAGGACTCTCCTGGATAATTCACCTACTAGAATGTAAGCTCCATGAGGACATTTTAGTCTGTTTTGTTCAATGTTGTATCTAAAGCAATACCTGCTACATATGGTAGGTGCTCAATAAATGTTTTTTGAATGAAGGAATGTCCACAGGTAGGTATGAGAAGCAGTATTTTATATAAGGGTCTACAAACTTTTGTTATTGTTGTTGTTGTTGTTGTTCTTGTTTGTTTTTTGGTAAAAGATCAAATAATAGATATCTTAGACTTATGAGACTTATGGGCTATATCGTCTCTGTTGTGATTTACTCAATTCTTCCATGATAGCACAAAAACAGCCATAGACAAATGAGCAGGGTATGTTCCAATAAAACTTAATTTACAAGAACAGGTGGCCTGTGGTATTCCAATTGTCCCAGCACCGTTTGTTGAAGAGGCAGTTCTTTCCCCATTGAATAGTCTTGGCACTCTTGTTGAAAAACAGTTGGCCCTAGACGTTTGAATTTATTCTGGATTCTCAATTCTATTTCATTGGTTTACATGTCTGTATGCCAGTATCATGTTTTTATGACTATAGCTTTGTAGGTATTTTTGAAATCAGGAAATGTGAGTCCTCCAACAATTTTTTTCCAGTATTGTTCTGGCTATTCAGGGTCCTTTGCAATTCTATATGACTTTGAAGATCAGCCTTTCCATTTCTGTAAAAATGCCATTGGAACCTAGATAGGGATTGCATTGGATCAGTAGAACACTTTGGAAAATACTGCTATCTTAACCGTATTAAGTCTTCCAATCCATGAACATGGGATGCCTTTCCATTTAATTAGATCTTCTTTAATTTCTTTCAGCAATGTTTTTTAGTTCTTAGTGTACAAGTCTTTCAGCTCCTTCATTTAATTTATTATTAGCTATTTTATGCTTCTTAATGTTAACATGAGTGGAAATGATTTCTGAATGTCTTTTTGGGTTACTCATTGCTGGTATCTAAAACACAGCTAATTTTTTAATGTTGATCTTGTACCCTGCAACTTTGCTGAATTTGTTTAGTAGTGTTTTGGTGGATTCTTCAGGGTTTTCTGTACATAGAAAAATGTCATCTGCTAGGAATGAAGTTGGGCCCTTACTTTACTCCATATACGAATCAAAGTCAAAATGGATCAAAACCCTAAGTATAAGAACTAAAACTATAAAACTATTAAAAGAAAACATAGGGGTAAATCTTCATGACCTTAGATGTGGTAGTGGATTCTTAGATTTTACACCAAAAGCATAAGCAACAAAAGGAAAAAATAAATTGGATTTCATCAAAATCAGAAGTTTCTGTGAATCAAAGAACATTATCAAGAAAGTAAAAAGACAACTTAGAGAATGGGGGAAAATATTTGCAAATCATGTGTTTGGTAAGAGTTTAGTATCTAGAATATATAAAGAACTCAACAAAAAGGTAACATAATTTAAAAGTGGGCAGTGGATTTGAATAGTCATTTCTTCAAAGAAGCTCTACGAATATCTATCATCTGTGCATGAAAAGATATTAAACTTAATGATCATTAAGGAAATGCAAACCAAAACCACATCCAATAGGTTGGTTATATGAAAAAATAAGTAAACATTAAAAAAAACCCAGAAAATAACAAGCATTGCCAAGGATGTGGAGAAATGTGAACCTTTTGTACACTGCCAGTGGGAATATAAAATGGTGCAGCCACTGTGGAAACCAGTTTGACAGTTCCCTAAAAAGTTAGCCATAGAATCACCATATGGTCCACCAGTTCCATTCATTGGAAGGTACCCAAGAGAAATGAAAACATGGGTCTGCACAAAAACTTGCATATGAATATTGATAGCATCATTAAAAGGTGGAAAGAACCTAAATGTCCATCAATAGGTGAACCAATAAGCAAATAGTGATCTATCCATACAATGGAGTATTAATCAGCCATAAAAGGGAATGGAGTCCTGATACATGCTATGACATGGATGAATCTTGAGAATACTGTGTAAAGAAGTCGGTCACAAAAGGACAAATATTTTGTCATTCCCTTGTGTGAAATATCCAAAATAGGCAAATCTATAGAGACAGAAAGCAAATTAGTGGTTGCTAGGGGATGAGGGGAGGTGGGATGAGGGTGATTACTGAAAGAGTATGGGGTGTCCTCCTGTGGTGATGAAAAAGTTTTGAAACTAGAGAGAGTTGGTTGCACAACACTGTAAGTGAATGCACCAAATGCCACTGAGTTGTACACTTTAAAATATGTGTATGAAATCATAGGAACTGTGTGACTTTCACCTCAGTTATTCACCTGTGGGCTATAGTTAGCCAGCCCTTATTCTAGAGCACTGTTTTCCAAATTGCAGGCCAAGACCCATTAGTGGGTTGGGCAATCAATTTAGTGGGTCACAACCAGCAATTTAAAAAACTAAAAAAAAAAAAAAAAAATAGACTAGAACACAACAGGGGCGTCACAGACTGTAAAGAGTTATTGTTTCATGAAATGTTCTTTCTGTTTTATACATTCATCTAGGTACGTGGGTCTTGGTTAATGGTGTGATAGTTATTTTTTTCCTATGGGTCATGGTTAATAAACTTCAAAGCCACTTTTTGCATAGTTCTGGGGCCTCTTTTTTGGGTCAAGTCCATTTCCAAAGTCTAAGGCCAATTGTACATTTTCAGCTCGTCTTCCCTAGAGGCCCGGTGTCTCGGGCTCCTGTTTGACTTCCCCCTTTAGCCACAGTGAGGCCTCCAGGACATCCCACCCCCAGCATTGGATCCTGAACACCAGAGAACTGCTTCCCATGTCCAGCCTGGTCTGAGCAGTGCACCATTCCGTGCTCATGGACCGTGACCAGGTCCATTTGGTATCCGTTCAGGAGAGACACAGAAACCCCCTCCTGTCTGTTTGCAGGAGTTTGATGATCCACCGTGAAATCCATGTGTCTCCCAGGAAGGGATTGAGGGCCATAGATCTGACCCTGATATCTGCTTACTCTCTTACCATGTTTTTACCCCCAACCCTACCCCTGTATAGATTTCTGGTCAACATTCCGTCCCAGTTTCTTCTGGTCTCCTGGCTGATTCAGGCCCCATATTTTGTTCCTAGCTCTCATTTCCCACTTCCCCACCCCCTTCATCATGCCCATGTCGGCTGCTGGGGCTCTGAGGGAGTGGGTGTGAATGTGCACGTGGGGGGTGCACTCATGTGTTGTATATGAATCTCTGCTCAGGTCTGCTCTGGGTCCCTCCCCTTCTGCAGGACATAGGAACATGGTGGCCATGGAGAAGCCATCCAGGGAATGGGATGGAGGTGGGACTAGAAAGGCTGACAGGCCGTGTATGTGGTTTTCTGAAGTTTTAGGAGCACAGGGGACCCCTCGAAGGACTGGGGTTCATCTCTGACCCAGGAAATACTCAACCTTCTGGGATCTTTATCACTCCAGACGAACAGGAGCAGGTAGTCTGTTCCATGAAGTGTCAGAGCGATATGGGAGGTTCAAAGACAAGGACTTATGACCCAGGCCCTGGGGAGCTGTGGCTGAATTGATGGCTCCTAGTCCCAAGCCCTCTGCGGCTGCCTGCTCAGGGGGCCTCCTGATTTCTCTTTGGCGGCCTTGTCTCTCACAAGCACTCTTGTGCTTGTTATGGTCACCATGTTAACATAACAGATGCTGACAGCTACATCCCATTGCCACGGCCCAACACTGTGTCAGTCACCATGAAAGGAATAAATACCCATGGATCCTCACTGTCTCGGGGTTCTTGTTACAACCAAGTGGGGCATTTTTGTCTTTGTCAACATTGAACCCCCTGGCTTGGGTGAACCTCCCAGCATCAGGCTTCTTGGGAGGGTGCTGCAGTGTGGTGCTCATTTACAGAGACCCAGAAACAAGAACTCAGGAGAGCTACGGAGGGGGCTGAGTATACGGGTTAGAACCACATGCCCTGGGAGCTGGGGCTTGCAGCTCTTCAGTATCAGTGCACTGGCTGAGACCCACTCACTTGGCACCAGCCTGTCAGGCCCAGCCCCTCTGCTCAGGGAGAACCATCGAGAGGAAGCCTGTCTGAGTGGGCTGAATCAACTTTGAACTGCCCCCTGTAGATCCCACACATTTGTCTCTCTAACCTCAGAAAACCCCTCTTGGTAGGGGACTAGCAAAGGTGAGGGGGAGTGACTGAGAGTCTGGGCAACCCTAGTGACCTAACACAACCACAGTCATTTATTTAGCTCACAGATCTTCAATAGGGAAGGCTGGTGGGGCGGGGGGGGGTGGGCTGGGCTGGGTTCAGAAGGCTCCTCTCTGATCCATGTAGCATTGACTGGGGTGTCTGATTGTGGGGTGCGTGTGTTTAGAACTGGACAATCTGCTTCAAGATGGCTCACTTCCATGATGGGCGGGCTGTGCTGGCTGGAGCCTGAACAGAACTGAGGGCCAGAGACCCCTCTCTTCCCCTCCACACGGACCTCTCCATGTGGGCGCCTTTGCAGGCTGCTTGAACTTCCTCACGGCACGATAGCTGGGTTCCAAGACTGAGCAACCCGAAAGAACGGTGCAGAAGCTCTGTTGCCTTTTATGGTTGACCTAGCAGGATCATAAAGCATCACCTCCACTGTAGCCCCAAGCCCACCTAGACTCCAGAGGAGGGGCCACAGACCCCACCTCCCAATGGGAGGTGTGCCAGGGTCACATCCTAAGACGAGCATATGGGATGGGAGATGTTGTGACCATTTCCGGAAAATTCAATGTCCACACAAGCCATGGAGAAGGAGGAGTCACTTGGATGTTATCTCATGCTTGGAATCCCGAGGGCCTTGATGATGTAGTAATGGTTATAAAGGCAAGGTGCTGAGGAAGTGGATGTTGGCCACAAAGAACCCTCGTTTCTGCGCAGACGGTGGGGGAGGGGGGAAGGGGGCAGCACAAAGCTTTTGATCCACTTCTTTGTTCTATGTGAAAGACCCTTTGTAAGAGAAACACTAAATGGGATTTGTGTGTGTTGAGTCTCCCTACCCCCTCCCACCTCTATCTCAGCTCAACAGAAATCCCTGATGAATAATCCTGATCAGGGAGAAACCAGAAATATCTTCCTACTTAACCGCCAGGCAGAGGCGGGGATGAGCACAGGGCTCGGAGGTGTAGCCCCAGCAGCTGGTAGCCTGGGTGTTGTTGTTTTTTCCTTTTGAATCTCTAGGCCCTGGAACAGAGCCACATGCAGGGACATGCCCTCAGCCTGGTGCTCCTCGTGGGGCTGTGAACAGGCTCCAGAAGACAGAGGCAGCTGCTTGTTCCAGAAATGAAGCTGCCCCTCTGAAGGTTAATTGCCCTCAGCTGTGTTGAGCCAGAAAAGAGTTGCTGAGCCCCCCGTGTCCTTCCGATGTGCTCCTCGCAGCCTGCACGGGCCGAAGGCTTTGGTGTAGGACAGGGCGGCCCAGGAAAGTCTGGTACTCCGGGGCAGTGGCCAGCAGCCCAGAACTGCTGTCCACAGACGCTCCCCTTCCCCTCCCAGCTCCCTCCCTCTCCCGCATGGTAGGAGGTTTGTCTGTGTGTTCCTAGGACTCCAGCAGGGCCACTGGCTCCTTGCTAATGAATGGCCCAGAGCCTGAGCCAAGTCTGGGTGGAAACATCTACCTGGTGGGCCTGGGGATATTTCTAAAACCCAAGAGCTTGGGGGCAGACTCTGTGGACAGGAGACACAGTAATAGCCCTCAGGAGGACTGACAGCTTGGGAATTCCGGGTCCTTTCTGAGCTATATTTTTCAGAGTTGGGGGTGGGGCTGAAGATTACCTATTTAGAATGTTCCCTGGAGAACTTATTTAAAATGCAGATTTTCTGACCTAGTGAATCTAGAATCTCCAAATCTAACATTTGCTTTTTATTTATTTATTTTTTTAAGATTTATTAATTTATTCTAGAGAGACCCCTGCACGCGAGAGCGTGAGGCGGAGGGGCAGTGGGAGAGAAAGTCTCAAGCAGACTCTGCACAGGGCATGGAGCCTGATGTGGGACTAGATCTCATGACCCTGAGATCACAACCTGAGCCAAAACCAAGAGTTGGACGCTCAACTGACTGAGACACCCAGGCGCCCCTGGCATTTGCATTTTAACAAGCACCCCAGTGATTCATAGGAATTCTAAAGTTTGATACCCAGCTGTAGTCCCTCACCCCAATGTAGAATGCCAAAGGCAGAGCTCCCGTGACCTCTCTTGAGCACCCACTCTGGGCCTTGGGTTGTGTTAGATGCTGGAGATGTGAGGATAAAGAAGACGTGGTCTCTGCCAGGGAAGGGATACTCCAGAAATAGTTCCAGAAATTCCTGGACTAAGTGTTATCTGAAAATGAGGATTCACTTCCCTGACCCTTCTCATCACCTTCTACCAGCTTTTGGAATTATTTCCTAAGCAATTCTCTACAAATGCTAACTAGCTTATAGAAAATAAAAGGTCAGTTTGAGAGGAGTCCTGGGGAGTTGATGCCATCTGGTTTTTGCAATGTGGGATTTTAATAATAACCATACTTTACTTTTATATGGCACCTTTGACTATCCCTGCAAATAGAAAAATCTAGAAGTGTTTGTTTCGTACTCAGAATGCTTTGGACAGCTGTTCACATGTTTTCCCAAAGTTCCTTCCTTTCTGAGGCTCTCTTAGGTTTTCTGATTATACCAAAGAGAGTCTTCAGTTTTCCATAACCAAAAACAAAACAAAACAAAAAACAGAGAGGTGTAGAAGAAAGCATCCTGGGCAGAGAGTAAGAAGACCAGGGTTCAAGTCCCCTCTGGGCCACTTATGACCCATGAGACATAGAGCATGCTTTTCTGTCTGCATTCTCCCATCTACCGCAGTGATACCCCCGGACCCCCTCATAGGGATCAGACGGGGAAGGCAGATGAGGGTGCTTTGAACACTGGGCAGGAGCCACGTGCATGCAAGTGTTCCGATTAGGAACAAGACCTCTGTGGCTTGATTTCAGAATTGCCCCAGGCCAAACCTGTGAACAGTGGTCAGCAAGAGGCAAGGCAGACACAAAATGAAATGACTGACCCCATGTCCAATCTTAAATCCTGCATCCACAAGTCCAGGTGTCCTGTTTCCCAATGAACCCTTACAGCACCGTTGAGAGAGAGGGAGGACAGATGTTATCTCTCCACCGAGGACATTGGACCAGATATTTTCTGGGGTGTCTTCCAGCTCTAAAATTAAATAATTCTATTATTTGTCAGATGAGAAAATGGAGTTGTTGAACTGAGCGGGGGCAGGGGGAGGTTAGGAGGTCTGGCTAAGACACGCAGCTCCTTAAGGACAAAAGTCAAGATGCGACTGGTGTCTCTGGTCCTCCATCCATGCTCTCCTGGTAGGCTGCAGTGTCTCACCTTGACCTCGCACTGATGGAGCAAACTTTGCTTCTGCGTCTGGCCTTCTGCTGGGGTCCACTGGCCCCCAATTCCCGCCGTGCGAGGCACCGGCCATGTGGGCCCCTTGCTCCCGAGTTCTGTGACTCATGGTAGAGTCTTTCTTAATAGACTGGAAGGAATTGGCAGTTTCTGGCCTCAGGGGAGCGAGGAGAACCTGGCGTTTCTCCGAGGAGGAAAGCACTATTCTAGACACTTCTACACCTGTAAAGATGGAGGCCTGCACATCTCACCCCTGGCTCCCCTCTCTCAGTTGCTTTGCCACCTTGGAGAGTAGAATGAACAGTTGCCACTTTACTATTTTAAATGTTAATGATTTGTATTATTTTAAAATCTGTTTGTGTGCCCAGAGGCCTCTTTGCCAGAGGCCCGGTGACTAAGGAAACAGGCAAATAAATAAACAGGGAGCCTTCAGCAGACTTCCAGGGGCTGGCGTTCTCCAGAGGGCAGTGCAGAACCCGAGCATCCTGCCTCCCAGCCGTACCCAGGATGCCTGCAGCAGGCGGGGAGGTTGCGTTGGCTGCTGTAGGGCTCACAGTGGGCCCTGCTGAGCAACAAGAGGCCACGAGGCCCACGTCAGCCTCTCTGATGAATGCTGCACCAGAGCTCGTTATGGGCAGGAAGCATGCCTTCCTCGAGAGACGTTAAATATTAATAGCAACAACAGCAGGTGGAGGTCGAGGGTAAACAGAAATGAGTTATAAAATGTTCAATTTAAGGGCCACTGTGTTCGCCCCTGAGAGGAGAAGGAGCATTTCAGGAGCAGGACAAAGGAAGGCATTTAAATCCTTGGGTCTTAATTTTCTCAGTGAGCTGACCAAGTGGAGGTGAGTGTTTTGCATGTTATCTGCTGTCCGAAGTGGGAGACCCCCTGGTGCCCCTCACCTGTCTCACCCAAGGTGTGCGGGGAGAAAGAGCATATTCACTCTGGTGTGACTCATGCCTCTGGGCCTGAGGGTGCTGTGGATCCATTTCACAGTACTGCCGAACCACATTCTGGAATGGGGCATGTGTTCATGTAAGGGACATCTCCCAGGATAGCCCAAGTTCGGGAAGATAGGCCCACCCTTCTAGAATCCCAGGGCAGAGATTCCCAGGGCAGGCAGGGGACCATCTTTTCCAATCTCTGGCATAACGATATCCAACAGATCAGTCCTTCCTGTATTCCAGGGAAGAATTTCCCCAAATGTCTCTTGCAGGACTATCCAGTGGTAAACTATAGCTAGCTAATCCACCTAGAAGCTGCAGAAGTCCTATTGGGTTGGAGGGGACAGGGGCTTCCTCCCCAGAGCTTGAGGCCAGGGCAGAAAAGCCTCAAAGCTGATATGCAAGAGACAGGAAGTGGGTTCTGAAGGGATGAGAGGCTTGGAAGTCGTAGTAACTGAATGTACCCATCCATACTGTAGTCTGTCACTTCATTTCAAATCGGTTCATTCGTACGTTCATGCGTTCAGAAATACTTATTTTGCACCTGCAGCATGCCGTGCGCTGTGTGAAGTGCTCCAGATATAGTAACGAGCAAACCCCACAAGGTCTCTGCCTTCCTTCAGCCTCGTGCAGCAGGGAAATTAGATAAGTAAGTGGTAACTGACAAGGGGTTAAGTATTTCGTGCTAAGGGAGTAGTAAGGGAGTACTTTGTGCCATAAAGGGGAGAGTCCTTCGTGCTAAGGCAGCTGGGATGCAGGGGCACCTGACCTGCTCTTGGGGGTTGCTGGAAGCCTCCTCAGAAGGGCTGATGGAGAAGCTGAGTCCTGATGTCCAGCCATGGTTTACCAGTTGGGCGGAGTTGGTACGCTGGTTTGGGAGTTGGCTGGAGAGGGGGCAGAAATGGCAGAACATGCATCCCGAGAGGCAAGACTCAGGAGAGGAGAAGGAAATTGGCGGGCTGGTCTCTGGAAGCACCTTCCCCAAAGCAGCCCGTAACCATTCCCGGCTCCATTGGGAAATGCTCCAGCACACTTCTGCGCTCTGCCGAGGCAGTATCAGCCGAGGCCACGGACTCTTCTGGGTTTGTTTTCTCCTGAGTTCATCCTCTGCTTAAATCCTGCCAGGGACTGGGTGCTCGCTGCCTCTTGAGGAGCAGCCCTGCCTGTTGGTCGGTTTTTCCTGATGTCAAGTCCAAGTCTGAGCCTCGTCACATCCCTCTTCGAGCCCTGGCTTGGACTTGTGGGCTTAGGGAAGTGGGCTCCGAAATCTCTGTGATGGTCCTTTACACGCTTGAAGTCAGCCACCGTGCCAGCCATCATTCCAGATTGGGATGAGTATTTCCTGCTCCTCCAGCCGCTTGATTCATTTACGCCACTAGCCCAGACTCTCTCCTCATCTAGCTTGTCATTGTCCCTCTGAAAGCGGTGACCACAGTGGTCACCCTGTTGGGCATTAGTCTGGCTAGAACAGAGAACAGAGAGGCCGTCCCCTCCTTGTCCCAGACGTCGTGCCATTATTAATACAGCCCAAATTGCACTTAAAAAAAAAAAATAAGCAGTCGATCCTCATCAAGCTTATGGTTTTAATAACAAAAGAACAAGCAAAGCCCACGTGTTTTCTTTTGATAAACCTACCCAGGCCAGGCGTCCCCCTGTTTATGGGTCTGCTATTGATTTCTAGAATTCAAATGTAAAACTTCACATTTTCCTCCCGAGATTGTATTTTATTGGGAGCCCACAGTATTCTCCACTGGTCATTTTGAGTTTGGATTCTGTCACCTGACAGGCTGCATGCAGACCCTCCCAGATTTGTGTCCTCTTTGGATTTGATTGGCAGGTGTGGGCTCTTGTCCTCCCCGGCACCTGCTGCGAGCCCCCAGATCCCGCTGGTAAACTCCATATAGGAGCGGGAGGAAGGCCGAGTGGGCCCCCCTTGCATGGTGGACACTGGGCTACTCAGTCATTGTCACGTTGTAATTGGCAAATGCAAAAACAGCGGCGTGTTTGGTGCTCCAAGCCCTTTCCTGGGCTAGGTTTAATTGCGCTAGGATTTATGACCGGAGCTCGTAGGAGGTAATAGATGTGGCTGTGTCTCTTTCATCCTCACTGGCTGCAGAGGATTCCTAAGGAGAGAAGGCGAGTGGGACTGAAACTGGAACCCTGCAAGGTGCAGAGGCGGCTACAAGTGACCTGATGAGCGGTGGCCGCGAAGGTTGTCCTGAGAGATGTACGACATGAATATTCATGGTTCCGTTCGCCTAGGTGGTGCATGTCTGGCCTTATCTCCCCACGGCAGCCGGGGAACAGAGGGGAAAGGACTCGAGTCTCCATTTTACAGAGCGGGAAATTGAGTCGAGGACGGATTTGCTGCCGGCTCACGGCCCCACTGAGAGGCAGGAACAGACTCGAGGCAGGGATCCGCGTCTTAGGCTCCGATCTCCTTGCCCTGGGGCACACTGCGCCTCCCATATTACTCTTGCTTACAGGATTCCACTTCTGCTCGTCGCTCATCCCTCTTCCACCTTCTGTGTGAGATAATGGGCGTGACGGGCATGCTATAAACTAATGCCTGGCGGTGCTATCCACCGTGTCCGCTGTTACGGCCGAGAACGTGCTCCTTGCAAGGCACCGTGCTGCGCCCCACGCGGGATGCAGAGTATGGGATGCACTATCCTGGTTTTTAAATGGTAGGAGTGATGCTTAATAATGGCAGGACTTCACCCAGCCTGAAGGCTCATCTTGACTTCAGATCTACAACTCGGGGCTTTTGGAGAAAGGAAAGAACTAGTGCTTGTGTCTGTTGCAAACTAGAGTAAAGACAAGGGACTCCCAGAAGGAAAGGACTGACCTCTTTCTTCCCTTTCCTCCTTCATCCCTCCCTTCTTCCCTCCCTTGGCCCCTTCCCTCCATATCCCCCTTCCTCCCTCCATTCGTTTATTCTCCCAATTCTATTTTCTATCAGCAACTATTTATTAAGCACCTGTTGTGTACCAGGCACTGAACCAGATGCTGTGGACACAGTGGTGAGCAGGCAGACACAGTTTCTAGCCTCTTAGGACTTAGAATCTACTGGAGGATACAGAGGACTAAGCGGTTATTGAAAAGTGTCAAACACATCCTGATAGACGGAATACGGGGTACTGAAGGGTCACTTAGCAAGAGCCTGTGACCTGATCAGGCTGCTAGAGAAGCCCTCCTAGGTGGAATCCTAACTTAAACGGAGACCTGAAGTTTAAATAAAAGGTGGGAGTTAAGCACAGGTGTGGAGAGTGTGGCAGGGTGGTGTAGTCAGAGGGAAAAGCATGCTCACAGGCTCAGGCGAGAGAGAACATGATATTTTCATGAAATGGAGGGGGCCAGGGAGGTGGGAAGAGGTGGACCTGGTGGGGTCGGTAGGGGCCAGATCATAAACGGCCTTAGCAATCCTGTGGAGGAGGGTGGGACTTTAGCCTAGTATAGGGAAAAGCTACTAAAGAGTCCTAAGCAAGGAAGAACGTGATCAGATTTCTATTTAGAGACACTCCCCCAGCTGCAATGAGGAGAGTGAATTAGAGGTGTTCAGTTGGAGTCCTGCTGATTCTGAAATGCTTCTGGGCTTCCCAGTGGAGCTCTGCATTCTGTAGGTCACTTCATATGTATGTGGGTCTGGAGCTCAGCAGACAAGTATGCCTGGCCATAGGAATGCACCATGTCTGTGTTAGCACAGGGGCCCTAATGCTGGTCCTGGCCAGCTGCCAGGAGTAATCGAGGCCATGGGTGTGGATGCTCCCACCAGAATGGAGCAGAGAGCCCAGGACAGAATCCTAAGGAGCACCAACCTATGAGGGCAAGCAGGTAATCCAGGAAAAGGAAGCCCATCTTAGAGTCACAGTGGAATCCAGTGAAAGCTGTGAGTCCTCTCTCAAAACAAACAAACAAACAAACAAAGAGATCCAAAGCTCATGAGCCTCCCAGAGGCTGATGAGTGAAGTCTGATGAAGAACCCCTGGCCGAGGGCACCTCCCTAGAGGGAGCATAGGTCCCTGCTCCTTCGCCCTCCTCTGCCTTTCCCTAATTGCCCGCTTCCTGCTCTCCCCCACCTTCCTTGCCTTCACATTTTGTTTCCTAGACATTCGTTTTCCCCACCAATGACTTCCCAGTCAGTTATGGAGAATGACATTTGCAAAGGGCTCTAAGATTCTCAAATCCCACTGGCCCCAAGCCATGCTCCTATAGCGTCCACTCGCACCAGGCTGCACGGGTGACTCCCTGGCTGGCTGTCGTGAGGTCAGTGGACTCGGGGGCACAGATTCCACTTTGCAGGTAGAGCTGGAGAAACTGGAGCAGAAAATACGACATGGCTTCCTGTGGGTTCCGACTTCAGTTAAATTCAGATGAGTTCAGCATACTCTTCTTGAGCCCCTGCTTTGTGTGGAGCACCACGGATTCCAGGTGGGGGAAGTAACCCAAGCAAAGGCACTGGGGCAGCACCCCCCTGAGCAGAGAAGGGGCTTTGGGGTCGCTTAAGAACTGGGTGTGTGGGAAGTCGCCATGAGGGGAGTGAGGCCAGAGGGTAGGCTGGAGCCCGATGCTGGCAGCCTTAAATACAAGGAGGGTGAAGAAGAGTCCAGACTGTTCTGTTAGGCAGCAGGGCGCTGGTGGCGGTTTCGGAAATGGGGAAGGACCATATCAGAGCTGAGGATCCAGCGCCTGATTTGCAGACGCTCAAACCTGGGTTTGCGCAGTTACAGAACTCATTAATTTACCCAACATGAATCAAATGCCTGCTATTTGTAGGCTCAGATCTCAAACCAAAGCATGCGAAGATAGGATGCAGCCAGTGCCTTCAAAGAGTTGGCAGCCTGGCTGGGAAAACAGAAACAGTGTGACAAGTAGATGAGAAGGAAGCTCAGGCCCCCTGGCACACCCCCTCCCCAGCCATCGCCCACCCTGCACAGGGTCCCTTCCAAGAGGGAGAAGAGGAAGAGAGAATATTCTCTCCCAGGGACTTCCTGGAGAGAAAGCCTCCCTGAGCAGAGAGACCTAATGATGGATTCGCAGGGAGGAGTTGCTAACTGCACTTATCGGCTCAGGACCTTGGTATAAAAGCCTGTCTGCGTGGCCCTGAACTAGGATTTTCGCTTGGAGAGTTAGAGAGTGTCTTGGCAGGGATTAGGATCCAAATCCTCTAAACATTTGCTGGTGGGACCACTTCATACTCAAGTGGGGAGGGGATGGCGAGGAAGCAGCTCCCTGGTGCTGGGACTGGCAGTTTGGGGCTGGACCAGGAGATTGCAGCCTGTGACTGAGTGACCTTTCAGTGGAGGTCACATGCCCCCTGCTTGTTGCAGACCTGGTCACCTTAATGCCAGCCAGGGGTGGGATTGCCTGGCTGGGCTGACACCGAGGGGCGCAAGGGCTGAGAAGCAGGAAGGGACTGCACACACCCAGGTGGTGGGCAGCAGGAGCCCAAGAGCAGATGCTTCCAAAAAACTGACCGCTCTCGGGTCCTGTCAGAAGTGTTTGCATTATCACCAGGCTGGGAACCTCTGCTGCCACTTTGGGTTTTTACACCCTTGTCCTGTCTGCTGAGTCGGCTCACAGGTGCCGTGAGCCTGCCGAGGACCCGGGAATGCTAAGGTAGCAGAGAAGGACAGGGCCCGCTTCTCCTTTCGGCCACCCCCACCCCGACCTCCTCGCCTGTTTTGAAGGACCACATAGGGCCAGGCAACGTGAGTCCCGGAGCCAAAGCACTGGGTTCCGGGGTGTGATTGGTGACTGTGGCTGTATCAGCTGAACCCTTCTGTCCTCACTTCCTCGTAAGGAGGGAAATAATCATCCCACTCCCTGTCTCACCGAGATGATGTGAGGAGGCTGAGCGGGCTGGTGAAAGAGCGCATCGCTGGGGAGCAGCCTCTGTGTGTATGTATGTGGAGGGGCTTCTCCGGAAACCTAGCCCGGTGTGGCATTCTAGCTGGCTGTGTGCGCGCGGGGGCTGAGCTCCGCCCCAGGCTGGGGCAGAAAATCACCAGGCACACCTCCCAGAACCTCCTAGTGCCCGCCCTGGCACTTGAAAGGAGGCAGTCCCCTGCTGCAAGAGGGCTTGAGGAAATGGCAAATAGAATTAAGTCAGGGTGGCTTTTCCCCCTCAAGTGTCTGTCTAGACACACACCTGGTTCCGGAGAGGAATGTCATAAGTCATGCGCTTGCCGCTTTGGGAGCCGAGAAGCCTGTTGCCTCCCTTCTATTCGGTTGCCTTCCTTCCTCCATCTCGTCACCAAGAACAAAGACAGGGCTCAGCACTGGAACCACGAGACAGTAGCCCTGAGACTGTCACTGGAGTTCCCAAGGAAGTGCCCCCCCACGCCACCCCCCACCCTCCAACCCCTGTGATGCATCTTTAAGGCAGTCGGGGCCTCCCAGCCACCTCGCCTCTGTCTTTCCCTGGGCTTTCCAGAAACAGCAGGAAAACCTGCATCTCCGTAGACTGAGGAGTGATGTGGCCAACGTGTCTAAGTTGCTAAAACATCCATATTCAGGAGTGGATGCTGGCCAGTTTCCATTTTCCCTGAGGACTGAGCGAGAAGAAATAGACGTAGACAGCCACAAGCCGGATTTAGGCTGGGGTGAAGAAGGAGCTCGCTGCTATTGAATAGAGTGATTTGCTCGGCTCCTTGCTCCTGCTTCTCCTTGGTATTCTAAGCTGGGGACATTTAACTTCCAGCTCTAAGTACAGCCTTGTCCCAGCATGGAATTAATCCTGCTCCCGAGAAGGAAGAAAGGAGGGAGGGCATCGGGCATGCATTGAGCATGTATTGAGCACCTTCTGTAGGCTGAAGCTGAGCATGGGGCTTTTATCTCCTGTGCAGCCCTCAGCTCCAGCAGACAGATGGACATCCAGGGCTGGAGTCTGATGCATTGGGAAGGTTAACCCAGCTGCTGTTGTCTCTAACCCAGCTCAGGGTCTGCCAGCGCCCCGCCTTGACTTGGTCCTGCCTTGACTTCGCCTTCTTGCCTGGGTCCTTAACTCAAGGCTGTGGGAACCTCCTTACTCTGTTTGCCACCTGCCTCCCAAGCTGGCTTCCTGGACCTTTCCCCCTTCCCCGTCATCCTGGCTGGTGTCCGTGCCATGATGACTCCGTTCTGAATCATTTCATGCCTGGCTGAGCCTCATTTTAACAAGAGTTGCTAAAACCCTCCAACCCTTTCTAGAATAATGTGGTGCTTAAAGAAGGAAAGTAATGGGTTTTTAACAAGAATATAGCAACTTCTCTGGATACACAGGAAGCAGTATTTCCTATACTCTGGCCTAACTAGAGGTAGGGGTGGGGATGGTAGTTGAACAGAGGACCTCCTCCCAGAAACAACCTAGTAGAAGGAGAAGGCTTTAGAGTCAGATCTAGCTTCAGATCCCAGTCTGGACACTCACCTATCTTGTGCGACCTTGGGCCAACTCCCCGATCCCTTGGATCTTGAGTGCGGTCTCTTTTGGTAAAGTCAGACTGATAGTAATACCTACCTTGTAGTTGTGAAGATGAGCTGAGACATGAAGTCAGTCTCCTGGAGGCCTGGCATCCTCATGCATATACTTACTCCCTCCTATTTGACCTTCCCATTTTCCTTCAGGCTGCAGGAGTCCAGAGTTGTTTGTAGACACCCCTTCTCATACTAAACAGAAATTTCATTTCAGAATCAGATTTATCTGGAATGAGAGAAGCTTCTCTAGAAGCTTCTCTCCCACCTCATATTCAAAATCGGAATTTACAAAATAGAAAACTGAAGGACAATGGCTAGATGTACGATGGAAGAAAGCTTCATTTTGCATGAAGGTATTTGCTGGGGTCCTTCTAACCACAGAGCATTTTTGTCCATGTGCCAGAGAAGCCAAGAAAAGAGGCTGAAAGCTAAAGGTTTACATAGGAAATTTGGGGAATCTCTGTTTCCTAAAGATCAATCAGAGAAAGGGGTAAGTAGATCAGAAAAGTAAGATTTGGGGAAACTGGGATTCGACTGATAAAAATTCACATTGTTTCAGAAAACAACTTTTATGTAAAGCAAAGTATGCCTGAGTCGAGGAGCAGTACGGCGCTGCCCCATGTCTAGGAAATGGAGCACATTGTGTGTGTGTGTGTGTGTGTGTGTGTGTGTGTGTGTGTGTGTGTGTGTGTGCGTGCGCGCGCATGCGCGCGCGCGCACAGGCATATGTATGTGGAGAGAGAGAGAGAGAAAAAGGAGGGAGAGGGGAGATTAAGAAGCGAGGGCCACTATTGGCATGACCATTAATATTACTTCTGCCGGCCACAGTCATAGCATATTAAGGTCTGCTGAGGCAAGATTGTTCATTAGATCGATCAACACTGCATTTTGTGTCTGACTCTGGTTTATTGGAGACTGTTTTCTCCAGACATCCTCTGATGCGTCTTTGGCCGTGAGCAAACTAATACAGATTTCCCCACCACATTCCAGGTCTCAAGGCTGAGTCCCCCACCATTCTACAGCTCGGGGTTGGGGGGGAGAAGGAGCTGTTTGGGATGGTGCCAGAGCCCACCCCCCCCTCCCCAATCCCAGGCCCCGGACAGTGTGGGAGGCAGGATGTGAGTGTCCGTGTGCCCTGCGATGGTCAGGATTTGCTCAGGACTGGGAAGGCAGTAAACTCTCAGGTGGGAGATGCTGGTGCACAGCCACGGGTAGTTGGAAGAGAGGTGGAGGAGAGAGCCGGGGGGAAGAGGTGCTAACACAAGGATGAGCAACCGGGACTTTATATTTATTTCGGGAAGGCAGAGGCTGGGGAGGGGCAGAGAGGGACACAGACCGAAGATTTTAGTTATGTTTTAAGGACTTGAATGTGGTGGGCGCAGTATGGGTTGGAGGGGGAGATACCAGACGAAGGGAAATGGAGGTAGGGGTGACTGCTATGTTTCAGAGCGTGATGGGAAGGACAGAGGATCAGGGGCGGCGGTGGAGGAGGAAGGGAAGAGAGAGGAATGGGGAATGGAAGAGAGAGAGAGGTGAAGAGTTGAAGACGAATGAGTTATACAAATTGGATGAGTGCATTTCTGGTAATAGTTACCGAGCACCAGGCATCATGCGGCATGCTGGAGGGAGGACACGGCTTGAGCTCTCCTGGGTTGACTTTCTAATGGACGGTCTACAGCCATGAAAACAGAAGAATGACAGTAGCTGTGGAAGCACATGGGAGGGGCACTGGTCAGGGGCTCGGGGAGGTGGTTCTGGAAGACTTCTTGAACGGGTGATCTCTAAACTGTGAGCTGGTCAACCAAGCCAAGTACTAGAATAAAGGCAAGAGAAAGAATAGACATGGATGAAGCTGGCTGTTTGGTGATAAGACATAATGGGTGACCTTCGAGAGAGCAGCAATCTGGGGGGAATAAAAACTATGACAAGGGCAGTGTTTTAAAATACAGGGTGTTAATAGAAAATTTGAGGAACGGTAAGGCGAACAGATCGGGAGAGGACTGCCATTGGAAGGATGGTTTGTTACTCGCAGTTCCCCAGAGGCGGGGGCATGCAAGACCAGGGGGCGAGGGGCACATGGGGAGACACCAGGGCTGGTCAGGATGCAGAGGAGTGAGCATAACATGTGGGCAAGAACATTTATTGTGGTTTTTGTGGGATGGGTGAGGCAGGGTGGGCAGGCTTAGGATTGGCTCGTTTGAATAATTTCAGTGGGTTGTGGAGCATAGGGGCTGGCCCTCATTGCCTGGTACCTGGCCCTGGGATGATTAGGGCAGCTAGATGCTGGAGTCGAAGCATCCAATGAGGGAGGTGGTTGGGGGTGTGGGCTCAGGATTGGTCGGTTTGTAGTTGAAAAATGCCTCTGCAAGAGAATTGTTTACTCTCTTTAGGAATTGGCTAACCCTGGGAGGGTCTAGTCTGTGTGTGGCCTGTGAGGCTCCAGATGTCACAGCCTTGATACAGAGAATGAAAGACTCGGTCAATCCAGACATTTAAAGGAATGATCGTAGATAACATTTAATGACACTATGCATCGGGTACTCTTCTCATTAATTTACACGTTTTAGCTCAGTTTTCACTGCATCTTGAGGAATTAAGTACTAGTTTCCGGATGAGGAAACTGAATTCAGAGAGGCTTAGTAGCTTGAGCTGAGTCACACAGCAAATAAGTAGCTGTGGTCCAACCCACCCATCACTGGGCTTTCAGGCGAGCTCCCTCGCTGTGTCATACCCATACCGCCACTCTGGTGGGCCCTGGGCAAGTCGCAGCAAAGATCAAGTTACATTCCATCAGCAGTGACCAGTTTAATTAAAGTGGAGAATTTCTTGCATTTCCATGTGGCATTCTTCCTTTCAGACCTTTCCACTTGAGCCTCCCACTTTCACCGAGATAGAGGTAATGGCATTTTGCAGCAGGATTAAAGGAGGATCAGAAAGATTTTGAGGCTTTTCCAAAGAGACATCTTGACTTAGTCGGGGAGCCAGACTCCCAACTTTGCTCTTCTGCAAGGAACTGGTGCTTTCCTCCCTGGGCCACGCTAGCAGGCTTCCCCCAAACATTGCTCCTCCTTCATTTGCATGTGCACAAAGTGTCTCCAGACTTCAAGGAATCTTTTGCAGGGGTAAAGGCAGTCTGTGCCGAAGCCTTTGGAGCACTGAGTGAACCCAAATGAGATTTACTTGGTAATTATGTTTTCCTTAAGGAAGTGTAAAGGAGGCAGTAACTAACAGGGCTTTATTCACCAGCCATTGCTCATCAGTAAATGGAGTTTCAGGAGCAGAACCATAAACAGAAGATTTTGAAGGGTTCAAATTCCAAAGACTGCAGTGAGCTGAAGAGGGAGAAAGGAAGTCCTGAGGGTTGGAGCCTATATTTCGAGTTCCCATACCTGACCTTGCCTCCTGTTTGGGTGACGTGGCTAAGGTTCCAGGGTCTTCTTGAAGGTACACTAGAGGGTTCACTTGGAGGCTGGAGCTCAACCCCCAGCCTGGGAAGGCCCTCTGGAGGTCTGTGGTGTGAAGCGTCTTCCTTTACCTCTTAAAAGGTGATTAGTCAGGCAGCCTTAAGGAAAGACTGAGCCTTACATGTACTATGAATGGGGCAGATAAGGGAAAAAGTAGCCCCTGGGAATCCCTGGGCTGCTGGTCGTTAGAAAGAGGACCTGGTCAAGGTCAGGACAGTTTGCAGCAAGAATGACCTTGACTTCTGATTTTGTCACAGAGTTGCCTTGCCCAGACGTGCCACCTTCTGGACTTCCCACTGCAGGAAGCACTTCCCTCCGTGCCCAGTATCAGCGATTTCCGCCCACTGCTGGGCTCTGTTCCCACCTCCTGTCCTTTGTGTGACCCTCAGCAGGAGGGGACAGCTGATGGGTCTCCCTTGTGCCTGGCCTGTGAGACCTCTCCTCATTATGAGCATGGAGAGGGCAATGGGTAACAATCAGGACTCCGAAGCCTACCATTAACCAGCCTTTAACAGGGCAAATTGCTGAATCAAAGAAGGTCAGGACCAGCAGTTCAGAAGCTGAGGTTCAGAGGAGAAATGTACTTGCCCTGGGTCGCACAAATATAACCAAGGGTCAATTTCAGGCTTTGGAACCAGATCGTCAACCAAAGTGCTGGTTTTCCCACATGGAGTCCCATATAGTTTTGCAGGTAGCTATCCTGCTTATTTCCAGAACTGGGTCAGTGAGTTTTGCCCAGGCTCCCTCACAGTGGGCAGGACATGTGGAAATGCTTTGAAGCTAGGAAGCTCTGTATCAGTGGTTCTCAGTGGGGGTGCTACCAATTTTTTTTGAACACTTAAAAAATTTGAGGTACAATTACATACAGTAAAATTCACTTCTTAGAGTGTACAATTCTGTTCATTTTGGACAAACGCACACAAGCACATAACCCCCACTGCAGTTAAGATCTAGAACAGCGGCATCACCCCCTGGAAATTCCCTTGTATCATTTCGTTGTCTGCCCTTCTTCCTGTCCCCAGCTCCTGGCAGCCACAGATCTGTTTTCTAGCCCCAGAGTTTTGCCTTTTCCAGAAGATCACAGAAGTGGAATCATGCAGTGCTATAGCCTGGGAGGTGGTTAGGTCCTGAGGCTGGAGCCCCCATGAATGGGATTAGCATCCTTGTAACAGAGACCCCAGAGATCTCCCTCCCCCTATCCACCACGTTAGAGAAGATGACCGTCTGAACCAGGAAGCAAGCTCTCGAACCAGAAACTGAATCTGCGGGTGCCTTGCTCTTGGACTTCCCCGCCTCCAGAACCATGAGAAGCAAATTTCTGTTGTTTATTAGCCACGTAGTCTCTGGAATTCTAAGACATACAGTATTATGGCCTTTCAGTCTGGCTGTTCTTCGCTTAGCATAATGCATCTGAGAGTCAGTTGTGTTGTTGCCTGTAACACAAGTGTATTCCTTTTCAATGCCCAGGAGTAGTCCCTTGTGTGGATGGGTCACTGTGTGTCTGTCTATCCATTCACCAGCTCAAGGACAGCTGGGTGATTGCCATTTTTTGGTGACCATGAGCGAGGCTGCTATTTTATGGTAATACAAACAGAGCAGGCCTTTTGTCAGGGTGTCGGGTCGCTTGTGGTTTCACAATAATAGAGGAGGGGGCATTGCTGCCATTTGATGGGCCAAAGCTCTTCAAGATTCAGGAAGGGTCCAACACGATGAAGACACGTCCCGCTTCCTGCAAGACATTTAGGTGTTCTACTGGACGTGTATGTAAGTGATAAACTTACTGACTTCTAAATACCTGAACCTAGAAACTAAGTACATTTTGTTTTGGAAAAACCAAGTGTGCACTGAATGTTCTATTAATGCAGCTACTGAGTAACTTCGTTTTGTTCTGAACTTTACCAAAAGGTGTTTAGCGTTTTGGAAAATCACACCACTCTTCATCTGTCTGGCCAACTCAACATATGGCATTTGAGTTGCTAACACAACATTCCCATATTTGTCTGTCTTTATAGTTGCTGTGCTCACGGTGATTCAAATAAGGTGTAAACATCTGACTGCTTCATTGGGTCTTTTGGTTTAGTCATACTCAAGTATTACATAATAAAATACTTCTTACAGATTACTTTTTAAATTATTTCCTTGTATTATAATTAGAGAATTATGTGGATTTTCCAAAAACCATGAGGCATATGTAGTTATATATGGATTTCATTTCAGAATAGAAAAGGTGTGTTATAAAATATTGGTTATAGAAAGGGAGTGTTGGTTCTGATAGAGTTCGTGACTACTATTTTTTACATGAATTAGGTGGTCCAGACACTTTATCCAAAGCCTAGACAAGGCCCTGTCCTGAGTGAAAGGTTTAGATTGGCAGCCGGCAATTTTAGGAAAATGTTCATGTTCCAGAGTTTGCTGGGGCACAGGGCTTGGTTCCCTTGGCCATATCTGGAGGTATTTGGGAGAACAATTCACTGATAAATATTAGTATCACTGATCACAAGGAGAATTCTCTCGGTGGGGGTGGTGGTGGGAAGGTATGCATACTGACAATATTTAGATATACAAATAAATGAAAGAGATCAGTGGAGGTGCTGTAAGTGCTGAGAATAAGATAAAATCGTTAACAGTTTTGCGTAGGCTATAAAGAAGGGCCTGAGGTCAGACCTCTATGGTGAGAAAGAGGCAGTATTGCAAAGGTGTCGGGAAGAGCATTGCAACCACAGGGAACAGCAGGGGTAATGGCCCTGGGATGAGAAACATATGGGGATGTTTTGGGGACAAAAAAAGAGAAGAGCCAGATGCTTGGAACATAGAGAATAGAGAGAAAGTGGAGGGAAATGGAGTCAAGGGAGACACGATGCTCCAAATTGTGCAGGGTCTCACAGGCCACGATTAGGTGTTGGAATTTGGTTTCTGGCGGTGGGAAGTCTTTGGGTTGTGTTAAACATGGGAATGACATCATCTGAGTTATGCTTTAGAAAGACCTGAAGGGAGAGGGGAGGTGGAGAGACCAGGAAGCTCGTGCAGAAGTCCAGAAGAGGAGGCCTAGACTAGGTGAGAGCATGGAGTTGGGGAACTAATCATTGGATTAGGGATGTGTTCTGGAGGGAGAATGGCCAGGGCCTACGGATATGATTAATTTTGGGATTGTGAGGGTAAGAGACTTATCTCCTAGGTTTTTGGCCTGAGCAACTGGGAGGGAAATGGTGCCCTTTATCGAGAAGGGGAAGATGGAGAAAGATGGTAGATTTGAGGAGGGAAATTGGCTTGTTCTGGCCAAATTAAATTTGAGGCAACCTAGTGGAACATCCATGTGGAAATAGCCATTAATAGTCCGGATATACAAGGTCAGGGTGAGAGATGCGGTCTGGAGAGAAAATTTAGAAGTTAGCAGGAGAGATTTTGGTAAGATAGTGACAGCGGAGTTTGGGGATTGGATCGTCCCAAATCCCCACATAAAGCAGACAGAACAATGGCATAGCAAAACTGAAATGCCACAGGCAACACTGATAATAAAACTGGGTGATAGGGTATCCCCATGAACTCCCAAGTTACAACAAGCTGGGGAAGGCCCATTAACAAATACAGGACTTGTCTGTTATTGATGTCCATACATGATAAGCGGGGAGAAGAGAGGAGAGATGGACCCGAGATTAAGAGAATGTCCAAGGAGCAACCAGTGTTCAGTGAAGATGATGGTGGGACACTTTGAGAGGAGCAGCTGAAATTGGGGGGCTACCCTGGTTCTGCTCCCTGCAGTAGCAGGTGAGTGCAGGGAGCCCAATAGGTGGACCAGTATAGTTCCTGCATATTCTCAAACAGTACCTGCCGGGGTTTCCTGCTGGGATCCCCACTGGAGAGAAACTGCAGGGATTGGAATCAAAACCCAACAGGTAAGAGATGAGGAAGGGAAGAGGGACCAAGAAATCTCAGAAAGCAAGCCACTATATTTTTAATATTACATACACAGTAGAAGAGGGAACTCTGTGGAGTTAGAAAGGGCACTGGCATGAAGCCTCTTTCTAAAAGTTCAGGAAAACTCAGGGCACCTGGGTGGCTCAGTCAGTGAAGCGTCCGACTCTTGATTTTGACTCCGGTCATGATCTTAGGGTCCTGAGATCGAGCCCCAGGTCAGGCTCTGTGCTCAGCAGGGAGTCTGCTTGGGGTTCTCCCTCACCCTTTTGGTCTATCCCTCCCCCTACTCATGAAAAAAAAAACAAACCAAAGTTCACGAAAACTTTTTTCACACAAAAATGAAATGATTATATCCAAACCCCATAAAAGTTGCTATAAGAGAGAATGAGGCAGTGAAAGCAGGGGTGTCCAAGCAGGAAGACATGCTCCAAAACAAACAAACAAACAAAAAAACCCACCCTCTTATCATGCTGTTTTCACAATGAGCTAAAAGGCATTTAACAACAACACAAGAAATGAAACATAACACAAAATGGGGATTAGAAAAGCTTAGCAATTTGGTGATCAAATTTAAGAAAGAATTAGAAATAAAAGACAAAACCATCATTTTATAAATGAAGGCTAATGACAAGGAACATGACAGCAAATAAACATAGTCAATAATGCCTTATAAGAAATAGAAGGCATAAAGGAAGGAAAAATTTAAAACCAACAAGAAATTAAGTAAGCAATAAGCATGGTTTGAGAGGAAGTGACAAATATTGAAGAAGGCAAAGAAGATTCAATACATGGATAATAGGTATCCCTGAAGGAATAAACAAAAAACAAAAAGTAAAGTAAGATCATGAAGCAAATGCTAGAAATTATAATTCAGAAAAAAATCTGAAAATAAGAAAATATATTTAAAGTGGCATGTTGAGAGAGCATACTATGCTTGAGAATGCCGACCCAGAAGAACCAAGACATTCTAGTACAATTACTGAGCCTTAAAGAAACAGAAAAAAATCCTTTGGGCATCTAAGCAGAAGAGCAAGTGGCTGATAAGGGGAAGAAAATGATACTGTCATCAGACTTTTCTGCAACCCGTGTCATGATGGAAGAAAATGGAGTGACATTTTCAAGGTACTCCAGATAAAGTGAATATGAGAGGCAAGGATTTTATACTCAGCAAAATTGACCTTCAAGTATTAAGAGCACAAGCTCTCATCAAAATAGCATGTACAAACTCAGAGAATTTTGTTCCCATGAGTTCTTCCTTGGGAACCTGCTAGAGAATGAGTTTAGACACCAAATGACCAGATGCACATTGACATGAGCCCGGAGGGGTGAGCATTAAACATGCAGTTCCTTATGGCGCCAGAACTATGTGAGGGTTGAAAGGGTTATATTATATGATGCAATGTCAACATGATCTGACAGTAAGACATAGTATATTGAGAAAAGCAGAAATAGAGATAGCATTTGCAAAAACATTCTAAAACTTTCATAACACCCATTGTGGTGTTCCTGTTGCTCCTGTTTTTCTAAGACTGTTGTATGTATGGTGCAGGGTAAAGCAAATGAGTAATTATGGGTTATTCTAAGTCAATCATTTCTGTGTCCTTGAGAGCCAGAATTCTCAGTGCAAAAAGAATGGAAATACAGACGTGGTAGAACAGGGGTAAAGTAAAAATGCTGTAGACCTGAATTGGATTTTTTTATTTTATAAATTTTGTATATGTGTTTTATATACATTATATATCATATATAACATGTGATATTTCTATCTCTATTTGTATTTTATTTTGCCCCCTAGCTCTGTCCACTGCAAAAGGCATAGAAACTATGACCAAGAAATGCAACCGATTATGGTTTTGCTGTACCATTTCCCAATGAAAAACCGGGGCTTCTTGGAGAAATGTCTGATCCCATTTCTAGGCAGGAAATGTACAAAATAAGCCTGGAACAGGTCATGTCAGGCCAACATAAAGGGACTCCTGCTGGCCAGAGATGAAAATTTGAACTCTAATAAAGATAATAATTGCAATGAATTAAAACCCATGTTTAAGCATGGGTTTAATATGTGTATATCCATGAGTTAATAAGGACATTTTTAAGTTTTTTTTTTATTTTTGGGTGTTTTTTTTTTTTTTTTTAGTAATCTCTACACACAACGTGGGGCTTGAATCTGCAACCCTGAGATCAAGAATTGCATGCTCTTCTCCTTATTATTTTTAAAGATAGATTTATTTATTTATTTATTTATTTGAGAACAAGCATGAGCAGGGGAAGGGGCAGAGGGAGAGAGAATCTCAAGCAGACTCCCCACTGAGTGTGGAGTCCCACGCAAAGCTTAATCTCATGACCCCAAGATCATGACCGGAGCCGAAATCGAGAGTCGGACACTTAGCCAACTGAGCCAGACAGGCGCCCCCTCATAATGACATTTTAAAACTTACCTAATTGGTCATCATCAGAGGATGACAGGGAACTAATTTATTATCTTGAAAACCAGGTGAATAAAAGGAAATGTGCATGTATGCTCTCCTTCCTATATGAACTGTGCCCCTGGGTAACCAAATAATAGATAAAGGGTAGCATCTCTGTAGAAAATTATCCAGGTTGATCTCTGAAAACTAAAATGAATTAATGGATCGAGGTCTAGATTTTAGACATTGAACAGCAATAGTTGCTAATACAGAAAAGGAATAAAAGGCAGACATTGTGTGCCCAGGATGAAAGGGCAAAGCTTCACTTAGAGTCTTGGCTAAAGGTTTGGACTTGAGCTTGTTTGGGCCTCTGGATCCAGCTGCCAGTTCATGAGAATAAAGAGACAGAGTTGCAGGCTAACTGCTCCAGGACCCCGCAGGCCATGGACTCGAGGCTGTGGGAATGCCCACAGGGCAAGTGAACCGGATAAATTGTCAGGAAGAGAAAGAGATGAAGGAGAAATCTGTAAATTTAAGATAATTAAAAGAGTTTCAAAAACTGGGCGAGGAATCCGCTTGGTTGATAAAGGCATGAAAGAGAAAAAAAGAACACAAGAAATTACTATAAAGGTCAAGAAAGTGGTTATGTGTGGAGGGGAGGATGGGGCTCTGCTTGGGTCGGGGACCAGCGGGCCTTCTGGGTGGCCAATAAGGTTCTATATTGTAACCTGCTTAGTTATTATGAGGACATTCACCTCATAATAACTCACAAAGCTATTTACTTGTTTTGTGTGGTTTTCTGTATTTATCTTTTATTTTACAATAAACAGGTAGAACAATATTTTTAAGTCATGAGTCTTTAACTGGATTTTAAAGCCATGGGAGGGGCGCCTGGGTGGCTCAGTCGTTAAGCATCTGCCTTCAGCTCAGGTCATGATCCCACGGTCCTGGGATCGAGCCCCGCATCCGGCTCCCTGCTCCGCAGGAAGCCTGCTTCTCCCTCTCCCGCTCCCCCTGCTTGTGTTCCCTCTCTCGCTGTCTCTCTCTCTGTCAAATAAATAAATAAAATCTTAAAAAAAAAAATAAAGCCGTGGGAATGGTGAGGTCAACTGAGAGAGAGTGTAGACAGGGAAGACAACCCAGGACTGAATCTTGGTGGCACCCCAACATTTGGAAGTCTGGGATGAAGGAGAGCTAGAGAAGAAACAGTCATTGAGGCAAGAAAGCAAAACCACAGCTAGGAAAAATCAGGTGAGTGAGCTATCAGGGAAGCTTCGGGAAGAAGGTATTTCACCGGTGGATGCTTCTGAGAGACTAAACAGAGGGAGGATAGATTACCCACAGGTTTCAGTGGATGTAGGTGATTGGTGACTTTAGCCAGCACAGTCTTGGAGTGGAGGAGATGAAGCCCAACAGGGTGGGTTGAGGTGAGAATGAATGTGAGTTGGAAACTATAAAGACCACACTTTTGAGGGCATGTTACATGATATGTATTGGGGGGAAGGGATGAGTCAGCAAAGCCCTAAACTACCTTAGTGCCAAGCAGGAAGGGCATCTGACCCAGCTCCATGACATGGACATTCTCCTCCAAAGATGAGCTAGATGGCACGTTCTTCTGCCAACATCCATCACCCACCACTCCACACCCTGCCCTGTCCCATGCCTGCTCTACCAGTGCAGGATGCTGAGACCTGCAGCAAGGGGGTCAACTGGTGTTTTCTGTGCTGGGCAAGCAGGGCCTGAAGGGCAGGAGATACCATGCTTGTGGGCAACAACAGCCGACTGTTGAGAGGATGCTACTCAGATCAATGAGCCATCAGCCAGGATTTCTGATCTCTCTCCCCACCTGCTCTGGCAAAGCTGAGAGAGCCAGTTCTCTCCATGTCTTGTTCATGCCTTCCTTCCAAAGCCCAGCAGCAGCCCTTTCTCATCTCGATGAGACAGGAGGGTCTGGTGCCTGATGACAAGGCAGGCGTGTGGGTGGGGGGTGCTGTTGGAGACACAGCCAGTGTGGGAGTCAGCTCTGACTTGTCCAAATAGAGAAGCAGAGTAGCCCTTTGTTCATGGAAAGATCAGAGCCAAAAAGTTGGAAACTTGAACAGCAGGTCTGGATGCCTTCTTCAAAGCAGTCTGGCAATTTTAAAAGGAGCTTTTGGTTGATCCACACCTGTCCCCCAAACTTCTACTGCCCAGTTTGGTTACTGAGGCTGCGAATCCATCCGTCCTGTAGCCACATACCTTGCAATGGGTATCATGATGAAGAGCCAGACTTGGGGTTCCTCATCCATATGGAGATGGCCACAGTGCCCATCTCCTAGAATTGCTGTAGGAGTGAAATGGGTTGCTGTCGGAGGGAAATGGGTTGCTGTCCTGAAAGGGGACAGAGCTTGCCACGCAGTGGGGCCAGTTTAACTGATCTGGCCCCTGGAGCTTTCCATGGGTTCTGTCTGGACACTTCTGTGAGTCTGAACCAGGGCTTACCCCCAGCCCTGCTCCACATAGCAGAGCATGCACGGGGCTGCAGGGCTGCTCAACCAGCCTGCCCACTGCCCGGGGAGTTGTGAGGTGCAAGGGAGCCCAAGGATGATTTTGTAAATCAGAAAACTGAGGCCCATAGGGGAGAAGTCCTTCTCTGTGACTTCTAGGGTTTTTTCTTCCATTCTGTTTTTCTCTGAGACAAAACGTTTAGCAATCTCATGTATATACTTTGGAGCCAAAATTCTACATTGCTTTGAGGATAAATACCCTTTCTCAGGTGGCAATGCTCAGCTTGGTTATACATACAAAGTTGTCATCCAGTATTTGCGCTGAATTCACATGGAACTGGCCCAATCCATGCCTGCCTAATATCTAAAGGGCGAGCCTGGGCTGAAGGGTGACTTTTGTGACTATAAACAGAATCACACTAACAGGATCATACACCCACTAAACCCATTACCCGTGTCATAGGACTGGGCTCCAGCCAGCACAGACCTCACACGTGCTCCTCCTTGTCCCCCAGGACGGCCCATCTGGTGGCCAGAGTCTGTATTTGGTAAATGCAGATGGCTGGTTTGCATGACATTGAACAGCTTGGGATCTGGACTACATGGACCATTGGCTGAGTTGTGCAGATCCAGCCAGATGTCTGGCATCACATAGATCTAGCTTGCTCTCCCTGCCTCCCTTTCTGAGCCCACTCTCAGCCTCCAGGAATTTTAATAAAGTGCCTGAGCCTGGCGCGACTTTAGAATCTGCAATCTATTATACCTGCACATAGCAGTGGGTTGTAGTTAGGCCACCGGGACAGTCCTATGCTGCCCATGCAGCTGCTTTTGACCTGAAGATCAAGGGGACTGAGGACAATCACAGCTGGTTTCTCAGTGGCAGTAGCTCTCAGCCTCTGGCTCTCCACCTCCACATGAAGGGCAGAGCCTCCGGCTAGAGTAAGGGTAAGGACTAGGGCATCCTCTCAGGAACCTGCCCACCCCACATCATCCACAGCTGCCCCATGGCCCTGTCTCAGCGGGGACTCTGAGCATCATGATCCACCATGCACCCCACCCACAGAGAGACCCAGTGGGCAGAGGGTAGGGGAACCGCCCAGGAAGCAGTCTGCCATGGCCCGGTGACCTGGGTAGCTATCTTTGATATCTGCCTGAGATCTGGGCTTCCCAAGGTTGGTCTAGAAGAGATGGTCCCTGCCACTGTGTTCCAATGGAGCAGAGTGACTAGTGAGGGGTGGGAAGACGGTGACGTTTCCCCTCCTGCCCATCAGTCAATCCCCCTTCTTGTGAGTGCCTCGCTTAGTGCATCTGTCAAGTGCAGTGGCCTCCCTTCCCCTTCTCCTGGCCATGGGCTTTGCAAAATTCTCTGATTTGGGACCATCTCCTGTGTCTCTTCCACACCTCCTGTACAACCTCCCCTTTTCATGGAGATGGTGTCTTCCCTTGGTTTTTTATGAACCCGAGAGCTGAGACTGCATTGAGGGCCTGACCCTACCCACCCTATATTTCTGGGTCTTCCAGCTGGACCGGGGACCTAGCCATTGGAGGGAGGCAGGGCCTCAGAGAACTGCGGGTTGTGTCTAAGTGATGTGCTCAAGCATCAGTCCCTCAGAAGGATTCCCAAGTCTCCCTCTGATCCTTGAGATCAGAGATTTCAAGCAGATGGTAGATGCTCCAGAGTGCCCACTGCTATGCTCTCCCCTTCCCTGGGGTAATTGCTAGCATTGAGCATTTAGCAGTGGCCAGGTGTCATTCTGAGCCTCTGCATGCATTAACTCAGTTACCATTCACAGCATCCCCTGTTGTATAATTGAGGAACTGGGAGACTGGAGACGTTAAGAAACTGGCCCCAGGTTTCAGGGCTAGAAGGTGGAAGAATAGGCAGTGTACTCTTAACAACTGTGTAATCCTGCCTTTCCTCAAAGACCGAGCATACAGACTTCCCTCCTCCAGTGGTTTTCTGTTCTTGTGAATGAATGCCACAGACAGGACCTTAACCTTCCAGGTCAGATGTAAAATGCCTCTGTTCTCCTGGGCATCAATACACAGGTATGTGCTCACGTATGCACATACACAGACACACGCATCAGCAGTCATCGCCTTGCTCTTCATTCATTCATTCATTCATTCAAACAACCAGAACCTGTTGAGCCCCACTGAGCCTGGTGGTGGAGGCTGGAGCTTGAGAGAGGAGTAAGATGTGGTCTCTGCCCTGAGGGAGTTGTCGGGCTGAGAGGAACTACCTGGAGACAGGCAATGGCCCGAAGGAGGTGTAGTGGTAGAGACATAGAGGCACGTGCCTGATCTGGGAATCTGAAAAGGGGGATCTCGTCCAGGAATGGAGGGAAGGTTGGGTATAATGGGATCTTGGAGTTAGCATAAGGAGGACATGGGCTCCGGTCCTCACCCTGCCGATGACTGGCTGGGAGTCATTGGAGAACTGATGTGCCTAAGGATGCAGCGTTAGGTTTAGCGTAGACAAAGTCTCATAAGTGTTTTCTTTTTTTATTTATATTTTTCGGCCGACAAGCTTTGTGACCTTGAACAAGTTAGCTAATCTCCTTGAGCCTCAATTGTCCCATTTATAAAATGGGAGCAATCTTATCTGCCTTGACTACCTTTAAAGTAAGGGAAAAAAACCATGTAGTTCAGATGGAAGCGCTTCAGCGTATGAACCGGCCTCTTCGCTGTAACAGCTGTCCTGACGTTGTGTGGAGGGAAGCCAGGATCTCGGCTTGTGGCAGGGAGTGACTGACTTAGTCCCTTTAGGTGCTCTGCAGAAGGACTCCAGTGACAGCAGCCGTTCTTCCAGCACACTGGTCTCTCCCATGCAGTGGCTGTAAAGCCCTTCACAGCAGCAGAGTCTTTGTAAATACTTCGTAGTAACAACACCCTATGTGATTTCCGGGGGTGGGGAGTGAGGTGCTGGAGGGAGCATGAAGGAAGCTGTTGGGTGTCTGTTAAAGGCAGGCTCCTGTCAGACTCTGTGCAGACTTCCCAAGTGCAGACTTGGGAAGAATGTTCAGGAAGCTGGGGGGCTCAAGCCTCCTCCTTTCCCCTGGGCCTGGACATGGGGCACAGCAGGACCCAGGATACCATGGTCCCCGACTCACGTCAGTCAGTTTGGCTTTTTGTTGTTGATGCAGTTTACTTTGGGGATTTAATTAGCACTGAGGAGGCAGGAAAAAGAATTGCTGAAAGGCCTGTTCTCGGGCTGGTAGAGGGAGTTGGGCTGCAAACAATGACAATAATAATGTTAGCCACCATTTGCTCTGGGGGCAGTGTCATGCCAGCTACTGGCTGGCCACCCAGGGGACGGAGCGCTCTTTTCCCGGGGAGAGGAGGTGGAGAGGAATCAGGAGCGGAGATCCGTGGAGGGAGTAGGGAGGTACAGTGTGGAAGGAATGACGTTTGTGAAAAAGACTCAGAAGGAGATGTATGGAGAAGGTAGTGCTGGAAAAAGCCACAGTTCTTAGTGAATATTAATGGAATCCATTTTCTTGCTGTTTCCTTCAGGAACACTTTGGAAGTACAAGGGAAAAAATCACTTTGCAGTAATAACTGTTATTTATATAAGAGAACAGCATTGGATAGATCAAAATGTGAGGTTTCAAGGTAATAACTGGACCGTCACAATCATCATTATCCATTTAAAAGGCAATTTCTGGGCTAGCAAATTGATAGGGAAAAAATGGCCTGATCCTGCTGTGGTGGTAAATAAATTTACGTTTCAGTTTTATGATTTTATTTCATTCTGAATCAGAGGGGACTTGGGAGCTGAGAGAGTTGGGTAAGGATGTAAACAGGAATGACCTTGCCCAGAGCATCTTTACTGATGTCCAAAGAGGACGGCTGGGGAGAAGCCTGGAGCTTCCATCCCCATCCAAGCTGGAGGGCAAACAGTGGAGACAGGAGCATTTCCTGTCAGACCCTACTGGACATCTTCTGGAACGTTTACGCCCAGCCCCTGTGTTTCCCCTTCTCTCATCTGCCAGCTTAACCACCATGCGGGAACATTCCTCTGGATCTTCTTCTATTCATACTAAATCTATATACACTTATCTCCTTTCCAAAACAGACGGGGTATCATCCAATACAGCTTAGATTGCAGTTGGTCTTTTTCACTATACTGTGAACCACTTTCTCTGTCAGTTTATGTAAATGTACCTATTTCTTTTTAAAAGCTGCGTGTTCTTCCTTTATATGAATATTCTATTGTTTAAGTAATCGTTCCCCTTTTGATGGACACGTGGGTTGTCTCCATCCCCGTACATGAGTCTCTGTACATTTGCAGGAGATTTTTCTGAAGAGTAATTCTTCGAAGTGAAAGATTTGGGTTAGAGGGTATGAATGCTTTACATCAAAATCAACTAGAGCTTTATTGACCTTGAAAAATGAGATCCGACAACTTCTGTCCTATAGGTCAGATGGATTCCCAGGATGTCCTCCAGGTGGGCAAAATTGTGAAAGATCTTTCTGGAAATTATTGTTTTGGATTATTTAGGGGCCAGGACAAAGGCTGAGAAAGGAGATGGAGCTGGATGTCGAGCCCCGTCCCCACTGGATGATGTCAGTGGTGTGACCTGGAAGGGATCTGGGGGGTGATGGTAACTCCCTTTGCTACTTCAGTTAGTGACAGTAACACCTACCACTGAGCACTAAGCATGAATGAGGCTCTCGGGACTTGCCGTCCAACACCAGCACTGGGATTCCAACGGGGCTGTTCATGAGCTCAGGACTTGGATGTAGTTCTTAACCTCTTCCTGGGTGAGACAGGTACCATCACACACAGCTCACAGAGCTCTGCTATGGGTTAAATATTATAATTCTTGTAATATTGCTTTGTAAAATAGAAAGCACTACTGAAATGCCAGTGTCTTTATTGATGATGGATCTGAGGTTGATTTAAAGCTGACCAGACCTCCCCCATGTCCCCCCAGCCTCCACTGCAGTGTTCAGTGTCCTAGGACCTCAAGAACAAGTGTGTGTTTTCTCTTCTTTGCTCTTTGACCTTGGGAAAGTTACCAAACCTCTCTAAGCCAGAATTTCCCCTTCTGAAAACTTGAAGGAAACACAGTTGTTTAAGAGGCTCAAACTTGTGGCGATCAGTAGCATCTTTTGCCAGAGAACACCCATCTGGTTTGGTATACCTAAGCAGAGGTGCTCTGCGGTTTTTAGATAGAGTGTGGGTTAGACAGAACAGTTAGGTCGGACAGGTGGGTAGGTAGATACATAGGTCATGGGAGCAAGATGAGAAGAGCTAACTGCTTCTTCCTCCAAACGCCTCTTCTGTCCTGGCCAAGAGAGGAGGGCCCTGTGCCCTCAGAGACCAAGGACTCAGAACACGGAGCCCTGGCATAGAAAACACCTTAGGATCCAAGGAGCTGTCCCAGATAGCAGATGGGCCGCAGCTTGCCCATAGGCAAACGGTAGAATAAAGCTTCCATTTGTATTCAGCCAGACTGTGGAGAAATCAAGAAATATTCAGGAGTTGCAAGCATCCGATGAAAAGGTCTCTCTGTCATCATCAGGAATCCCAGATTACTCAGAAGAGAGGCCTAGAGCTCAGGCTTTCTCACCTTCTCTTAGCATATCACTCAATAGAATTTCAGGCACAGACCACTCTTGAATTAATGAAGACACTGTGTGTGAAGGCAGGTGTTGGAGGAGGGGGACAGCGCAACAGACCGGTTAAGACTGTGAGTGGGGATTCCTGTTGCACCACTGGTAAGCTGTGTGACCTTATGTAAATCACTTAACCTCTCTGAGCCAGGGTTCCCACATTTCTAAAACAGGGGTAATAATACCTTCCTGGCAGGCTTGCTGTGAGAATTAAATGAGGTAAAATGCCCAGAATAGAGCAAGCTCTCAGTACGGGGAGCTCTGTGAGGGAGAGTACCCTGAAGTAAAGGCTGTGTATGCCATCGCCCAACTCCTAACAACCAGTTAAGGTCCACCAACTCAGGCCTTTCCCAGTACCAGCAGACACTGCCTTGATGTGCTAACAGTCCCTAATGAGTACCATGATCATCAGTTACATAAACAAGCAATTAGTGGGCAAGCAGAAGGCTCTTCCTCCGCATTTCCTATTAATCTGCTGGTCGTTAGCTCACATTAGCTGGAAGCTGATTAACAGCACGTCCTAACAGGCACTGGACAACCTCAGTTCTGAGCCAGACCTGTGCATCCCTGGCCTGTCTCAACACGCCACAGTCCCCTCCCCTCTGAGGGTCTGTGACAAACCCAGTCAGTGTTAGGGATGGTGAAGATGTCTGGAAGGAAGCCAGGGAGTGATGGAAAAAGTCCCAAATCCCATAAATGGATTACCCTAGATGTAAAGTCAGGAGTGTTAAGGTGGTTTGAGGCTTGTGAGAAACTTCGACAAATAGCTAAGGCCTTAGAGATGGCTTCAGAGGTATTCAGAACAGGGTGGGGGTGGAAGGGGCAAGAGGAGGCGTCCAGGCTTCTGGGACTCCTGGTTCCATACCCCAATTTGCCATACTTCTGCTTAATGACCAATTGTGAGCATAGCCCAGTATTACTGTTAATATTTTTTAGTATTGTGGTTAATATGGCAAACATTATTGTCAGATAATTTATTCGGAGTTTTATCACGGTTTCTAGAAACAGACACAGGTCCTGGCACAAACTTTTTGTGAGCAGATACACACACACACACACACACACACACACATTCCAGTTCTGAAGGCTCACCCTCTCAAAGTATGCTTTTCAAATAAGACCCAGGGTCAGGGCCATGCAGGTCTGAATCCTTAACATGACATGTGAACTTGACTGTTTGCAACCCAAGCCCATGATCCAGTAACAGAATGGTTTAATTAAGCTTATAACTGCTACCCCAAGCCAGGCGCCGCTATGGATTAATGTAGCTAATTCAGTATCCTCTCTAAGAAGGACCATCCAGGAATGTGATTCTGCTCTGAGAACCAGCCTTCAGCCTCTCCATTCACCACCAAACCCTGGCTGGGGTGTTGTCTCCCAAGGTGGTCTCTGGGAAGCCTGCAGACAAGTGAACTGTCCCCACCTCCCTCTACGGCTCTCCTCAAGCGTTTGGCTGTTGGGTCCACTGCACACCTTCCCAGCCTCCCCCTTCCTCCTTCCATCTCCTTCCACCCCTGCTGAGCACTTTTAATTTGCTTGGAATAATTGATTCTGTCTTCTTCTTGCACCTCATTTTCTGCTCACTTTTATTTATCACTTTTAAGCCTCTCCTTGATAGAAACAGGCCCTGGTGTCTGCAGGGAGAAGGGAGGGTAGGGTGTGTCTCAGGCTGCTGTGTGGCAGACGGATACCCGGGGCTCCTCTGGCCCTGGAATCCACCGTTTCCACTTCCCCGATCCCCCCTGCCCTGGTGCCCTTGTGGCTGTGACCTCAGTGTCTAGAAAGCACCTGGAGCGTGAGAGAGTAATAAATAGCTGGACAGAATGAAGAATGAATGGGTGACAAAATGAATGAATGAAACGTGCCTTGTTTTTTCCTGGCTCTGGCCTTTGTACCTGGCTCTCATCTGATGGCCAGTGCCCACCCCTGCACCTCACCCCTACTCAGCATTCACTATAGGACTCCAAACCGACTTCCTCAGCATCACCCTCACTGGTTACCCATGGAAGTCATCTGGTTCCATACTTATTTCGTGAAAGAGGAGACTGACACTCCCAAGAGTCCCCATTCCAGGATTGCCCCACAGTGGACCTAGGGCAAGGATTCCAGTCTGGAGACTCCTTTGGAGCTCCATGCTTCTCTCTTCTGGCACTTTGTTGTTTCTCCCCCTACAATTATTTACGTTGTTGCTGGGGGATTGATATCGGGTTATTATTCTTTGAGACCCTTCACAAGATAGATGGCCGTGTTCACTACCCAGTATTGAGCCTCCCATTAATATCTGCCCGGGCTTATGATAATGATATTAATATCTTGCATCTGAGAATTTCAGTGTCCCATAGATATCCTATAGCATTTTGCATGTAGAAGATAAAGTTTCTATTGAAACCCCTGGACAGTGAATCACCCAGGGTCCTTTGGGAGCCAGAGAGGCTGGGCAAGCTGCAGCCTTCCATCTGCCTAGGATTATGATAGAAATCTGCCGCTCTTCCCCTGTACCCCTTACAAAGCATCCCAGTCTTCCTCAGGAAATTGGTAATGCCCTTTAACCAAATTTGGAACAGTCTGTATCCTTGGTGTGTGTGCTGGAAGTGGGGCTGGGGGCTTGGGGCCAAAAGAGCTTGAGGACCTCTTTAATCCAGTCAGCCCTGGATTAAAGAAGGGAGAGTAGGGTGTGTGTCTCAGGCTGCTGTGTGGCAGACGGATACCCATGCTGCCGACCACCCATCACCTGGACTGAAAACTTTGTGGGTTCCTATTTCTAACTCACTAGCCTTAGCTCAGTGGCTGTTCTCAAGTGTTTTAAGCCACCATCTCCTCCTTTGTCTGCTGCCCCCTGAGGAGTGGAAATCATCCTGAGGCTGAGGTGGGTATACTGAAGCAGGAATGAGAGTTCCAAGGGTTTGGGGTTTTGTAGGAAGAGTCACATGTGTGCTTGGCTTCTGGTACTTGTTTGTGCCCCGGCGGAGTAAAACACTTCCTCTGCTCCCTGCCCCTCACAGTCTTCTGCTGATCTGACACAGCTGGGGAGGACGCAGAGCACCCCCCCAAGAACTCCACAGAGTAGCTGCCCTCTGGACACTGATGGCTGGGGTGCCAGGCTAGAAGGGAGGCCCTCCCCCCCCGCTCTGTGACCTGGGCGCTGGGGGCATGGCTGGGGCGGGGTGCTGCAATAGGACCAGGAGCCTCTCTTCCCCCAGCTCACAGAGGGCGACAAGGAGCTACAGTCTTGCTGCTGTCCTAGGGTCTCCCCCACTTGGGGAAGCCACGCTGCTGTGTGGATCAGAGCCACCTGCAGAGCTTTCCAGGCAGGCGGAGGGGGTACACACCAGAACAGATGAACTCCCCAAGAGGGGTCAGACCCCAAAGGCCTGGGTTTGCTCAGCTGAGATTCGGAGGCTTAGCCAAGTGCAGTTAGCAGAGCCCCAGGGCCCCAGAGCGGCAGCCAAAAGATGGGAAGTACCCACCACTGTTCTGCAGAAGGGTGTTCCCACCGAGGCAGCCTTGGCATGACTCCTGGGAGGGCTGATGGGCTCCGGTGGGGTGGCGGCAAGTTTCAGAATTTGTTTAAAATTTACTTTTATTATTTTTCACTGATGGATGAGAAAGAGAAATCAATCTGGCAGTAGGCCCCAAGTTTCGTGTTGTATGATGTGTGCACGAGAACCCTTTGTTAATGTGTGTTCTTGGCAGTGCTGGGGGAGGGAAGGGAGGCCAGAGCCTTGGGTAGAGCATCCCAAAGTGTTAGCACTAGGCAGAGCCTCAGAGGTCCTGGTGTGACCTCCTTATCTTACAAGTGGAGAAACTGAGGCAGAGAGCTGCAGTGACTGCCTGGAGCTGACACAGCTACTTTGTGGCAGAGCTGAGACCAGCCCTCCCGTTCCCACCAGCTGCTACACTCTGTGGGAAGAGGAGGGATAAGCTACTGAGCACAAAGATGGAGCCTCTTTGTTTCTCCGTGGTTGCTCGTGGCAGTCATTAAAAACATGTTATTGAATTGAAAAAAAAAAGGCAATTGTTGGGGGCTTGGGTGGCTCAGTCGTTTAAGCGTCTGCCTTCGGCTCAGGTCATGATCCTAGCGTCCTGGGATCGAGCCCCGCATCGGGCTCCCTGCTCAGCGGGAAGTCTGCTTCTCCCTCTGCCTGCCCTCCCTCTGCTTGTGTGTGCACGTGCACGCTCTCTCTCTGTTAAATAAATAAAGTCTTAAAGGGAAGAAAAACAATCATTGAAATCTGTGGTCTTGGTACATGCTGACCCTTCCTTAGTTGTCAAAAGGGATCTTAAGATTGGAAATCTCTCTCTCATCCTTCTATCTCTTTGTCTAGAGTACAAGCTCCTCAAAGTGAGGTACTCCATGTACCATTTTATTTAAATAATATAATAATAGTCTCCTGATTAGCTATTATGTACCGAGTACTTTCGATAAATTATTCCCTGTAATCTTCGTCAAATCGGGAGGAAGCCATTGTCATCCTCCTGCCCGATGACGGAATGGAAGTTCCAAGAAATTAAGGGATTTGCTCAGAGTCCCGTGGCTGGTTTGTGGTTGGGCTAGGATTTGAACCAGGATCTGTAGGTCTCAAAGAAATACCTGGGCAGTCAAGACTTTTGCAAGGTAAGCAAGGAGGTGTCCTTGCAACATGGCCACGTCAGATTTGACCCGCCCGTGTCCGGAGGAGGCAGCGTGGAGAGACTCCTGCATGAGAACCCCAGTGGAGAGGAAGCAGTGCATTCTCACCTTGGCAAGACCCCCCCCCCCCCGCCCCGCCAAGCCAGACCCCCTACTCGAGCACCATTAATCAGCTCTCCCATGGCAAGCACAGAACCCAGGCCTGGCAGGAGGGAGCAGGGCCCTGCCCGTGGCTGCCGGCAGGAAGCACGTGGCAAGGAGGCTGCTGAGCAGAGGGCAGAGGACCAGGCAGGAGGTGCTGCAGTGTTATTACAATTAAAAAGGAAAAGAAAAAGGAAGGGGGGGAAAAAAGGAAAAAAAGCCTTGGTGGTTCTTGGCTCTGAAACCCAATTTGCATCTCATCTGGGAGTCATTTGCATAGGAAGTCCTACTGGTAGCTTTATGAAATAAAATAAATAAAATGAATGGGCTGGTGAAGCTGCCAGGCAGACTCCCAAAGCCTGTGCTCTGAGAGGGAAGTTACTGCTTTGTTGGGTTCTCCTTCTAGTTGCCAGGAGCCCTTACTACAAGGCTGTTTCGGGGAGGGGTGTGGGGGGGGAGGGGCTGGGGGAGGGGCAGGTGGAGCTCTGTGGAAGCAGGCAGGTCAGGGACACAGGAGGACACCTGCCTGGACTCAGAGCGGAACGCCGTCCTGCAGGCGTCTCCCGTCTTCCTGCACGGGCCCAGCCCCTCCCGTCCCAGCTCCTCTGGACTTCCTGGCTGGGTTCTGTGCCCGCTGAACGTCACTTCTCCAAGTTGAGGGAGCACAATAGTCCTGGGGAAGCTTGTGGAAATGAAGGTCCCTTGGTCCCATCCCGGAGACTGACGTGGCATGTCAGGAGCGGGGGCCCAGGGATGTGTACCTCCAGCATGCAGCTGAGGGCTGGGAGGTGACCCTTTGAGGACCCATGCTCCAAGGGGCAGGGGTGGGTGCTGACAAGGTGTCCAGTGTTCCCCACAAGGTGACAGCATCCTCGCCCCAGGGCAGCTGCATGCCCCCCAAGCCCTGACCTCCCACCGAGGTCTCTAACTTCCTGTGCCAGACCAGAAAAAGACCTTCAAATGGGCCAAGATCTGCCCAAGGTCACTCAGCCAGGAAGCAGGAGAGTTTGATTTAAAATCTCCTTCTCGACACTCAAAATCCTGCCGTGTTTTAGTAGGAGTTCCTTGAAAAAGCAGCAGCAAGCTCTCCTGGTGGACTTGTGTGGTCATGAGTGGGGAGCGGCGGAGGGTTCAACTGTGCAGGAGGGCGTCATCCTCGGCATAGCCCCTCCCACAGTAGCTGAGACCTGGCAGCGGGGATGGGGCCAGTCCACCATCTCGGAGCTGTTCTAGAAGTGATGGTGGTGATAGGTGCATACACCTGTGAACATTCTAAAAACCAGAGGAAGGCCAGAGGAACCCCAGCAGAGTGGGGAGTGGAGATCTCTGCTCTTTCTTGAGCCCAGCGGCTCTTCTCACACTCCGGGGGTCGTCTACCCAAGCTGGCCTTTAAATGACCCTTAAAAGGTCATCCGTTTAAATTTGTTTTTTCCATTTAAAGTGACCCCACTTTTGTAAATCGATTATGTCTTCTGTCTATGTCTTTTTCCTTCTATGGCAGCTGGGGGGCAGGGCGGGGAGCATGTAGCTTTGCTGAGAGGCCAGGACTGGGACACAGTCTCCTGACCCCCCAGTTCAGAGATCTCTTCACCGGTGCTTCTCCTTTGTTCTGCTCTCTGCTCCTGAAGCAGGAGAAAGGGCCACCTGTTGTCACTGTTTGCGCAGCCAAGGCACAGAGCATGGCCTTGAACAGGGACCCCCAGCCTGGTTCTGGGCCGGTTCGCCTTCTCTCCGTGGTGCAACCTGGGTCGAAGGAAGCAGGAGGGCTGCAGGCCTTGGTGGGAAGGTGCCCTTGAGGTGCCGCCTCCTGGGTTTGCCCCCTCCCCCCCCCATCTTGCAGCCTGCGGAGAAGTCATCCTGAGAGTGCAGGGTGCTCAGCAGGGTGGAGGGGGGGTGTTCACTAGTGCTCTACCTGTCACTGTTTCTTCTCACCGCATCCTTGGCAGGGGAGAGGCTGAGCTAAGGATGGGTGATTTGGCGAAGATAGGAAAGCTCTGGAGCTTTGCCTAGCTTTCCCTAGAGCAGAACAAAACTGTTTCGCCCTAGCCCTGCTCTGCATTCATCCTGTTTAGGTGAATCTGAGAGGTCTCCAGGGCTTCTGGCCTGAGGCTGGGGAGCCGAGGTGGATGCTGAACCTGGGCCAGCAGCTGAACACTCAGACAGCAATGTGTGTGTGTGTGTGTGTGTGTGTGTGTGTGTGTGTGTGTGTCCGTGTGTGTGTGTGTGTGTGTGTGTGTGTGTGTGTGTCCGTGTCCGTGAGGGACAGAGGGAGTAAATTAGGGGAGCTTTGCCTAGGTGTGGGAATAGTAGACAGGTTATCAATACTGGAGGGGCGCCTGGGTGGCTCAGTCTGCCTTCGGCTCCGGTTATGATCCCAGGGTCCTGGGATCGAGCCCCACATTGGGCCCCCTGCTCCGCGGGAAGCCTGCTTCTCCCTCTCCCACTCCCCCTGCTTGTGTTCCTTCTCTCACTATCTCTTTCTCTCTGTCAAGTAAATACATAAAATCTTAAAAAAAAAAAAAACTTCAATTAAAAAAATACTGGAGTCTAGCCATTTACTCTGGTGTCATTCACCAGCTGCTGCCTCAGACAGGACATTTAATTTCAATGGCCCTCAATTTCCTCTTCTGTAGAATAGAGATCATAACCATCCCAAACAGTTGCGGTTAGACAAAAGTAAAATAGGTAAGCGCGTCCCCTCTAGAGGTCAGATCATTACCCTGACGATACTGAATTTGGACGAGAGGCCACATACCCTGTTTTCATTTTGGGCTGAAAGAGTCATCGCTTTCAACACAACAAAGACCTACTGAGTAGTTATTCTGCATCCAGCCCTGTTTTAGTTGCTGGAGGGGATTTGAGAAGGAAGATTCAGTTCAGACCCTTGTTTTCCAAAGTTAGAGTCTTAAGAGTTAGATGTCAGAAAAATAAGATAACCAAATCTGGGTGTCGGCTTTGTCTTGTTATCTTAAGCAGCTTTGCTGAGCTATAATTCACATAGCCTGCAACTGACCATTTAAAGTAAATAATTCAGTGGTTTTTAGTATGTTCACAGATGTATGTACCTATCACCACCATCACTTCTAGAACGTTTTCATCACCTCAAAAAAGAGACCCAGTACCTCTTAGCAGTCGTTCCTCAACCCCCTCATCCCTCCCAGCCCCTGGAAACCACTGATCCACTCTCCGTTTCTGTGGATTTACCCGTTGTGGCTACTTCAGGTGAACTGTAGCGGGCAGGATGTGGCCTTTTCCGTTGGGATGCTTTTGTGTAGCATCACGATCTCCAGGCTCATCATGTTGGAGCTTGTGTGAGGACTGCATTCCTTTTTATGGCTGAATAATATTCCATTGTGTGGCTAGGCCACGTGTTATTTATGCATTCATTGGTTAACGGACATTGGAGTTTTTTCCCACTTTTTGGCTATTGTGAGTAACGCTGTTCTGAACATGAGTATACAAGTTTTCGTGTGGATATGTGTTCTCATTTCTCTTGGGTATATTTCTAGAAGGGGAATCTCTGGGTTATCTGGTAATTCTGTGTTTAACTTTTTGAGGAATTGCCAAACTGTTTTTCAAAGGGGCTACACCATTTTACATTCCTGCCCACAGTGATTTCTCCCCGTCCTATCTTGTGTGGTTTTGATTTGCATTTCCCTAATTGCTAAGAATGTTGAACATCTTTTCATGTGCTGATTGGGTATTTGTGTATCTTCTTTGGAGAAATATCTGTTCAGATCTTTTGCCCATTTTTAATTGGATGATTTATCTTTTTATTAAGTTGTAAGAGTCCTTTATATATTCTAGATACAAGTCCTTTATCATATATAGGATTTGCAAATCTCTTCTCCTTTTGTGTGGATTATCTCTTCACTGTCTTGATGGTGTCCTTTGAAGCAAGATATCTGAATTTGAATGGCAAAAAAATGTCCATGTTAATTACATTGAAACCTCATTAATTCGGAACTCTGGTAATTTGGAATTAGTCAGGGCAGAGGTTCAAAGTCTGTTCATTCAACAAACAGTGATGGAGACTGTTGGTGGTCAAGGCCTGTGCTAGGCACTGAGGAGGGAGGGCTGGATAAGGTGGTATCTGCCTTTGCAGTCTACAGTCTGCATGAGGAGAACACTCACGCATTATCCAGCCAGTGGGCTGAGCCCTGATGGCAGAGTCCTGGGAAAGGAAGAGCTAAGACTGCTATTCAGAAAAGGTTTACTAAGCAAATGAGCAGTGAAAACTATTTAGGAAAATAAAGTGCTTTTGAAGGCCCCTCAATCCCCGTGATGGCATTCATTTCTATGCTAACAGAAGATGCAGTTGGCCTGGTCCTACCCAGGGAGGAAACTTGGCTTGGATGCTTCTGCTGCTCCTTGTGGGGCCCAGGACATTCTCCTATCCTTGATCTTCATGATGACCTGGTGGGTAAACTGTTAGTGTCGCTGTTACTTGGGGGGATTCAGTGACTTGCCCAAGGTGATAGCAGTTAATTGTTGGGATAGGGTATTGGAGGTGTTCTTCCTCTAGCATCATGTTGCTGTGTTCTTTCTCCTGGATTCCAGAACTGATCCGACACCAGCAGGATAAACATGGTGCCTTCCCTAAGACAGGGGTGATGCTTCCTGGCCCGATGGGAAAGCTTGTCACAGGCACTACCCAGAACAGATGTATGGCATGTCTCTTGCAGTGCGAGAGATTCTCCAGGCCACACCAGCCTGAGGAACACTAGTGGGTTGTTGGCCTCCTCTATCTTTCAGGCCTCACCCTCCAGCAAGATGCTAAGACTCTGTGCCCCAGCCTACCATCAGGTGCTCTGTGGGTCCCGGTGGCTCCTGGCGGATCTCTAACTCTGACCCTCAAGTACTCTGTGGTGTCCTGATGTAGAGAAAATGTGTCACCCTCTGCTGCACGGGGAAGGAAACAGGGCTGCCTTCTAGGCTCGGTATCCGAAAGAAAACCTCTCTCTTGTTTTTGCTTGTTCTTCATTGCATGTTCTCTGGGGTTTGACTCAAAGCGTAGTGTGATATCCATGAGTCATGCTGGACCCCAAATCATTTTTCTTCCTGCCAGCTCTTAAACCCTTAGACCATGATTACCATCACCCTCTTTTCTCTCGGGGAAAATGGCCTCTCTTGTGTCTTCTGAGTCATGCCCATGTACCCCAGTAGTCCGACCCCATGGGTCGTCCAGATATTCCACTGGCCTGATGTGAGCACACGGCGCAGATTCCAACCCTGAGGTTTGTGGGCAGTTTCATCATTTCAGAGGCAGGAAGCACGTTTAATGGAGTGTCTGGGCCCACCACACCCTGGCGCTGTGACCCAGGGGAGGCTGCCACAGGCACCTTCTCTGCAGGCTTCATGCGGCCCGCATAACTCAGCTCCCTTTCCACCTTTGCCTCTCACCGTACCAGACATCCGCAGCCAGACATCCAGTCTGTGCTCAGCTCATTTCCTGCCTGAAGAACACAGTTCAGTGGAGCTGACTTTCCTGCTCTGAAAGGAGGTACAGAATTCCACCCTTGAGTGAGCCCGGTATACTTGCTCATCAGCTCAACGGCCTGTAAGTCTCTCATTAATGGCACAGTGGCAGCATCAGGTGGGGCTGCCTCCTGTCTCAGCGGGGGAGAGGCTCCCAGAGTGGGCCCAAGAGGCCACTGGAGGCACGTCGTTGGCCATCAGGAGCCACCAGCCCTGCAGAGACACCAGCAGATTCCCTGAAAGCAGCCTCTGGGGCGATAGAATGGAGAGGGCCACCAGGCAGGGCCTGGCATGTTTTGTGTGTTAGGCCATGATGCCTGTCTTGAGGTTTTCTGGAAGGTGGTGTGGCCCACTGGAAGGAGAATGGGCTTCTTGCCAAAGCCTGGCTTTAGTTTTCTCTGGCTGTGTCTTTGGGTAAGTCCTCTAACTTCTCTGAGCCTCAGGTACCTTCTCTCTGTAAAATGTGGGTAATAGTACTACCTGTCTCACGGGGGTTTAAGAGGCAAAACTGTAACGTATGGAAAATTCCAAGGATGGTGCATGGCCCAGGGAGGCCTCAGTAACTGTTAGTCTCTCTTTATCCGTCATCTGTCCACCTCCAAAGCTATAAAAGGGAGAAGCGCTCTGGGGTCAGGTGGCAGCTGTGACACCTCAGTCTCCCAGCCCTCTCTGTTTTATTTTTGGGGTTCCAAAATAAGACTCGGGCTCCAGAAAGGAGGAGAGCTACATTTAAACACTGGTTTTCCCTCTCGGGCACAGAACCATCGGTCTTCCTCCCTCTGTGGTGACCAGAGGGCCATTACCAAGTCTCACTTGTCTGTGGAGGAGAGATTAGATGGGGGGACATGCTGATTCCATGGGGGTCCTTCTCTCGGACTTCTGGGGACAGGCTTTCGCCACTCCCACCTGCCCGGGATGCAGTCAGAAAACAAGAAGGGAATCTGTAGTCTCGGGCTTTTCCACCCAAGCTCTCCTTGGCAGTACCGTAATGGAAGACTTTGCAGATTCCTTACAGTTTGTGGAACTGACAGCGTGGAGACCGGTATTGTTACCAGCAGTGGGGAACCATGCAGAATAAGTGGCATTCCCTGTGGCCCCCCCACTTCAGCGGGAGGAATCCATCTCCAGCACCAACAATCCAAGCTTCAGGATGCTTTAGCTCCCCACCCAGGATGAAGGTTGGGCTGAGATGCCTGCCGGAGATTGTCCTTGGCCTCCTCGTGACCTCTGCAGATCCACGTGCCTGGACATCCCTTACACTCAGTGCAACACAATCCGTGCCCCTTCCCCCACCCTGGAGCAGGGGCAGCACGGGGTTCAGTGCAATAGGACACAATGTGGCTGTAAGACCTCCCCTTCACTCTGCTCCCACCTTTGCCTATCTGCTTTGCTTTTCCCGGTCTGAGGACCCAGGGGGCCCTGTACCTAACATCTGCATTTCTGGAGTGCTTTAGCAAACTGGCTGCTTGCTGTTGGAGACTTCTGAGGACCTCTTAATGCTTTGCCTCTGCATTGTCTTATCCCAAAGGCTCTAAGCCAGCATTGCACAAATTTTAAAAGAAGCCAGCACTAAACCTATAGAGTCTAGTAGAGTATGACTTGCTTTGGGGAATAAAGGGTACCATTGTCACTGAAGTTTGGGAACCGGTGCATGTTATACTCTGCTCTCAGCAGCACCGAATCAGGGCCTCAGCAATGCCCAGCACTGTCAAGAGGTGTCTGAGAAAGCCTGCAGTGAAAACAACTGCTTAGCTTTGTTCCTTGGAATTATTTACATATCAAACCTGGAACACTTAATAACAGTTGAGTCTCTCTTGAATATATAGGCCATATATGACACAGAATGAAACATTGCAGAAGATAAAGGCAGTAGCTGAAGATAATCACCAGATGTTAATTGGTCTACAGAGGCATAAATAAGTGAGGATGTCTTGGGTATCTCACCTAATAACATCTCATGGGACACTGCTATTCCACAAAGTGCAGCCTGGGCAATGCTGTTCGTATGCAATTTACTTGTTTACTTATTTTATTGAAAGATTTTATTTTATTTTATTTTATTTTATTTTATTTTATTTTATTTTATTTTATTTTATTATTTATTTTAGAGGGCAGGGGAGGAACAGGGGGAGAGAAACTCCATGCTGAGCATGGAGCCTGACACGGGGCTCGATCCCATGACCCCAAGATCATGACCTGAGCTGAAATCAAGAGTCGGAAGCCCAACCGACTGAGCCACCCAGGCGCCCCTGTTGGAATGCTATTTAGAGAGCACCTAACTGCCAGGCACGGGGAGAGTGGAGAACAAGACAAACATGGCGTGGGCTACAAGGGAGCAGGAAGACTAGCAAGGAGGCAGGACAAACACTGCATAATAGATATGTGCCATGTGTTACAGAAGGGTGAGTCCAGGGCACTGTGGATGGGGATGGTGTATAGCGCTGGCGCATCATCTTGTCTGGGATGTCTCAGATGGCCTTCGTAAGACATTGCTATTTATTGTGAAACTTGAAAGATGAGGAGGGCTGGCTGGACAGGGGATGGGGAGAGGAGAACATTCTGGGCAGAGGAATAGTATGGGCCAATGGCCAGAAGTGAGAGCTACTTTTGGTTGCAAGTAACAGAAAACCAAACCCAAAGCAGCCTAATGGATAAGAAAATGGATCGGCTTTCATAACAGGAAGGGGACAGGTGGGCGGGTGTCCAGTTGCTGGCTGTCTCTGGTGGCTCGGTGAAGGTGGCAGAGACTCAGACTTTTCTGCATCTCCTTACTACACTGGCCACGGCATCGGCTTTATCGTGACGTCGGCTCCCCATCATACTGTGGGCTTTCAGTAGCAATTTTTTCAAGTCTATCAGGAGAGTGAGAACCAGACAGAGTTCTCTCTCTGCAAGTTTTAATGCGCCAGTTTGGAGCAACCTAACCACCCTGAACCAATTATTGTCACTGGGGAATGCCTGGCTCTGAATGGCTTAGTCTGGATTCTTACAAGAAAAACACTGGTAAGGGATTACTGCAATTGACTTAGATCAGGAATCACCAAACTTTTTCTGGAAAGGGCTAGACAGTAAATATTTTAGGCTTGGTGGGCCATACAGTCTTCGCATATGGTGCTTTGTAGCACAAAAAGCAACCACAGACAAGACATAAGTGAGTGAGCCTAGTTTGTGTTCCAATAAAACTTTATTTATGGATATTAATATTTTCGTGTTACATCATTTTCATGTGTCATGAAATAGTCGTCTTCTTTTGATTTTTTTTCCAACCATTTTAAAATGTCAAAAATCTTAGCTTGCAGGCCATCCAAAAAACCTCCCCAAAAATGGGTGGCAGGCTAGATTCTGTTCATGGGCCACACAGCACGCTGACCTCTGATTGAGATGAATCTGCACTCATTCCTGGAGTGGGGTTCAGTCCCCAAACCACGTTGCTGTCACACGGGTTGGGAGGGGTAGAATGGATTGGGAGTCAACCTTAGTGTCCTTCATGGGTCGTTTTGAGGGTCTGCAGGAAGTCCAGTGGCTCCACGGTGGAGACTGAGCATTACAGTATCTGGGCCATGTTTCATGGTGCACAAAGCCTTTGTTAACAGCTCATGGGCAGCCCTTCCTTCTCCCTGCCTGGCTGGCGCCACAACACCTTCCCAGCTTAACTAATATGCCATTTGAAGAATTAATTTTGGAAAATTGTGGCTGTGCAATCTCCCTGTCATTTCCCAGTAATATCAAAATTTATGCACGTTAGCAGGGTCTTCGTGAACACAGGGCCCCCGCTTTTGTTGCCAGACCCTAAGGAGTGGCTGCAATTAGTTAGTAAGTAGTCACTGAAACACTCACCAGGTTTGTAGCCCCCCTGAGTGCAGTAGGGGAAGCAGGAAGAGTTGAATCATTCTCCTTTATGGCGAAGGCGTGGCATGCAAAACAAACACACACAAATCTTTCCAAACTCTGCGGTGCAGAGCCACCCAGATGACAGTGGCTTGATAAAACGACCTCAACTCCCAGCATATGTTTATGCCACACAGTGAAAGTTAATGAGGGCTGACCCCCAGCAAAACTGGGAAGTCAACCAAAGTGCAGCTTCAGGCTCCAGCCATCCTTTCTGAAAATGCGTTTTCCTCTGTTAGTGGTGAACTCTTTCCCAGCCCCATCGCCCTATCAGGCTCTCTGTCCTTTCTGACCTTGCTCTGTCCTTTACGAACAAGGACCTGCTGTTGGACAGTCCCACTGGAGATGGGTTGACAGGGTCTACTTTGTTTTGAATTTCAGTTGTGTTTCTCACGTTGTTTCTCACATTGATGTTTTAGTATTTTATGCTTAATTTTATATTTTATGCAATGAGACATTGTCTCTGGAGCAGATAACTTCAGGCCAAAGCAAGCGTGTGGTGGGGATTGATTTGGAGCTGGGAGAGAAAGGGCAGAAAGCAAAGCAATATTAAACAATGTTTGGGTTTTACTTCATCGTTTATAAAGTACCCACGCACACACACAGAGAGACACAGAGACACACAGACACACACACACACACACACACACACACACACACACACAGTTTCTCATAAAACCCTGAGGGGTAGTAAGGCTATGACAGTGTTGTCACCATTATACCCATTTTATAGGTGAAGAAACTGAGGCTCGGAGAGACTAGGAGTGCAGAGTTGCTCTGTAGCTAATATATTGGTGGGACAGATAGTTGAACTAGAAGTTCAGACTGTGTCAAAATGTATGCTCTTTCCACTGAGATGCTGCCCCTTTCCTAGCCCCTGGCCATCCTCACTTCTCTCTTGGCCTGTTCTCAGGGCAGCCATGAAGATAAATCTGGTTAGGAACTTTTATAACTGACTGATTCATGTAGATAATCCCAAGGCTGATTGAAGTTTTGTCCTCCCTCCCTCCCTCTTTTTTCTTCCCTCCCTCCCTTTCTTCTTTCCTTTCCTTCCCTTCCTTCCTCTTGGGACTAGGAATAATAAATACTGTGACTATTGTGCTGTCACTGGCTTCTAGTCATTAATTTATTTAATCAGCATTTGTTGGGCACCTACCACATGCTAGGCTCTGTGCTAGATACTAAGGATGTCAAGAGGAGAGCTATATTCCCCAGCCTCTAGTGAACAGACAATTACCATGCAATATCTAAGGACTGGGATGGAAATTCGGGCAGGAAATAGTGGCTCATGGGAAAGAGCGCCTAACCCAGGCTCAGAAGGTCAAGAAAGGAGTTGGTCCGGAAGCTGAATTTGGTGAATAGGCCAGGATATGCAATTAAAAGACATACAGTCAAAGAAAGAGTGTGTGCACACGTGTGTGTGTGTGTGTGCGTATGTGTGTGGTGTGTGCATGTTTTACACAGGAGAAATGAGAAGGGGAAGGAGGGATGGGAAGGTGGAGTTATGAGAGAAAGGAGAGAAAGCATGTGAAGAGTGGAGAAGGGTCGGAGCTAGGACCGACCTGGAAGAACTGGTCTTACACAGGCGAGGGGTATCTCTTCCCCTTGGACAGCAAAGAGAATTGGTATGAATATCGATGCATTCATTCACTCATCTAGCCATATTAAGTCATTAAATCTGTATTGAATGCTGTGATGTGCCAGCATTACTATGCTAGGTAATGAGGATATAAAGTTGAAAATAATGAATTCAGTACGTATTTGCCAAGCATCTATCTACTGTGTACTGTCCTAACAATAACAGCAATATGTATTAAGTGTTTATTGTGGTGCTTGCTTTCATTTGAAGATTTTAGCATCTATTATTTCATTTAATCATCGTAACGGTGTATGCTAATGTTATTGCTATTTTTAGATGGTTAAACTGAGACGTAAAGATTAGGTAACCTGCCTGATGTTATCTAGCTGGTAAGTGGCAGAGGTAGGCTTTGAGCCCAGTCAGCCTGTGCTCTGAAACCCATGCTTGTAAGTACTGAGCATGCTGTCTCAAGAAGCTTGCAGGCCCAGTGGGGGTGGACAGATGTTCAGGCAGATAATTAAAATACAGCAGATGTCTATTTCTGACAGTATAGTTGACTAGATAAACTGAAAACGCCTCTCCTAGAAAATACCAAGAAGTGCTGGATAAAATATAATAACAAACCTTTGAACGCTAGCTGAACAAGAAGGAAAGTAAGGAAACCCACAAGGGACCAAAAATGAAGAGAAAGCGGAAAAGCGAAGTGGTGAGCATGTAAATTGATGCTGTGGAAGCCTACAGTGGGGACATGGGGGGGTATTGCTAGTCTCCAAATTCAAGGAGTTTGGATTTCATTGGCCATGAAGAGGTAGGAGGTAAGACCTTGGAGCTGTGTAAAATAAGAGAGGTAGAATTGAGAATCCCACATAAAGACGATGCCCTCAGTGAAATGGGACTTATAAAATAGCCCACTCTTAAGCACAGCATGATAACTTGGGCACTGAGTGAGAAAAAATGGTCTCTCTGAGACTTTATAACCACAGTACCCTTAATGGGTTTGAGGTTTGAATTTATACTTCCTGCTGGCCCAAGAATTACCAAGTAGCAACATCGGCATAAAAAGTGGTAACAGGCTTGTAAATGTTCCTGAAATTTCTGATAAGCAAAGCAGAGCCCCACAAATGGACAAATCTTCAACCCTGGCTGCAAAGGATTTCCACAGATAAAGCCCATGGATGAGAGTTAGCAGGTGCAACAGACATCAGGATTAGACCCTCAAGAAGTACAACTTGGAAGCTCTATGTTAGAGCAGGTGGACTTAACAGACATTTACAGAACAATCCATCCAGCAGCAGCAGAATATACATTTTTCTCAAGGGCACATAGGACATTCTCCAGGATAGATCATATGTTAGGCCACAAAACAAGTCTTAATAAATTTGAGAAGGTTGAAATCATGTCAAGCATTTTTTTTAACCATAATGGTATGAAACTAGAAATCAATTACAAGAACAAAACTGGAAAATTCATGAATATGTGGAGATGAAACAATCTCTTATTGAATGACCAACAGGTCAAAGAAGAAAATTAAAGAGAAAAAAATACCTTGAGACAAATGAAAATGGAAATACAATATACTAAACCTGTGGGACACAGCAAAAGCAGTTCTAAGAGGAAAGCTTATGGTAATAAGCCCCTACATTGAGAAAAAAAGAAGGATCTCAAAGAAACAATCTAATTTAACAACTCAAGGAACTAGAAAAAGAAGAACAAACTCAGCCCAAAGTTAGTGGAAGAAAGGAAATAACAAAGTTCAGAATATATGAAATATATTCTGAAATATATGAAATAGAGACTAAAAAGATAGTAGAAATGATCAGTGAAACTAAGAGCTGGTTATTTGGAATGATAAAACAGACAAAACTTTACCTATTCTTATCAAGAAAAATAGAGAGGACTCAAAAAAGATTAGATATGAAAGAGACATTACAGTTGATACCACAGAAACACAATGTAGCATAAGAGACTACTACTACCAGCAATTATACACAAATTGGACAACCTAGAAGAAATGGGTAAATTCCCAGAAACGTACAACTTACAAGACTGAACCAGGGAGAAACAGAAAATCTGAACAGACCAGGTACTGGTAAGAAGATTTAATCAGTAATCAAAAACATCCCAATAAACAAAAGTCCAGGACCAGATCCCTTCCCTGGTAAATTCTCCCAAACATTTGAAGAATTAATACCAATCCTTCACAAACTCTTCTAAAAAGTAGAAGAGGAGGTAACACTTCCAATCTCATTTTACAAGGCCCTACCTTATTACCTGAGACCAAAATCAAACAAGGACACTACAAGAAAAAAAAATTATAAGCCAATATCCCTAATTAACATAGATGCAAAAATCCTCAATGTAATATTAGCAAACCGAATTCAATAGTACATTAAAAGGATTGTACATCATCATGATCAAATGGGATTTATTCCAGGGATGCAAGGATGGTTCAACATTTGCAAATTAATCAGTATGATATATCACATTAATACAATGAAAGGCTAAAAATCATAGGATCATTTTAGTAGATGCAGACATCCTTTCATGAATAAAAACTCAACAAACTGAATATAGAAGAAGCATTCTTCAACGTAATAAAAGCCATATGTGACAGGCCCACAGCTAATATCATACTCATTGGTGAAAAGCAGGAAGCTTTTCCTCTAAGATCAGGAATAAGACAAGGATGCCCATTCCTATTACTTTTGTTCAACATGGTACTAGAACTCCTATCCAGAGTGATTAGGCAAGAAAAAGAAATAGGGGCCTCCAAATCAGAGGAAGAAATAAAATTGTCTTTATTTGCTGATGACAAGATATTATATATAGAAAACCCTAAAGACTTTGCCAAAAAAACTATTAAAACTATAAACAAATTCAGTAAAGTTGCAGGATACAGAATCAACATAAAAAATTGGTTGTATTTCTATATACTAACAGTGAATTATCCAAAAGCAAAATTAAGAAAGTAATTTCATTTATAATAGTATCAGAAAGAATAAAATACTTAGGAATAAATTTAGCAAAGGTGGTGGAAAATCTGTACACTAAAAATTACTACAATTTATGAAAGAAATTAAAGAAGACAAATAAATGGAAAGCTATTCTGAGCTTGTGGGTTGGAAGAATTAATATTGTAATACCCACACCACCCAAAGCAATCTATAGATTCAGTGCAATTCCTATCAAAATTCCATGACAGTTTTAACAGAAATAGAAAAAACAATCCTAAAATTTGTATGAAACTACAAAAAATCCTGAATAGCCAAAGTAAAAAACTGGAGGCATTATACTCTTGATCAAACTGTATTCCAAAGCTATAGTAATCAACAGTATAGTACTGACTTAAAAACGGTCACATAGATGAATGGAACATAATGGCCCAAAAATAAACCCATGTATATATAGTCAATTAATTTATAAGAAAGGAGCCAAGAATACATAATAGGGAAAATATAGTCTCCTCAATAAATGGTGTTGAGAAACCTATAGCCACATGCAAAAGGATGAAATTGGACTCGTGTTTTATACCATACACAAAATTAACTCAAAATGGATTAAAGACTTAAATTTTAAGAATTGAAACTCTAGGGTGTGTGGGTGGCTCAGTTGGTTAAGCGTCTGACTGTTGATTTCTGCTCAGGTCGTGATCTCAGGGTCATGAGATCGAGCCCTGTGTCAGGCTCCATGCTGGTATGTGGAACCTGCTTGCGATTCTCTCTCTCCCTCTCCACCTCCTTGCCCTCTCTAAAAAAAAAAAAAAAAGAATTGTAACTGTAAAACTCCTAGAAGAAAACCTAGAGTGTAAGCTCCTTGACATCAATCTTAGTAATAATGTTTTGGGTTTGAGACCAAAAGCAATGGCAACAAAAATAAAATTAAACAATTGGGACTACATCAAACTAAAACCCTTTTGCACGGCAAAGGAAACCATCAACAAAACGAAAAGGCACCACATGGAAGAAGAGAGAATATTTTCAAATCATATTCATAAGGGGTTAATATCCAAAATATATAAGGAATTCATGTAACTCAATAGCAAAACAAAACAAAGCAAAAAACAAAATAACCCCAATCTGATTAAAATTGGGCAGAGAAACTGAATAGACATCTTTCCAAAGAAGTCATTCAAATGGCCAACAGGCAGTCTGAAGGCAGAATTTCTTCTTCCTTGGGAATCTTAGTTTTTTTTTTCTTCTAAGGCCTTCAACTGATTGGATGAGGCCCACCCACATTATGTTGGGGATGTGTCTAGAGATGCAGCTGGAGTTGGGCAGCTGAGTGGAGCGGTGGGAGTGGAGCTGAGGGGAGCTCGTCCCTTTGCCACCTGTGTGACTTGAGCAGACCTAGGCTAACAACCCTTGCCCCCTAGACCTCACTAGGTTATCTAAGGATCTAATGAGTTCACTTTGTGAATTATAAAACATGACAATAGTGATAAATACTATTTGTAGATGCTTAACGTATGCACAGAGCATAGTAAAGGGGAATTTCCATTGTCCCGGTTGGAGGGGGATGGGGTACGATGAGACTCTGGTGTCATCTGGGGGAAGACCTTTCCCAAGCACCTGCTGTATTCCAGACCCTGTGGTGGGTACGTGATATGAGGCTGCTTATTTAAACCCCACGCAACCCTAATGACAACCCTTGGGTCAGACAAACCAAGCAAGTTGCCCGAGGGCAGACACTGCGTGGTAGAGCGGAAATTGGAGTTTGAGAGTGCTGACCGTCTCCCCACCACACGGTATACCCTCTTGGGGCATTTGTGAGGCAGTCTTATTATTGTCATGAGGGCCTGGAGATGTGATGCACAGCATAGTGATTATAGTCAACAGTGCTATACTGTAAACTTCAAAGTTGCTAAGAGACTAGATCTTCATTGTTCTCACCACAAAAGGAAATGCTGAGTGATACTGATGTTAGCTCACACTGCAGTAGTAATCATATTGCAGCACGTTAAGTGTATTCAACCAACATGCCCTATGCCGGAACTAACATGTTGTGATATGTCAATTTTATCTCCATAACAAAAAATGAAAATGAAATATGGTTGTTGGGATCAGGCCAAGCCTCTTTTGCTATCTGGTTGTCACCAGGTAGATAGTAGACCACGTGGTACGATGGTAGGACTTCCCTGAGAAGGTGTCTTGGTTTGTCTGAGAACCTGGGCATGACGGCCTTCTTCTTCTTCTTTTCTTTTCTTTTTTTTTTAAATATTTTATTTATTTGAGAAAGAGAGAGCATGAGCAGAGGGAGGGGCAGAACGAGAGGGAGAAGCAGACTCCCCACTGAGCAGGAAGCCCAATGTGGGCTCGATCCCAGGACCTAGGGATCATGACGGAGCTGAAAGCAGATACTTAACTGACTAAGCCACCCAGGCGTCCCTAAGGCCTCATTAAGAGTGTTAACGAGGGACACCTGGGTGGCTCAGTCAGTTGCATGGCCAACTCTTGATTTCAGCTCAAGTCATGATCTCAGGGTCATGAGACTGAGCCTCCTGCGGGGGTTCCACGCTGAGCACAGAGCCTGCTTGGGATTCTTTCTGTCCTTTCCCTCTACCCATCCCCCACTTGCCCTCTCAAATAAATAAATAGAGTGTTAATAACACTTAATAAACATGTCAGAGAAAGGCCAGCTTCCAAGTATTGTTCCTGCCCTGGATTGTCAGTTCTGGTACTGCCGCATAGACACTGCTGCAGTACCCTCTGACGAGTTCAGGAATTAAGTGTGTGTGGGGGGGTGGCCGGTAAAATGGCCCTGTGCTCAGTCTCTGCTGCACCTCTCGGACCTACGTGGGCCACAGCGGCAGGCAGGCAGGCAAGCGCCCCAGAGCTGGAGAGAGGGCTGCGTGCCCCTGTGCAGTAGGGGGCTGGCCTCCATGCAGTCTCCCGCCCACTGGGCTTAGCAAAGGCCGAGCAGAAGCTCCCCTTCCTTTCTGCCAGACCTCTTTAGGAATCTCTGATTAGCAGCCTTTACAGAAGTGAAAGCCTCCATCTCTCTTCCCGGCTCTGTCCCCACGGTGGGGGTGTCTGCCGGATGCTCTTGAAGGGGAATTAGGTTGTATGAGTGACCTACCGCTGCCTAACATATCATCCCGAAACTTAGTGACTGAAAACAATGCTTATTATCTTGTGCAGTTCCTGGGGGTCAGGAATCCAGGAGCCACTTAGCTGGGTGGTTCTGGCTCAGAGTCTCTCACAAGGCTGCAGTGGATGTCTTGACCATGGCCACGGTCCACTCCAAGCTCACACACGTAGCTGTTGGCAGACCTCAGTTCCTTGCTGGCTGTTGACTGGGGGCTCTAGCACCTGACCATGTGGGTCTTTCCATAGGGTTGGTCACAGCACAGCTGCTTGCTTTCTGCAGAGCGGGGAGGGGTGACGGTGGTGGTGGTTTTGGTGGTGCATCCCAGTCCTACCCTAAGATGGAACCCAGTGTGAGAAGTGACATCCCATCACTTCTGTCATTTGCCGTTGGGCGGATCAGCCCTGGGAAGGTGTGAAGGGGGTGAGTTCCAGGAGGCTGAGATGCCTGGAGCCACCTGCGGGCTGACTGGCACACAGCGTAGCAGAGACTTGACTGGGAAAGCTGCCAGGGAACTAGAAACTTCGCCCAGAGGTCCGCCCTACAATGCCAAAGATGCTGTTACAGGTTTCTCAACTAGTACCTTTGAGATCAGGTTCAAGTCCCTTTAAATGGCCTAAAAGGCCTAAAAGGCCCCTCACAGCCCACCCCCCTCACCACCAACAGCTCCAGCTTCATTTTCTCTTTCTTGCTGGGTGCTCAGGGAAGTCTCGCTGCTCCTGTGACACAGAGCAGAGCCTGGACGGACGTGAGGACTGACTTGGGAGGATATCTGAGGACAGAGCGTTCTGGACCTATCATGTTAGAATATTTGCTTTCACTTCTACATGTCATTTCTGTACGTTCTTTGAGGGCAGGGACCAGGAATATGTCAGCGCTGCCTCCCCACTGCTTTGCCCAGTGTCGGTGTGCGGCAGAGGCCTGAGGAGTGTTGAATGTCCTTTAGGTAAGTGGGGGCTGACACGTGAGAGAGACGGGATCGGACACTCCTCGGACTCCCACAGACCGATGGGGGAGAAAACCAAGATAGAGAAATTTGTTTTGAGGATTAAGGGCTCGCTCTGTAGACGGCCCTGTGTTTTATAACAGGGGTGAAATGAACGTGAATTTAAATAAAGACTTGTCTGTCTTTAATGATGTAGTTATTAGACTGCATTTGGCAATGCGTCCCCTGACATAAAGTTTTAAAATCAGCCTTTCAAACACTAAGTTACCCTTTGGGTCTGCCAGCTCTAATGATAAATAAAGTGCAAATTGACCTCATTACCATCAGATTCATGGAGCGGGTTAACGTTTGGTAGATTAACCAGTTCTGGGTGCCGAGGAATGAAAGCTACAAAATGATAGATTCCGATGGAGAATCGGGGGCTGGAGCCACTTTTGCAACGAAGTTCATTACACAGGGGTCGATGAGCCTTTGTTTCTGATCAATGGGAGCTCAGATCCCTCCACACTCTTGTAGTAGAGTGGCCTGCAGATGCCTTTGGCTCAGGCAGCTCTGAAGTAGCAGACTCTTTGGAGGCAGGAATGGGAGAAAGCACTGACTTGGAAAAGGTGGTGTGAGATGTCTTTGTGAGTCCAGAGAGTGGGTTCCCTGGGAACCCTGTGCTTTTGGAGGAGTCTGTCCAGCCCTGCATGGGAAGCACCCGTGCTGCTCGTCTTTTAGGCTAGGGAGGGATGAATGCCGGTTTGGTAGAAGAAGGCACCAGAACCTCCATTGTGTGTTCCTTCAGGAGGGAGGGGAAGGGCTTCAAGAAAGGCATGGTTCACTAGGTATGGTTCTTCTCTGCCCCCTGAGAAGTCCCTGAGAGGTATGAGTCCCGTGACACAGAGGAGGGACCAACCATCCTTGGAGTAGATGGTCTGTAGTGCTGTGTGAGGGAGAAAGGCAAAGTGGAGGAGAAACCCCCACAAGCCTTGTCTCTCCTCATCCTCAAAGCCTAGACAGACAGGATGGTGAGGACACGGCAAAATACAGCTGGTGGGGGGGTCCATCAGGAGGGGAGAAAATATCAGGAAGGTGTCCCCTTTCAATTACAAATACCCTGGTGGGGTGGTGGTGAAGGAAGAGAGAGAGTTGGGTTGAATGCCAGCCAAAAGCAAGAAGACATGGATGCCTCATGTTGGTCACCAGACCTTCTAGAGCATGGAGGCCGCTGTGTTTGCTGGGAGTGAGTCTGGGCCCAGAGTCACATAGATTTGGATTCAAAGTCACAGTGGATGTGGTCAGGTGATCTAAGGTGTCTACTTTCTTTGTCATTGTCTGTAAAACAATAATAGTAATGCCCACCGTATAGGGTGTGGTATGCAAAAGTTAAGAGGAAAAACATATGCCAACTGCCAGACACATGGAAACATCCAGAAAATAGTGATTTTCCCTAAATCATGAGAGAAGAATCTTCCTCAAGTCAAATAATTCCTTCTCTTCCTCCCTCCCTGCCTTCTTTCCTTCCTCCCAACTAGCCAGCTACTATTTATATATCACTTAGCACATAAAAAGTGATTTACTACACAGAGCATTCCAGAAGTATTGTGATATACTGGGCAGCATATTGTAGTGGAGCAAAGGATCTGATGTTTACTTTTAATTTCTTGCCACATCAGCTGCGTGTTCTTGAGTTGGTTTAATCTTTCTGGGCTTCTGCATGCTCATCTATGAAATGGAAATGGCAATATTTTACTATGATCTCCTACATTATTATAAGATACAAATAAGATCAGATGTATGAAAGTGCTTTATAATCTGTAAAAGAAAACAATTCTTTGGGGGGGGGTGCTTAGGTGGCTAAGTCAGTTACGCATCTGCCTTCAGCTCAGGTCATGATCCCAGAGTCTTGGGATGGAGCCCTATGTCAGCCTCCCTGCTCAGCCAGGAGCCTGTTACTCCCCCTCTCACTCCCCCTCCCCCAACTCGTGCTCTCTCTGTCTCTCTCTCTCACTCTCAAATAAATAAAATCTTAAAAGAAAAAGAAAACAATTCTTTGTATTTTAGAAATCATTTTTAGGTGTGGTAAAATGTATATTAACATAAAACCATCTTAATCATTTTTATGCACACAGTTTGTGGTTTTATGTCCATTCACACTGTTGTTGCTGTTTTTTAAAGATTTATTTATTTGAGAGAGCGAGAGGGAGAGCAGGGGTGGGGAGGGGCAGAGGGAGAGGGAGAGAGAGAGAGTCCTCAAACAGACTCCCTGCTGAGCATGGAGCCCGACGCAGGGCTCCATCCCAGGACCCTGAGCTCGTGACCTGAGCTGAAACAAAGACTTGGATGCTTAACCAACTGAGCCATCCAGGTGCCCCCATTCGCACTGTTTTATAACCATTACCACCACCCAATCTCTGGAACTCTTTTCATCTTGCAAAACTTTGTACCCATTGAGCAATAATTCCCCATACCCTACATCCTCCAGGCCCTGGCAACCACCTTTCTACTTTCTGTCTTTATGAAGTGGAACGCTCTTAGGTATCTCATATAGATGGAATCATACAGTATTTATCTTTCTGTGTCTGGTTTCTTTCATTTAGCATACGTGCTTAGGGCTCATCCATACTCTAGCAAGTGTCGGAATTTCCCTCCTTTTTTAAGGATGAGTAATATTCCATTATATATATATATGTATACCACATTCTGTTTATCCAGCCATCTGTCGATGGACACTTGGATTGCTTCCATGTTTTGCCTGTTATGAGTGATGCTACTATAAATATGGGCATACAAATATCTCTTTGATATATTCCCATATACATCAGACCCTTTAGGGTAAGAGATGGAATTTCTGGATCATACGGTAATTGTGTTTATAATTTTTTGAGGAACCATCATACTGTTTTTCACTCTAGCTGCACCATTTTCATTCCCACCAATAGGGCACAAGGGTTCCAATTTCTCCATATCCTCACCAACACTTCTTATTTTCTAGGTTTGGTTTTTGTATTTTTTTTTAATTTTTCTTCTTGATAATAACCATCCTAATGGGTGTGAGGTTAAAGGGATTCACAATATTAGTGGTTCATATAAGCATTTGATTCCATTGTAGCTTACCTCCTTCAAAACAGAAAACAGAAAGGGATTTTTAAACAGATTTATTAAGGTGAGATTCCTCCCTGATTGAGGTCATGTTTGGAAGGGAACTGAGACCCTCACATGAGTCTGAACAAAATCCGTGTGATGGTTGGGCAGTGGGGAGGGGTCCGTTTGCCTGGGGTGACCACTGAAGGTATGTGTGAGAGTTAGTTTTTGAGCCAGACCTTGAGGACAGCTGGGTTTCCAATACATAGAGATTTCAGAGGAGGGATGGAGTCGTGGATAGGCTGCAGATGAAAATAGCACGATCAGAGACACATCTTGGAAGGAGTTGCGTTTGTTCCGAGGGTGGTCCCTGGATTAGCAGTGTTCGCAGCTCCTGGTACGTTGTTAGAAATGAAGATCCTTGGGCGCTTCCCACACCCCTCCAGGGACTTCTGCTGCAAGCTCAAGTGTGTTCAGAGGAGTAGCAGCCGATGAAGCTGGGTGTGGGTTAGAGGCTAGTTTATGCAGCGTAGAGCTGGGTCAGGGAGTTCAGGCTCTGCTTATAACCCTCTGGTGACTGCCCATCACAGCCAGAATAAAATGAAACTTCTCACTGTGGCCCAGAAGGCAGTATGATCCCGTCTGTCCCCCGCGTCACCTCACCTCCTTCCCTCCTCCCTGCCATTCACTACACTCCGGCCACTGAGCATCAGCACCTACAGTATCTCGAGGCATTTGGGCGTGTCACACCTGGGGAAGGCGCTCCTGGCATCTAGTCATAGTGACCTCCAGTTTACTGTGACCCTTTAGGACAGCCCCCGCTCCCCCAGCCAAGAACCCCCCAGCTCCAGATGTCAGTAGCGCTGAGCCTGAGAAACACAGCTCTAAACTAGGCTGCTGGATGCAGGAATGGAAAGAAAAAAAATATATATGAATATTTCTATTCGGCAGGTTAGGATTTTGTCACCATCTGTGCCTAACATTGGGACTTTAAATCTTTTTTGCAACAAAATCAGAAGACCCCAAGCACAGAAAATGCCTCTGGGAACGCCGTGTGCCGTTTTTTGTCCTGTTTCATTTGGCACCTGTCTCGCACTCTTGCCAATGCTCATTTTTTCCCTCTTCCCCTTTCCCCTTCTCTTTCTTCCTCCTTCTTCCATCATCCTTCCTCTGTCCTCTTGCCTTTTTCTTCCTTTCTCCTTCTCCCTCTCTCTCTTCTCTCTCTCAGTTAACTGCCCATTATGAAGATTTGAAGTTTAGTGGGTTTATGGTCTCAGTCCTTAATTTTTAAAGCAGATAATTGCACAGTCTATACTAAATTCAATTTACTTGCTTTTTACTTCTGTGGCATATGGCATCTGAATGGGGCTGCTTTTTATCTCCTGCAGGTTAGTTAGTGCTCTTTCTTTTCCCTTTTCCCTTGCCCTCTGTGCATTTTGAATATTCTGAGGACAGCCACTAAGCAACCCTTCCAGCCAACGACATGTCTTTAGGAAACTCAGCCAGTTAGCGGGAGGTTGCTGAGACCAAGACCTGGTCGGCCGAGTTGCCATGCGGAACCCTGGGCAGATGCCCCCTGTCGGAGTGTGCCCCTCGATGTCTTGGGCTTCTCTTCTGGGTTCTAGGTTCTGGGGCTGTTGCTGTTCCCCAAAGGGGCCACCCCACTCCTCCTTGCTCTCCCTCCACAAAGCACGGCATATACAATTCCCCAGGGACACCCTGAGGTGCCCCTGGACACCTGCTGAAACCTAAATTAGTCTCATGGAAAAACAGGGTGCATATAATGGGTTTTTGAGGGAGGATATTTCTATTCGGCAGGTTAAGGTATTTGTTTTGGTGAGATGCCATAGAGGGTGTTTGAGACTTCTGTAGACTATGTGGGAGGTGCTGGCCTCAGGGAGGCTGATGGGGAGTGAGACAGAGTTCCTTATCTACATTCCAGATGTAGGCTCCATGGGAACTTTGTTTTCCAGTGCAGAGAACAGGGACTGTCCTCCCCAATCAGAAATAGTAATTACAATGTGAGTTAGAAGTTTGACACATTTTGTTGATATGAAGCTCCTCTCTTCCCATGTTAGGAAAAGGGCAAGAGAAAGAGAATGACGTTATCTGAATGCATTTTTTGAATGAATGAGCAAATGACTAGTCTGTTCTTCTCCCATTGCGGGGCCCTAGCTTACTCTCTAAACCTCAGTGTCCTCCTGGATGAATGTTCCCTGTCCTGGTCTCACTCCCAGGGAGGTGATGACAATGAATAAGATCTATTACTTGTGCTTTGATCTGCTGGGAAAAGAGATAACTCCAAGGTGGAAGCAGTCAAGGTAATGGCCCTGGAGATTTTTCTGCCATATTCTTGCAAAGAACTCAAAGCTGTTCTAATTGGTCGTTATCTCTTGCTTGCCCCTTTCTTTGAGTGGAAGGACATTAGCATCATCCAAACATGTCAAACTTCTA